>NC_090938.1:20438439-20741470 GCF_040938575.1 Ambystoma mexicanum
CACAGAATGCTTGAGCATAATTCTGAACGGCGTCATAATCCAGGTCACTCTCCACACCAACCTAGATTGTAGAAGCCACTCACAGTGAGTATCGAACTGTTACAGAATTCAGCAAGGAAAAAACAAATGTGCCTGTCACCAGAAGATAGCAGATTGGCGAACAATGTCTTCTTTCGCCTAATTGAGGAATTTCCAGAACTTGTAGGGAGACCCGCCGGTGTTGACCTCCTCAAGTTCATCAGAGACCCAGCAAAATCTACCCAGCTAAGCATGCTCTTGCATGGTATTATAGTACAAATTAAACTCTCCAATCTCTACCAGAGTTTCCGGAAGAAACCTTGAAGCTTCCCGCTGAGGGGCAGATTGAGAAAGCATTGCCAGAGACTTCACTCTTGTTACACTGACAAAGACGCGACATGTTGTCTGGAATGAAGCAAATAAGAGGCATCAACTGGGAACTCGTGTACTTTGAACATGCACAGTAAAAGAGACGTGCTGACCATATTACCCGATTTTGACATTTCCTCATACGTAGAAAAAGATAACTGTATCCAGAGATAACAGACAATCCAGTGCCCAGGCAAGAGGGACAATTGTTTCCGTACATACAACCCACAAGTGGAACCAGCAGAATCCAGAAATAATATTATCTAAGATTGTATTAAAGCGTTGGCCTTTTTCCTTAAAATATTCGAGATGAGAAATCAAAATAGCAACCATGTTCTCCCCCAGGAGATGTAAAATGCCACGTTTCCTTGTTCGAGCAGAAGTGGAGATATCTTCGAAATTCCTGAGCTATTGGAATCCTAGGGTAAGCGTCCTTGAGATTGAGCCGGGCTAACCAGTCTCCTGTACGCAGGAGATAGCGGAACAGATGGATACCTTCCATCTTGAAGTGATTGTACACTAGCCATTCGTTTAGACCTTTTAGATTTATGACTGGCCCTATTTTGTCCCCTCTGTGTACTAGAAACATGTTGCTGAGGAACCCTGGTTCTCTTTGAACATCTCGCTCTATTGCATTCTTGTCTTTCAGCTTGAGCAGTTCGCTGTGTAACAGCGCTGCTTCTTCATTTGACATCTGAATGGGACGAGGTTCTGAGTTCTGAACAGGGTCTCCTACAAAATCTAAATGAAGCCCTGCTACTGCTTGTAACACCCATGCATTGTGCGATAACGCCTGCCATGCGCTCAGATAATGAAGGATTCTCGCTCCTACTTTCATGCTTATTGCACTCACCTCCTGATGCATTAGGCTGACGATAGGATCTTCTCCCTCTACGACCTCTGGGAAACCTGAATCTGGTCAGGAAGAAGGTATCTAGGTATCTTGTTGCTTCCCTTCCCAGTATTGGGTGCGCGGCCTCTGGGGTCTATGATGGTAATTGGATCGACCGGACATACGACCCTTTTGGCGTCCGGTCCCATAAAAAACACGATTTGGGAAGATCTTCTTTATTGAGCTTTGCACTCTCTCTAGAGCAGAATAAGTGCCCACAAACTGTGCCATTTCTTTAGCAAATGCTT
Organism: Ambystoma mexicanum; assembly: GCF_040938575.1. Lineage (NCBI taxonomy): Eukaryota > Metazoa > Chordata > Amphibia > Caudata > Ambystomatidae > Ambystoma > Ambystoma mexicanum. The sequence continues at coordinate 20,439,967 of NC_090938.1, forward strand.
TGCCGAATAAAAGGCCTTTGGCGTTTTCGCCTGCTTCGTAAGAAGCGAGATCACTTAGTTTCTTGTCGATCTTTGGCAGAACCCCTCTTCTTCTCTTGGAGGAGATTGCACAATTTGCATTCCCTAAGAGACACACTGCCTGTTGGGCCCAATTAGTGAGTGCGGAAACGTCCACTGGAGTACCAGTATCTTTCGCCTTCTCTACTGGGTCCATTATTTTTGCCAATGGACCTGCAATATCGAGGAGATTGTCTTGGCACCCTCGCCATGCGCAATCTACCCCTTTCCTTATGTCTCGTGTAGATTTAGTCACAAAAGTGACCATCTTGAGGTCTAGACCTGGTGTTTCTGTTAGTTTCCCCGGTATGTCTGGCCTGGACATCTCGGTATGTCTCGTTCCAGTGGCTTTTGAATGTGCTGCGCCATGTAAGCTGCCACACTAGGCGACGGTACCCACTCCGAAGACTTTGGGTGTGTTACGTATTCTACGCAGAATGACAGCGCTGGTTCATCCGCGGCGTTCACGCGAAGAAGAGCACACTCACGAGCTCTCATCTGGAATCGATACAGGTTGCCATGGCGCATGTTTGCACGCCGGCGCATCTCGTGTCAGCTGACACCTTGCAGGCGTAAGGAACGTGCACCTAAACCACGCCCCTCTGTACTTTAAAGCACCGCTACTCGTACAGCTCTCTGCTGCTAATTGTAGCATTACTCTCCTTGCGGTTACGTTCCGTATTCCCTTCTGTCTTTCAGTCAGTGCTCTATTTTTGATCTTCTGGTTCCCGACGCTTGGCTATTCAATTTGGACTGCATTTGGATACTCCTTTGGTTTGGTTACGCCCGCTCCTTTACTGACCCGGACTTCTTCACGGACTGCCTGCCTTTTTCCTCAGTGACTTCCTGGTACTACGGCCCACTAAGGTAATTGGTTGTCCTCTGTTCTCATCCACTGCCTCTTTCTGGTTCCTGAGGCCATTTCACTTGCTGCTATCCTGAACTGTGCATACTAGTTAAAACCCACTGTGCTGGATTTCACCGTTATCCTTAACTTTGGAACTTGGTTTCTACATCCTCTGGGACTTCAACATTCTACAGTGAACTACTCTCCAAGTGCATATTGATGCTTTCCGGTACATGCACCAACCCGTCACTAGTGCGTCCCTCGTGCCGCCCGGGTTACTCTCCTGTACTAACCTACCTTTTTATTATTTTGTCCTTTCGTTGTTTTCCCTCTATTTGGAGTTCATTCAATCCTGCCAGTTTTCCCTTCAGGTCTGTGTTTGAATTATTTATCCATTTATTTCTGGGATGCTCTGGTTTATTACATTTATGTAGAGGGTAATAGTTTATTTCTTTTGTAGGTTAATCCTATAGCAGAGTCCACTCCTCAAATCCTATCTAGGTACTCCTTAGTACTATTGTTTTCTTGCATTCCTTCATACCTTGGTTCCTCTAAACATCTTTGTATTTCTTTGCAGCATTGGTTGGCGGTGTGTGTTCTCCCCACTCTTTTAGGTGATTGGCAGTTCGGCCTGTTCAGGTTGAAACAGCAGAAGGGCACATCGCAGAAAAGAGCCCCTCCTTGAGGAAGCCTGAATCTTAGAATTCAGGGGGTGTCGGGTTACCAGAGACTGTCTTGTGAATATCTGTGGAAACTACTGTCTCCAAAGTCGCCTATCTACAGGCAGTGATCAATTACCGGAGCGGTGAGTAACAGGGTGCCTGATGGCCTCCGGATCAAACATGTCAGTAGTATTATCCACTTCTTGGGGATCGATTTCTTCTTCCACTTGTTGAAAGGTGTCATTCTCGCCCTCGTCGTCAGGCATGTAACCTTCATCGTTGTCCCCTATATTGTCCACCCCTGGGGTAGAGGGTCTGTCCTGGCATTCTTTTTTCTTTTCCAGGAAGGCTCTCTTTAGCCTAGCGACAGGGTCCCTCACTCCTTGGGGAGCAGTATCCTCCCTTTCAACATTGCTCGGGGGGTCAACGAGTTCTTGCTCTTCTGAGCTGCTTTTCGTCCCTCAGGTTCAACCCCAGCGGGGTGTCTGGCTGACGCTCCCTCTCCGGGGCTCTCTGCACTTCTCTTCCTGGCAAGCCTTGCTTGCTGTTCCTCCAAAATATCCTCCAACACTTCCAACCTTTGTGCGATAGGTTGTACTCCCTGTGAGACTGCTTTTGAGAGCGAGTCTCCCAGCACTTGCTTAAAACTTTGGGAGAGGCCTGTCTCTTGATTGTAAGGACCTTCCTCCCACTCTTCTTCCGACCACTCTGGCGAAGTGGATGGTGTCTGGCCAGGGCTTCTGCATTGAGTCATGTCTAGAATTGGCAGTGCCAAAATCTGTATGCCAGCCAAGGGGTCTGGACAAGCTGTTAATTCTCACTTGAGCTGTACAGCTGACAGGCTTTCCTGCTTGGTATATACTCTGTAGTACTGTGAGCAGCTGTCTTTAGATTAGATATAAATGCCCCTTCGCTCGTTCTTTTTTTTTTTTGTAAATTCGATAAGTGTTGAGGCTGTAGTATGTCTCGCTTCGTGATCGCACTTTCAACTGTGCGCGCGAGTGTTAGACGCGCAGGGAAAGCTGGGAGATTACTCCTTCTCCCGCTTCCCTGGGTCCTAATGCTAGTCAAGTTCGCCGGCGCTAGCACGTAGTATGGAGGAGCGGGGCCGGCTGCCTGACGCAAGCGTTTTTCACGTGGGGCGTCGGCCCCGCCTCTCTCCTGACAAAAGAAAATGACTTATTTCACTCTCGCCGGTACTGCGCGAAAAACACACACAACTCCTCCTCACACGCGCCGAAACCAACGCGCTTCTAAATATGTATGCATTTCTTTTTTTTTCTTTTTTTACATTAATCGTGCTAATAAAAAATGCGCACCTACTACATACAATGCCTAAGCAAAGCACACTTACTACAGAAGATATACATTACTGAATGGCTTGTAAGGCTCAACAGAATAATTAACATAGCAGCTTGGTAAATACTGAGGTACTTATCTCGACAAGGCAGCAAAAAAGAAAGAGGAAAGGACCTAGGGTTGAGGGTTCTTAAGGACTGACCTGCATGCTGATAGGTGCAGGAGGAGAGGTCATGACTGCCAAACCCCGGAGAGTCATGGGAGTCGTGGTTTGGAGTTAAAACTTTAAGACCTTACTTGGTTAGGAGAACTTTTAAACCCAAATTTGCATCTTTTTGAAAATGTTCAGAAAAACATTACAAATTTTGTAGTTTTAAAAAGTTTCATTTGAAAAGCTATGGCAGTAATAAAGAAAGTAAATCATAATGCGAGCCTCCTGTCTTGTCATAGAATTACATGCTGTACCCTTTGGGAACACTACACACAATTAAGACTACAGGTGTAACCACAATCTCACCTTTGGTACACGCCTGTACTACACAGTTATGTGGTAGCAGTGGCTGAGCAGCCAGACTTATCTCAAGAGGGATGTGAGCAGTACAAGATGTTACACAAAGGACTTGCAATCACAGTAGTTCAAACAAACACTTACTCAAGGTTTCTTGGTAAAAGAATATACATTTATTTACACATTTAGTTAGAAAACATTCCACTAGCAAGAAGCAGCTCAATATCACACTATAGTACACTACAGTACACAACCAATATGTTTCTGAAAAGGTTAGGCTCCCCTGAAGTGGGAGCAAAATGGCACTTCAGTAACTTTCAAAAGGGTTAGAAAGACAAAGTTTATAAGAATCAAAACACAATTACTTTCAGAGGCAGGGCAAATAGTTTCCGTTCACTACAAGAGGCAATTCAATTCAATAGGCCTGGCCCAAAGTAAATGGTTCAGTGTCTTGGATAGGATAGCACAGTTCTGGTAGGAAACGGTTAAGTCTTTGCCAATGTTCTTAGAAGTAGTTTGCCAGAAAAAGAGCTATATGTCGGATTAGGAGCGAAAAAAACTCCAAGTTGGGAAAGTTTCATAAACTTTCACCGCGGCAGAAAGGATTTCCACACCGCGTTTGCACAGTACCTTATGGATGAAGAAAAGCTGTAGCTGAGGCAGTTGTTTATGGCAGTTCCTGCAGATATCACTGTTCCTGAGCTTCAGTCGTGGGGACAAGAAGGAGGACGTCAGGAGGTTCCTGCAATGCCCAGGGAAGAAGCCACAAGCTTGGCTAAACATCGGTTTTAAGGTACCAGTACCTTAAAGTCCACAAACTGGTATCCTTCTCACTGGCTATCTGGTTTTCAACATCACTCTGAAGAGAATTCGACCAGTATGGAGACGGTGTCCAGGTGGCTTGCAAGTTGGTTGTTCCCACCAGCTCAAGGGAAGAAGTCGTCCTTGAAGGGCTTCTCTGTCGAGGGAGTTTCAGGCAATTCGGACCTGCAGCAGGGCTTCACCGGGCAAACCAACGGTCCGGGAGTTGCAGCAGTCGTTTTCCTTCAGCTCGTCTTCGGTTCTTTCGTTCCAGTGGTCGACTCTGTCTTCCAAGTCCCAGAGACCTGCTTTTAAACAGTTTTCTCCCATTCATTCCAGCCTAGCTGTCACTCACACAGCAGGGTGGCTGTCCTTGCCGGACAGTCAGTCAGCCAATCACGCCAGAGTGCATTCAGGTCTCCTAGGAGACTAAGCACAGGAAGTTTCGGGCACCTCTCTCACATCCTGTCCACCCCAGGCACTCAGGTGCCAGAGCAGGGCTTCAGCATTGAAGCCCGCCAAAGGCCTTCGAACTAAGCGACTAAAATATGTTTGGCGCGCAGAGACAAGGACAAGGGCAATCTAGCCATTCTCCTGCTGCTTGACCTCTCGGCAGCCTTCGACCTCATTGACCACCAGATCCTCACGGAACATCTGACGGCTTCAGCTGCTTTCTCCAGCCAGGCGAACGCCTGGATCCAATCCTTCCTCACCAACCGAACCACTTGGGTTTTTTCGCCGGGGGCTTCAGCCCACCCCATCCCCATCCTTTGTGGCGTCCCTCAAGGCTCATGCGTCTTGCCGACCTTATACAATATCTTCACAAAGCTATTGTTCGACCGCCTAGACAACCTGGGTGTCACATACACAAACTATGCTGACGATATCCAGGTTCTCATCACCCTATCAGGCTGCTATGAAGAGGACTCCACACAGATTAATAACCTCTACCTGGAGATCCAAGCTTGGATGGCAGAACATGGCTTATGCCTCAATGATGAGAAAACTGAGCTCCTTCTCGTCGGCTCCCAACACGGCTAAACAAACTGGGCCCCTGTTACGCTTCTATCAACATAGATGGTAATACAATCACAGTGGCCAAAGAAATCAAAACCTTAGGGGTTTATTTGGATTCCACATTCTCGCTCAAAAAACAAGTAAACGCCACAGCCTCCTCCACGGCTTACACAAATAAGCTCATCAATGCCTGCAAAGCCTTCCTTTCGCCTTCCAGCTGCATTACCCTAGCCAGAGCGCTACTGCTCTCAAAAATCGACTACTGTAACACTCTCTTCCTTGGCACCTCAGAACGCAACTTGAACAAATTGCAAGTGTTGCAGAATAATGCCCTCAGAGCCGCTCTGAGTATCCCCTGGCACTCTCACATCTCCAGCTTCAGACAAGATGCCCACTGGCTCCTGGTACGAGGCAGAATCACCCTTAGATCGCTAGTCATTGTCCACAAATGCCTTTCTAATGACGCCTCCAAGTACCTGGCAGACAGGTTTAACAAACATATATCAGCCAGACTAACTAGAATGCTATATTCTCACTGTCTATCTGCAGCTGTCTAGCTACAGCTTCCCAGTCCTAGCTGCTAAACAATGGAGCGCTATACCTATGAACCTTAGAGCAGAATCTTCCTTTTGGACCTTCAGGGCAAAAGCAAAGTCCTGGCTTGCCAACAAGAACTCTCCCTTTGTCTGACATACTAACCTCTTGTCTCACCACCGTATTTCTGCTGTTGCCCGCCCCTTGACCACCATGTAACCCGGTCATGTGCACTTATTCTTATTATTTTGTATGTCTATAATATGTTGTAACCTGCTCTAAGTCTCTGGCGCCCAGTTACCTCGGGGTTTGGCGCGCGGTATAAATAAAGAAACAAACAAACAAACAAACACTAGAAGGACATTTCCTAAAAGAAACGGCAAAACAAGATGACCGGTGTCTGTTTTTACAGAGGGGTCTTGGGCGCCATATTGAAAAACATGGTTGACCCGATTTTTAACTACCGCTGTTCGCGGTCGGGAAAAATCATGGTAGTTCATTCTTCAACCACTGCCACCAGCCATTTAAAAGGGTAACATTTGACTGTTACATGAGTGTTTCTACATAGAGGATGCTAGGCAACCCCTCCAGCACTCTATAGGAAGATAGTGTGTGCTGGGTCTATGAATTTAAAAAAGACTAGCAAAGTCAATTTAACTTTAGATGCCCTGGGAGACATTAGTTAGTCCCAGAGAAGGTATTTAAACCTTGGGAAGTCTAAAAGACACCCCTGTGCCACTGCACTGAAGGTGCTGTGTGACACACAAGAAAAAGATGATGCCTATGGAGTTTGTCTAAAAACTCCATATCCAAAGAACACAAAAGTAAAACACATTGAAAATGAAAAGTTCAAAGTCCCAAAATATAGCAAAAGAGCTTGAGGGCTCTAAGGCAGAGGGAATTTAGCACTTGGGTGAGAATTCTTCCTAACACTCGCTGCATCCTATTATCGAGTTCTAAAAAGTCAAGGTGATCCCAGTACTCACCTATGGTGCTGATGTTTTATTTTCACTGCCAGCAAAACCTTGGACACTCTTAGAGGGCATCTTTTTGAAGGAGATCCTCTGCCTCCCCAGATCGATCCTGTTACAGATCATTAGGAAAGAACTGGGTCTGATCTCAATGCAAATGGCAGCCCAATGGAAAGCATTGAGCATATTTGGGAAATGTATGAGTGCCAACACACCTCCCTGATTGTTTGGTTCAAATACAAAATGATTAAAGGTAACAACAAAGCCCTGTCCAAGTGGGATGGTGAGTGCAGAAATCTACTCAGCGCAATAGAGAGTTCAGTTGATGAGCTGTTAGCAAATCCTGGGAAAATGAAGAAAAAACAAGGATTGAATCTTCACCGCAGAAGAGGTCAATAAACTTAAGCTGCATGTAAATCTTGCATCTGAAGTAATAAAACAAGGTGAGATTCAACTGTACCTAAAGAAGTGTCCTGATCCGAACGTAAGATTGATATTCATGAGTATTCAACTCAATATCTTTAAAACAATGGAAGTGTTATCATTGCGATCGAAAGCTAAAGGAAGGGGAGGAGATAAAACATGCAGATTCTGTAATTTAGAAGATTCAACAGAAACACTTTGACATCTGTTCATCAAATGTTCAGCTCTTACCCAGGAAAGGACTACGTATTTTGGGCGTCACCTAACAGGCTATAGATCAATGTCAGCTGATGACTGGTGGCAAAAGAAGCTGAGAGGAGAACAATCCTCCCGCTAATCGGGTCAGGCAAAATCAGGCGCTTGACTTTAATCACATACATCTGATACCCATTAGCTCTCTCCACACGGATAAAAGGCAGAACATAGAGACACACTTTGGGCAAGGTAGAACACGAGAAGGAGCAGATCATTCGGAGGGAAGGCAAACCACTGGAGCAGAACGACTGATCGAGGGATTAGAGAAAAGGGTAGGGAACCCCAGGAGATCCCTGCCACAGGTTGTTGCCTGTTGCCTCTGAAGAGCTGTGAAAGATGTGCAGAGAAGGCCAGATCCCAGACAAGAAGACTGCATTGTGTTTCAAGGACGCCAGCGACCCTCCTGGATAAACGACAGAGTTGGGGAGGCGAGGCCAAGACTGTAGTGTTAACCTTGACTTGTGAATTAAAGCTGAAAAGACAAGAAAGGAGTGCACACAACCAGTGAGTTAGCAAATTTCATGAAAGGCTGGTGTGTGTTACTGAAAGATTGAAAGTGCAACAGTATATCTCCCAATTGAAGGCTGCCCACGTGCTGATGAGACCCAAAGGAAGGCAGACCTGTGGTGAACTTTAAATTACTCATAACTGTGAAACCAGTGATACACAGTAGCGGGGTGGCCCGGTGACAGGAAACAGTCCACTCGAAAGTCTCCAAGAAATATGTGATATATTGTCATAAAGCAGCAAAGTGAACAAACTACTTTAAGAGAAAGATTACAAAGAACATGTGTGCTTATGATACTGAACTACCAAGACCAAGAGGCACTGGGGCAAATAACACAGGAGGGTGAGCTGAAAAGAAAGTAGAAGGGGTCCTGCAGAGGTCTAGAGTAAAAGTCCCGTACATTCCAAAGTCTTTGACAACCGTGAAAGGTCAGAACCCGACTGAGGGAGACCAGAAGTGTGGTAAGTTAGGGGAAGGGAACCCCAAACAAATGTGAATAAATCTTTGAGAAGGGACCCCTGCAAGTGCTGTGATTGTGAGGGTCCAAGCCCGGCTGAGGGAGATCTGTGTTGAATCAGGTACTTTTTGTTTGAAAGGTGCGAGCCTGACCGAGGAAGACCTAAGTGAATTCTCTGCTTTTAGAGGTGCAAGCCTGATCGAGGGATACCTGCGTGAACTTTTGTTGAACTGTGCAAGAACTTTTGAAAGCTGGAATAAGTGACTTTAACGTGGAAGGCCAAGTGGGCCTCGATCCACGTTTTGAACTGCCCTTGTTTTGAGAACCTGAGCCAGAGTGTGTAATCCTGTTTATAGGGGCCGCCTTACTCAGTACTGTCCAACGTGAGCAGGAGAGCTGACTCAGCCACATGGATTCTTTTTTATAACACTAACCTTCCTTTGCATACATATTCCCCTTTACAAACCTTTTGTATAAGAGATAGGGCAGGCATTAGGTTGTGTTTGTATAGGCCATTTTAATTTGACATAGACTTACAATGGACTGTATTTTATTTATTATTTGATGGTAGAGACTACTCCCATCTTAGCTATAAGGCAGAGTTGGAGTTTCTCCAAACCCCAAAAAGATAATAAAGGTTTTGAAACCTGTAACTCTTGTGTCAGTGTCATACTTGTGATACCATGCCTCCCTTATAGTATCATATCATTGCTTGAACTCATTGGTATTAAGTGGTAACCCTACATTAACAAAGAAAAATGTCAGAAATTCATGCATGATTATTCAGTTCAGGCACTCATACAATAAAAACAGATGATAAAGAATATTGTTTTAACCTTAGTAGTTCTTATGTGCTGCAGAAATTATTTACATGCAATATATCTTTAAAGGAAGACTGAAAGTTCATGATCTGTGTTCAATCCAGTAGCGTTACCCTTGTTTCACGATTCATTCATGCTTCTTCTTGTCGTGGTTTGAGTTCCCTGGTCACCACATCTCGGTACAGACTTAACATGTATCAGTCCCACAACATCTTGGTGTTCTTTTGCCTAGTGGACTGCTGGGGGCATCTTGGGGTCTTGACTGCCAATCAAGGCAAGATGTTTTCTGGATCAAAATCAAGTTCACCGATAGTACTCCCAATATACTTTATTTGGCATATACACACTATTACATATACTACAAATCTGGTTCTACAATGTATCTGATCCTTTATTGTAAAGGTTATACCTTTGCGCAGTTCAAAAACGTTGTTATTGGTGGCATATTTGCACATTTTGCATGTTCCACATTAAAATAAACTGTATTTAAAGCTAAATTCTTTGTACTTGAGAGCTGTGCATATAACTAGGGCAAGGTTTATTCCTGAGGGTGGTGCCCTGGTGTAAGTTATAGTTGGTTTGTCCAATGAACACTCAGAGATCCTCAGCCAAATGAAGTATATGCCAATGTTTTTGCAATATTTTGGGAAGGGTTTGAATCGTATAGTTGGTTATGAAACGTACATTGTCTTTATGATTAGTAGTCTTTTTAGCTACAACAATGTCTATCCTCTGCAAATCGTGTGCCCTAGCATGGGCCTGCAAAATAACTTCATGTTTATAGCCTCTTTGTAAAAATCTAGACTTAATCAATTCCCATTCTTCTTTGAAGGTATTACAGGTACTGCAATTCCTCTGCCCTCTCTTAAATTCACCTAATGGAATATTATTAACTTTACTTCATCTATGGCAGCTATGGGCATGAAGTGTCAAGTTGACCTCAGTAGGTTTCCTAAAGGTTCCAGTCTCAAGTTTATTATGATCCAAATAAATCTGTAGATCAAGGAATTCACCCCCCTCAGTACCTCATCCCCACATATGTCATTTTTTTAGACCAGATCAAAAGATACAAACGAGGCAACAACAAAAGAAACACTACGAAATATGTACGATTTTAGGAGAAAACAATGAATAATATATCCATCACTAAAACAGAAGAAGAGGAAGGAGAGGAGGAGAGAAATATTGTCAAAATAATATCTGTCTAGGAGTACAGAATCTATGCCTTGGGAAATAACTTTTATAGGTTGAAACATGTGTTGACAGACAGATATAATCTGTTTATAAACTTCTCGCATGTGCTGACAAACAACATAATTATTACTACATTTTGGAAAATTCTACTTTGATGTTTAACAAAATTTATTCTGAAGTATTCTTAAATGATTAACAATAAAATGGCAGACTAATAGTGTGCATAACGGAATACTTTTTCATGAGTTTTGTAGTTGGCCGCTAGGACACCCCCCCCTGCCCCTCTTGTTTTGCTATTAGTGTATATGGTACTTGCATTGTACCTTTGTGTGTATCTTGCAGCATTACTACTCCAACAATTATTACAGGTGACACCAGGACAATTAGGGTACTGCAATTTTACTTTTTAAATAATAAATAATATTGGGGGGTGACAGAGTAAAAGGGAGCCCTTTCTCAACTCATTGACTCCAGTGTAAGAGGGAGTGGAGGGTGAGATTTGGTGGGAGAAGGAGGTAAAGAGAGGGACATAGGGGAAAGAGACATTAAGACACGCTCCCCACCCCCCGAGACACCAGAGAAAGCGAGGCATACACAAAGAGACATACAGGGAGAGATATAGAGGTGAACGACAAAGAGTGTACCTCATGCAAACAAGCCAGCAGTCACCCACTGGCAGAGATTGCGCTGACAGAACGTTACGGAGAGAGTCAGCGAGAGAGCACACAGGTAGAGTGCTAATTCAGAGTGTGATACACCAGGTTAAGCTAGTATTTCATAATAGTATGAAGTTGAGGTAGTACCACCAGCCAGAAGTTTCAACATTTCCTGCAAAAAAGACAATGGATCTGTTAACTGTTACCAGGGAAACAGGAGGAGCCCCTTTAAGGAGGAAGGACCCGGGCCAAGGGGGGGGAACGGGAAGGGGAGGGACAGGGAGGAAGGGAAGTCAGTACGTGCTGGAGTCAATAAAGAGAAGGTTGATTGGGAATACGGCTCCCGTGTTATCTGTCCGGGCCACATGTAGAGGCCCAGTTAGAGGTATAACAACTGGCGACGAGGCCCGTCGAATGCCACATTGTGCGCAGTGAGGATGGCAGGCGTGCGGATGAAGCCCAGCAGAGGTCACACAGCAACAATTCGGGCGAATGGTGCCCAGCAGTGAGGAGGGACACGACACCCAAGGTGCAAATCCCAGCAGGGGGAAGGGCTGGTCGGCTCAGCAGACAGAGTGCCACCCAGTAAGGAGGTGGGTCGGAAGAACCCAGCCGCTCCAGAGTCTCCAGCCAAGCAGCCTGCGAGAATACAGCCGATGGGAGGCCAGCCCGGCAGCAGAGATTTGCCCAGCGGGTCATGCCGCCTGGGAGATGTGAATGCCAGCAGTAACGGCACGGCGCCGCAGAGAGGAGCAGCCTGCTGCTGCACAGTACCCGCGCTGTGCTACAAGTCAGACCATCAGTGTGATGGGTGCAGTGTGCCCAGCAGTTCGGAGGGTGTAGAGAGCCCAGCAGAGTGACAGATGAGGGAAGCCCAGCAGGTAGGTGCATGTATAGCGCCAGACAGCAGAGAAGACCCGGTACAAACAGGCCGTGTGGTGGAAGGGAAGTGGCCAACAGCCCGCACCACGGAGGAAGAGTGGCGAAGCCCAGCAGAGAAAACAAGCCCGCAGAGACAACGTCAGACCACATGAGGGACGAGGAGAGGCCTGCAGCACGCACCGCAGCAGAAGAGTGAAAGCACAGCGTTGACGCAAGCCATAGCCCAAGGGTCCACGGACACACAGTATAGCCCACACAAGCCAACTGAAATGGTGCCAAAAACAGACCCGCAACAGAAACACCCAAATGGCGCAGGACCAAGACAAACCACACAAGGGGAAGACCTCGAATGCAAGGCAAACCGGAACGGTCATCCTACCAGTAAGGCCAACTCACCCAGACCTACCAAGGAAACGCAACCCCAGCTCCACACGACCCCACTAACATCGTGGGCAACGCACAAGGAGCCTCAGATGCAGGCGCCCAGGCCCTCCCTAATCCAGATCCAGCGTCCCGTGCCGCCTTCGAGACCCGACCCGTTGACCCTACACCCGCACCACGACCAAGGCCAAAGGTGGGAAGAATGGGTCGAAGAATTCAAGGACTTCATGCGGGAGGTAGGAGACCACGACCCGCCAAACAAGGTGGATATATTTGCCAACCTAGCAGGCAAAGAGATCAAAGGGGTCATGAAAACGATCCCCCTGCAAGAAAGAAGCACATACCAATGGCTTCTCGCTGCAGTCAACAACAAGCTGATAGTACCCCCCGAACAAAGACTATGGGCCTCATTCCGGTTTGGGCGGTAAGGGATACCGGGCACCGGTAAGGAGACCGATGCCTGTAATCCCTTACCGCCCAATTCCAAGGTCCCTTAGCCGGAACCGCAAAGGATGTGTGGTCAGACCACACCTTCTTTATGGGTCCCGCTAAGGGACCAGGGCGCTAATTACGGAGCCCTATGGGGGCTCAATGGGAATCTGGAATGGCTGGTTGAATGGGGATCTACCGGGTCCTCCAGGGTCGGAATGACCCGGTAAGTCCCCATCCAACCAGACCGGACCCGGTATTGGAGGGAGCCATGGCGCTTATAGTGCCATGGCTACCTCCAATCTCGGAATGAGGCCCTATGAATGCTACGCATTTAATCAACGCACGCAGCTTCCACATGAGTCCATAGGAGAGTTTGTCATCCGTCTTCAGAGGAATATCGTGTGCTGCAACTTCGCCAACTTCAATGATGATGAGGCAATACAACAGAGGATCATTGAAGGGTGCACCTCGTCAAGGCTCAGAAAGTACCTACTCAAAAAGCCCCTGTCCCTAAAGGAAATCATTGACCTAGCAAAAACATAAGAGCGAGTGGACATACAGGCAGCTGCCATTGAAAATGCCAAAATGAGTGACACCATCAGAGCGCTTATAGGAGGACAGCTGGGGTACACCAGGACTACAGGACCCTCTTGATGCTGGAAATGCATCGGAGGGACAGGGCCTCCGTATCCTTGTCCTTTACTGATTTTTGTTGTGTGTTCTGTCGAGTTTTCCGTGCAGGAGTTCATGTGGGACTCCTAGCGGTGCAGCTCTCTCTCTTTTGGTTTGGTGAACAGACCCATGGGATACCCTTATGGCACCCATGGGTAGGGGTGCAACCCTGTGCCCCTAGTGTATGTTTTTGGGCACCTATGTGTGACCCACAGAGCAGGGTACGGGCTGGTGGCAGCTACGTGCTGAAATGACTGGTGCCCTGAGCGTCCTCCATTTTGGGATGCCCAGGCCCTGTCTTTGGAATCGGTAGATTCCGGATGGAGACAAAATGGCCCCATGGCCTCTTGCCTTCCATCGCCTGTTACCTTGATCTTCCCGAAGTCCGGGAAGCCCTGACTCTGTCCCTTGCCCCTGACTGGCTGTTGGGTGGAATTCCATAGATGGTAGTGTGGGGAAGTGCTGACCAGACTGGCTGGAGCCTTCTCAATGACCATATGTTGTGGGTAAACCTGTGGGTGAGACCTGGTTGAATGGAGTGTGTTACGAATACGCATTCTATGTTGTGAGTGTCTAGTATCTGGTGGTTGACACAATGACTGAGACAGCCCTGCCCGAAACCGGTATGAATGCAGTATGGAGTATTGAATGGTTCGGTACTTGTCCCAATACACATAACTTGTTGTGAGTGTCTGGAGAGAAGTGAATGGCCTGAATGCACTGTGTGCCTGATTGGCTGCCTGCCTGCATGAATGCCCTTAGTCGTGATTGGATGCTTGAGTGTGACCGTGCGGACTGAATGGGTGATCAACAGTATATCTGGGGACCTCTCACGCTAGGAATCGTGTTCAGAAGCTGAAGTCTACTACGACGAGTAACTGGAGTAACTGAAGCTTGACCTTGAAGCCCTGCTGGACGAGAAGAATTGCTGTTGCTCTCGTTCACAATCTGAAAGCTGCTGTGCCTCCAAGGACTGACCCAGAGAGGACCTGGTAAGGCGTCCTCTTCCTGAGCTACGAGGACCATCGTGCACCAGCCGATCTTTGCCTAAGTTCCCTGGTGGACAGACCTTCGACAGGCTGCCGACCCGATACGGGGATTGCTGCGGAACTCCAAGGAGAAGTGCCTGGACTGTTGTCCGCCACTGTCGCCGACCGCTGTCGCCGACCGGAGCCGCCGTGCTCCCGTTTGCCTAAGAACATCATTGATCCAAGGATGCTCTCGTCCGCATCGTCGCTGCTGTATCCTGCCGGAGAAGGCCTGACCGTCGACTCGCCAAGGAGCATCCACCGGTGTGTTTCCCGCCACCCAAAGACCACAGAGACGCCGACGACTCGATGCCATTGTGGGGCCATAGTTCTTCCAACTCTTTGCGGTCCAGAACTGTCGACACTGAGGTGCCCCGCACGCCTCTTTCTTGCAGGTCGTTAACGCTTCCCCATCAACAAGCACAGCTAGGAACGACGTGGCCACTTCACCGTCGTAGCTCGACCTGTTCTCCGTCAGACGTTCGACGACCCGTGACTCCCACCTGAAAGGAAGGACACTCAAGAGGGGCCGTCGATTCCCTGATGAGGAACGCTACAACACCAGGTACTTTGGGCCTGCAGAACTATTGGAAAGTCTAGTGGGAACAATATACGGACTGGGCTTGTATCTTTCTTGTACAGGTTGCCCAGGTGGGGGGATCGCCACACAGAACTGTATTTAACAATAGTTACCAGTATTCTGCCAGTTGTTCAACCATCTTGCTTTCCTTCCTCTCTCTACTGCTGGTTTCCTCTTTATTTTGATCTGTGTGTCATTCTGACCGTATGCACTTTAATGAGATCTAATAACGTTAGTGGTACCACTTTAGAAACTGTATATATTTACCATTGCTGATTTTCGGAGTACAAAGTGAGTTATCATGATATTGTATGTACCTTTGAACATTAATTATATAAAGATTGTGTTGTAACCGATACAGTGTGTGGACATTCCTTTGTGGGTGCTTGGGGACCACACTGTGCTTAAGAACCAGCTCGCATCACCTCCTGAGAAGCTAGGCCTTGATTGCTCGACCACAACTACCAATATTAGAGAATCTTGGCAGGGGTCTCTGTGCCTCCCCTCTACCATATCGAGAGCAGAAGTGCAGACCCCCCCTCCTGTCTTTACAACCCTGGAAAAGACAAGGACTCAGAAGCCCCCAGCACCAAACCCTGAGCGACAAACAATGCTACAGGTGCAGATTTGAGTTCCCGCACAGACGACCATGTCCGGCCATCGGATAGAGATGCATGCGGTGTGGCCATGAAAACCACTTCCAGGTGATATGCAGAGAGAGACTGCATGCACCCCCCGCATACCGACCAGCACCACCACCAAGCCCGGCCAGATGACCAGAACAAACAAGAGGGCCCAAAGACCGGCCAACACACAGATGTAACCAGGAAGCGCCACCCCAAGAGAAGTACCTGATGCCGCAGCCGGCATGGCCAGACATCATGAGGGCCATGAACATCGACCCACCCAGGCGTCACTTCAACGCATACAACTATCCACCCAACCCACGCAGACACAAGCACCTACTCTGCCCAGAGTTAAGTCACCCAGGGAGGTACGGACCTGATCAGGAGTATGGCACACGCTATCAGCCTGTCCCGTGAGATGAAAGTGAGTCATACGAGCATCCAAAGCCTTACGAGATGCCGAAACCGGGGGGAACCACTACCACTCCCATGACCGGTACAAGGGAGAATACGGGAGACTGATCAGCACCATATCAGATGACACCATGGCACCCAAGGTCACGGTCCGGATTGGAAATCTTCACAAGCCGTTCGTGGTGAACGCTGAGGCTACAGTCAATGTCATGAATGAGCAGCGTAATAAAACCAGAGAGGAAGCATACCCACTGGGCAAGTCCCAATTTCACGTATTCCAGTGGGGAACAGCACAGCCGCTACAGCGAAAAGGACAGTCCCACTGTGACCCAACTCACTGAGACCTCGGAGTACACGCCGCCATCCATATGGTACCGAGTCCCACCACAGGGCCTAGCTGTCTCCGCCATCGGACGGCACTAGCTTGTGCCCTCATCGACATCCAGTGCAGATCATTCAAAGTCACCTAGGTGAAGGACTACACGCCTGAGCAAGATGCTGGAGAGACAAAGAAAGCCAAGGAAATGGCAGACCACAAACGAAAGGCCAAGGAGCCACAACTCACGATCAAGGAGAGTACTATAGAGCGCCACAGACAATACAAAAGGAAGGATTCACGACTTCTCCTAGTGGCAAGGGACAAAGCACCGGTGATAACTATGACGGGGGACCATGGCGAGATGACACCAAATGCTTTCCTCTTCCACAAGTTATGCCTGAAGGAATCGGAACCAAAGGGATAGGCGGCGGCCGAGACGGAGAGAGCAGAGGGTGAAGAGGCATACAAAACACTGCAACAAGAAAATACTGGCGAGACCCGCGAGTCACCTGGCAGGTCTCATCGGACCGTAAGGAAACCCCAACGTCTGATTGAACAAATGTAGCCTGGGAAGTCTCATGTTATATGGGGGGGGGGGTTGTTACCAGGGAAACAGGAGGAGCCCCTTTAAGGAGGAAGGACCCGGTCTGAGGGGAAGGGGAAGGACAGGGAGGAAGGGAAGTCAGCATGTGCTGGAGTTAATAAAGAGAAGGTTGATTGGGAATGCGGCTCCCGTGTTATCTGTCCGCGCCACATGTAGGGGCCCAGTTAGAGGTATAACATTAACACGGTCCCATTTCTGCCATCTGCCACTGAGTACGCCAAAGAACCACCTTATCTTTACAGCAGCAAAACATTTGCACCCATTACGACAGTGGGGCCGTGTCAGGTGGTGGTCATACCAACGTCAATGACGCCCCAGCCGTTCACCACCGTTCATCACAGCTACCAGTCCCCTGAGCCCATGCTCGCCAACTGTGGAGGCACCCAAGGATGAGGCATGTAACTCAACATGTATTGGGGTGTGTCCCTTCACAATGTCCGATGTGTATAGAGAACATTACTGGAGGACCCAGTGCACCTGCAAGAGGCATGTTTACTCTCATGGGAACATGTCTGGTACCTAACTGATGTCCCCACATGGCTACCAATGGGCACACACGTCTACATAAGGGCAGGAATGTAGGGAGGGGCAGCAATTGTTCTGCAGGTTCACCTATGTGGTGAATGTCCACTCACAATTTGCAGAGTTGCGACACTGGTTGTGTGCGAAGCCTGTGTACCCTGTTGAGTGGCCTTATGCTCACCTCTTGAAGTAGTCACGGATGAATGCTTGTCTTGTGGCTGTCTAGTCATCAGGGTGTGAGCGTGAGTCCACATCTGCTGTGTCCTCTACACTCTTGCTGAATTCACCCTGTTGGCATGGCGCTTTCTCACGCATGGCAATGTTGTGTAAGAAGCAGCACAGAAGAAAGATGCTGCACACCTTGCCCGGTGCATGCCTGGGCATGCCTCCAGTACTGAGCAGGTCACGCCGCCGGTTCTTCAGCATTGCAAAGGCACATTCTCTCACATTGCTTGTCTTCATGTGGGCTTGCGTGTAGCGGTGGTCTGATGCAGTTTGAGGATTGCGCATCGGGCTCACAAGCCATGCTCTGCATGGATAGGCAGCATGACATGTGGGAATAGAGGGGCACACATTGGAATTTTCAGTTCCCAGTTGGCCAATACACGTGTGCCCATATTCATGTGTTCAGGTAGTTACCAGTCAGCCATGTTTGCCCATACTTCGCATCAAGGATTGGACACTGCTGTCCAGCATTGCCGTGACATCATGTCTCTAGCCGGGGAGCTTGACATTTATCTGTGAAGATCATGTTTGCCCCACACACTGCCTGCAAGTGATGCTGTGGAATGCTTTTTGATTCGCAAACACACATTCACATCCCTTTTGGGGTACGAAGGCCACATGTGTTCCTTGAATCGCTCCTACAACCTGAGCAGGACCTGCCACACTGCAGAATTGAGACTTGATATTGTTGATGGTGCTGGCATGTGTTGGGAAATTCATGTGATCCAAGACACGCAAGATGATCGCATCCAGCACATGCGTGGGAAAGCTACTGTAAGCTCGTTGGGAGAAGCCAGCAAAAACGGCCCGTAGGAGTTGGAAACACTCACAGGAACACAAATGTAAAACACTCATACCTTCAGTATTAGTAGTATCATGAATCCAGTGGAGTCATCACTGATTTCCCGGCAGTGACCTCCTCCCATGTGGCCAGGGCACAGCAGCCGCTACTTCATCCTGACCCTGGGGGTGGCTACATGAGGGAGGATCACACGGGAGGAGACAACTGCCTGTGGGAGGATGTGACTGCATCAGATGACATAACCCCCTCCCCCGACCCCCTTTCCCTCAGGAATATCCTACAATACCCAAATCCTTAATGGCTTGTTGTCACCTAACAGTTCCACCCTATAGTAAAAGTCAGAAAAACCTTTCCTCTAAATCACTCTACTCAAACCTCCATCTATGACTCAAACACTCACAACTCATACATAACATCTTCTGTTTTTGATTTGTCTTCGTGTGAGACTTTTGAAGACTCACATCCAAGAAATCCAGTAACATCTATGGACTTCAACTCCCATAAACCCTCAAGTACTGAGACGAGGAGGAGGAGGGGGGAATTTATGCAGAGCAAGCCTGAAGTGTAAGGTGCAGGCTAGTTGTTTTACTGGATTTAAAGTGAGCGGGACATTTGAAAAGGGCAGAGGCAGTACAGGAGAGGACAAAGAATTGCGTGCTGGGACTCCTTACCGCGAGGTATCCGAATCACTGTGGTGAGACAGAAAGGGAGGTGCGGATGATGGAAAGCCGTGGAGAGTCTGGGGGATGTGCAGAAACTCCAGGGCCCAAGCAAACAGTGCTCTCCGGTGCAAGAAAGCCGGTGTGGTGTCACGTGCCCCGCGAGACGGAGGTCACGTGACACGGAAGGAAGAATAAAGTTTTAACCGGAACTGGCGTCACGGCGCCAGTCCGGAGTTGGAACCCGATCACGGTGGTCGCGTCTTTTGTATGCAGGCGACTCTGCTGCGTTGCACGCAGTGACAGGGGGCCCGGAAAGGCCCGAACGTTACGAGCGGTGAGGGCCTGCTTCCACACCACGCCACCCCCCGCTCGTAACATCACACTGGCGACGAAGCGGGATCGGCCCGCATTCCGAAACACACGCGGTGCCGCGTATCATTAATCCGCCCACGACGCAGAGGAATGGATGTTCTTTCTCCTCTCAATCCATTCCAGGGAGACCACGCGACGGCCCCACGAAGTGCAGGTGCATGCCACAAGTCTACACAACCACTCCAGAGGAATCCTTTATTCCATGGGAAGCAGTGGAGGACACTCAACAAGCTAATGCGCAGCAAGCATTTCTTCCTCCAACACCTCCAGGCACCCCACATACAGAGAACCAAGAGCACAAGACCCACCTCACCACAAGAGTTACCACGCCCTAAAACCAAGTAAGGAGTACATTGGCAAGGGAGAAGTAAAAGTACAATACGGCAAGGTGCGTTCTAAAACATGTCCAGCCCAAACACCAGCCCCACGAGAGCCAGCATAGGCTTGTCATCCAGGAGGAGCCTCACCCTGGACCCTCCAGACCCAACACAAACAACTTTTATGCCACCTTTCGACCCCTTCACCACTGGTGCAGCCATTAGGTGGGAGATCTGGCTACAACAATTTGAGATGCATCTAGATGCGAGAGACATTACCATAGCGAAAAAGAGGTGCATTTTCCTCCTACTCAACATTGGAGCAGCCACCCTACGCCTATTCAACGCTACCCCGAACCGTGGCAACGACAACAACTATGACGCAGCCAAAGCCGCACTTACGAATATGTTCAAACCTGACCTCAACCCAGACTACGAACGCTTTCATTTCTGCATGGCGAGGCAGCGCGAGAAAGAGACTGTAGACAAATTCCACGCTCGCCTACGAGAAATGGCAGTAGGTTGCGAGTTCCCGGATGAGGAGTTTGCCATCCGTCTCCAGATCATCAACGGGATATCCTCAGAAAAACTGAGACGGCCCATCCTGTCCGAGAAAAACATCCGTCTCTCTCGCATCCTAGAAATGGCACGCCTCCATGAGCAAACAGATGATCAAGTAGCGATCATGGAAGCTGCCATCCAAAGACTGCCGCTAGACAACCCCAAACCCACGGAAGACGTTGCAGCCATTTCCAAGCATCAGAGCAATCGCATGAAACAGAGCCCAAGGCCCACCACGACACAAGGGCGAGACAGAAACTGCAAATGGTGTGGAGGCCCATGGCACAAAGGTGATTTGTGCCCGGCATGGGGTTCCACGTGTAGAAAATGCAATCGCCTTAACCACTACGCTGCAGTTTGTTTGAATCCACCGAACAAAAATGACACAACGCAACAACCCTCACAAAATCGCAGGAAAAAGTTTGCGCCTAGAGAATTCTCCCGCCAACAAGAACGGAAAGGTAAAGCTAGAGCCGTCGACGACCTCCAAAGATCCCCAGACACGTGCAGCAGTGACGACAGCGATGACGACTCGTCCCCAGAGAGGAGAGACAAACCTAGACGGAAGATCGGGAGTAGACGGATTCACAGAGTACACCTGATCTCAGCAATCGAACCACATCGAGCCCGAAAAAGAAAAAGACCATCGTGCACAGTTCTTTCCAACGGAGCACCCCTGAAGGTAGTCATAGACACCGGCGCAACTGTGAACGTCATGCCAGTGACGGCATTCAACAAACTCTGCCCGAAGCCCACGCTCCAGAGGAAAAAAGTTCAGCTATATGCCTACAGAAGCAAGAAACCATTGTCCGTACAAGGATCGTTCAAGTCAGACTTTACTCACAAAAACACTAACTACAGAGCGCGCATCTGCGTAGTAGACGCCGGCTGCGAAACGCTGATGAGCTGCAGGACAGCAGAAAAGCTAGAGCTGATCCACTTCGTCTTCGGGCTCCAACAGGACAATCTTGACAACCTGCTAGAAAAACATAAGAAGTTGTTCCAAGGCATCGGGTGTCTGAAAGGGCGAACCATCAAACTCCACATAGACCCCACCATTGAACCCAAGGCAGTAAGGCATCGTCGAATCCCGTTCCACTTGAGGGGAGCCGTAGAGAAAGAACTAACGAAGCTAGAGGAAGAAGGAATCATTCAAAGAACGTCAGGACCCACCCCAGGGGTCTCGCCCATGGTAGTGGCCCAGAAGCCCAAACAACCGGACGCAGTAAGAATTTGTATCGACATGAGGCTTCCCAACGCAGCCATTGGGAGAGAACGTCATGTAACTCCCACGATAGACGAGCTCATCGTAGACCTCACAGGAGCTACTATCTTCAGCAAACTCGACCTCAGATCAGGCTACCACCAACTGAGACTGTCCAGAGAGTCGAGATATATCACCACATTCTCCTCTCACCTCGGCCTGATGAGGTACAAACGACTCAACTTTGGAATATCACCTGCTGCAGAAGTGTTCCAGCATGAAATCCGCAAAGTCATCATAGGGCTAGAAGGCACTACCAATATCAGTGACGACATCCTTGTATACGCATCGAACAAAAGAGATCACCACAAACGATTGGAAGCGGTCCTAACAAGGTTGGAAGAAGCGGGCCTGATGCTAAACGCAGAAAAATGCGAGTTCAACAAAGAAAAGATATGCTTCTTCGGACATATCTTCAGCGCCAAGGGCGTGTCCCCGGACCCATCCAAGGTACAGGATATAAAAGACACCAAAGCACCCCAATCAGCCTCCGAAGTTCGAAGCTTCATGGGAATGGCGACGTATTGTGCACGTTTCATCCCCGACCTCGCCAGCACAGCAAGCCCACTCAGAGAACTAACGAAGAAAGACCAAAAGTGGGTATGGACTGAAACTCACCAGCAGGCGTTCCAACAGATTAAAGACACCCTCTCCGCGTCCACCACCATGGCGTTCTTCAACACCGACCGGCAAACCGAACTTCTGGTCGACGCCAGCCCTGTCGGCCTCGGAGCAGTCTTAACACAGACCGACAACGAAGGACACGTGTTCCCCGTTGCATTTGCCAGCAGAGCTCTTACAAAACCTGAACAAAACTATGCCCACATAGAAAAGGAAGCCCTAGCCATTCTATGGGGATGCCGACACTTCAAAGTGTACCTGCTAGGCAAACGAGCAAAAGTCCTCACAGACCACAAACCGCTGATCCCAATATTCCGGGGGTCTGCTCCTCACCCACCAGCGCGCATAGAGAAATGGATGCTGCCGTTGCAACCCTATAACATCGAGGTTGAATACCGCCCAGGAACAGACAACCCAGCAGACTACTTATCCCGCCACCCGCGGCCTGCTACCAACAGAGAGCGGCGTCAAGCAAAAGAAACCGACAAACACGTCTGCCACATAGTCACCTGCGCAAGGCCAAGGGCCCTGACCCTGCACGTAGTAGCCACCGAAACGGAAGCAGACACCATCCTACAACATACCGCTAATACCGTCCGATCCGGAAACTGGAAGACCTTTCTCACGTCAATGGGCCAGCGCACCGCGCCAGCCCAAGCCAAACTCAGAGCCTTTTTTGGGATCCGACATGAACTCTCGGTAGCCCCTGAAGGTGTCCTACTCAAGGGACACAGGATCATACTGCCTGAGTCACTGGAAGAAAGAGCTCTCCTCCTAGCACACAGTGGACACCAAGGTATGGTTAAAACCAACGCCTATCTGAAGTCCAGAATGTGGATGCCGAACATGCAACAAAGGTGGTAGAGTTAGTAGATGCTTGCGCAGCCTGCCAAGCATCCAGGAGACCGGAAAATCCCGAACCCATCAGCAGTGCCCCAAGAAGCTGCAAACGCTGGGACGCAGTCAGCATGGACCACTGCACGATTGCCGGCGAGGGATATCTCCTCGTAGTGATCGACGAGTTTAGCCGATACCCGGAGGTGGAGCACGTAACATCCACCAATGCAGAGACCACCATCCTCACACTTGAAAAGATATTTGCCACTCACGGGATACCGAGAAAAGTGAAAAGTGACAACAGACCGTGATTCACCAGTCAAGAATTACGCGAGTATTTCAAAGAGGCAAATGTCAAATACCAGCGAATCACCCCAAGGTGGCCCCAAGCGAATGGAGATGCCGAAAGGTTCATGGGGTCACTCAACAAAGTCATCAGGATCGCAAAAGAACAAGGACGCCCGTGGCTGAAAACAGTTTACCGGTTCCTGAGAACACACAGACAAACCCCACACTCCTCCACAGGTATCAGCCCGGCGGCCCTCATGCTAGGCGTACCTATACAGGCAGAACTACCCATACACCCCGAATGGAGAGCACCGGAACCAGACATCCCTGCCATACACGCCAGGCGGCAGAGGCGAAATGAGCAAGAAAGCATCGCCAGGCGAGCCTGTCACAGAGAGCTGATGCCAGGAGACACCGTCATCGTCAGGAACCGAGCCCCACAAAAAAAGATGTCCCTCAACTTCGAACTCCAACCATGGACAGTGAGCACCGCAAACCACAGCATGGTTACAGCCACCCGAGGAGGGGAGACGGTGACGAGAAACGTATCTCACTTCAGGAAGGTACCCCCAGAACAGTGGGAAGAGCGACCGATGTCTCCGAGAGAAGAAACTGAAACACCGCTCTCACCCCCCGACCAAATGGCGCCAAGGAACACAGCCATCCCAGGAACATCAGACAGTTCACATCAGCAAACAGGGGGAGACGAGACCTTGTCCCCCAAAGCAGAAGCGCCAGAGAAGAAAAACACACGGTATCATCTGAGGGAGAAGCCCAAGCCGTCGTCCCGCCTCAAAGGATACGTAGTGGACAGAATAGGCCAGCCAAAATCACACCGAGGCGAACCCTGAATACAACCGCAAGTTTGACCACAATGTTAAGGTACCAGCTAAGATGTATGTTTGCAACCGCAAGTTTGACCATAATGTTAGATACCAGTTAAGATGTATGTTTTGACAGCTGTGCAAATACCTCCAATTTGGGGAGGAATGTGGTGTCACGTGCCCCGCGAGACGGAGGTCACGTGACACGGAAGGAAGAATAAAGTTTTAACCGGAACTGGCGTCACGGCGCCAGTCCGGAGTTGGAACCCGATCACGGTGGTCGCGTCTTTTGTATGCAGGCGACTCTGCTGCGTTGCGCGCAGCGACAGGGGGCCCGGAGAGGCCCGAACGTTACGAGCGGTGAGGGCCTGCTTCCACACCACGCCACCCCCGCTCGTAACATCACAGCCGGTGGTTGATTGCAGAGGATGCTGACAGGCCGTCTGCATCTGCCTGGCGGTGAAGGAACAACACTGTGGAAGCGCAAGCATGTTTGGGAACGCAAAGAAGACCTGGTGAGTCTGCCTAGAGCAGTAAGGGACCCCGCGGCAATGTGGGGGAAAGCTGAAGCAAGTAGTACCATAGGCAATTATACCAAGCACCTCATGGTAGATGCTACTCTGGAATGGTGAAAAGATTCCTGGACGGGGAGTACGCCAGGCAGCTAACATTGGGGAATGATTCCTGGCTGCAGAGTATACCAGGGGATCTGAGAGGCCCATGCAAGAAGTCTTGGCAGGCAAGCACACCAGGCACCTGATGTTGCATAAAGATTGTTATCTTGTGGGAAGATACCTGGCAGTGAAGTAAACCAGGCAATCCATGAAAGCTGCAGCAATAAACTAAAGAAAGACTGTTATGGAATATTGCTTGATCAAGAACTTTGTGAGTCCAGTACAAAGACTCAAAGGAACTGTTTTATCAAGAGACACTTTTGCCATCTGACCTAAAAATCCAGAGCACGGGAACCACCCTCTGGATCCAAGGGTCTTTCCTTGCAAAGCATTTTTGTTGGCGTCATCTTTATATTTTGGTTGTGAAAACGTTTTGCTAATATCAAGTCAACAACATTTTCTTGCACTTTTGTTGTTTTGTTTCTTGTGTGAGGGTCAGCTTAGAATGTTTTGGACACAAGGATGGCTGTTTAAGCCACTGACTACTTGACACAGGCAGATCTTTTGATTTTAGTTTTCTAGGTAGGGAAATTCCTCTTTAAAGACAGGGCTAGAGAGGCGTTTTCCAGCCCATTTCTGTTTGATAATATGGATGACTTTGAGAATAGCATCCTTGTGTCTGCCTCTCATTTCTGACCCCTCACAGTAGAAAGACTGTTACAGTGTTGATCAGCGACCGTAGGTCTGCAGCTATTGCGTCTTTCAGGTTCATGATGGGGGTGTGTTGGTCGAGATTGTAGATATGAAGTGTGTGCTCTGTGGATATCACCCCGAGACAGGCCCTTGAAAGATTGGTGCTGGGTCTTTTCCCACATCTGTGACGTGGACTGTAGGAGGGGTGCACTGCATGTCAACTTCCAGTATTATATGTGCACATATATGTACTTTTGATACTCCTACAGCACACCCCATCTGTGTATGTTACCAATATTTTGCCATGCAGCACAACAATGCCATTCTGTACAGCGCATGCATGCATGATCTATTAGTGAGGTGTGTGTGTGCCCTGATATGCTGCAAGAAACATGCATACTTGTACCAGGCCTTTTTATGTGCATATGGGACCCTACGCTTTCAAAATCCTTTGCAAGACTTGCACATGTCCTCACTCTTGGAAGACCACTCTCACACTTCTCGCCTTTGTGAGAAACCTGAAGGTGTCATCCAGGTGGCCAGGACACTGCCGTCGCTTTTGGATCCAGTTCCTGGGGGTGGACCAGTGTGTGAGGATCACCTGGATGGGGGGTCTTTGTGGAGTGGAAGTGGGACGCCGGATGGTGAGATGCGGGAACCCCCTTCCATGTAACACCTATTCCCCATCTTACCAGGTATGATATCTAGGAACTCAATCCCCCCCCTTTTCTCAACACAAACATTTTCTCACAGACAGCTCACCATGAGCGACAACAGACTAACACCAGAGCCGTAAACCTGACATGTCCCAACACCATGGTCAGACAAGGTCAGGCAATTACAGACTATTAGACACACCTGACTTCCATCACACTTCCCCACACGGATAAAAGGCGGAGCATGAAAGCACACTCTGAGTGAGGCAGAACACATGAGGAAATAGTAGTTCCAAGATGGCAGTTTAATATGAGAAAAAAGGTGAGACCAGAGAGGGTTGAGAAGAGGGAAGAGCCCTTGACCTTTAAAGACCGTTACTTTTCTGAACCTTCAAAAGTAAGAAACCTAAGACCAGGAACTAAAGCTTATCAAACCTGTACAGTGTGTTGGAGGTACCCGGGGCTCTTCGCGTCAATAACCAATGTGGGAAGGATCGATTGCCACTGTGGTACTGCTCTTGGTTCATACAACAAAGCAGCATCAGTAAAGAAAGCACAGCCGATAAGTCAGCGAAAATGATACCAAACCAGCCTGTGTTTTGAACCAAGGTTGCAAGTGGCAACATTGTATGAAGATATCTAAGAGAACAGTGTGTGAGACGTATGTGGCGAGCAATGCAAATATAATTTGAAACCAAAGGAGTGACTGAACTTTGGAAAGCCAAGAACACATACCGTAGACAGAGTGGACCGGCACTACGTGTGACTCATTCGAAAGGCTCTGTTAGGTATCCAACTAATGCTAAGTGTGAGAAAAAGGGACTCTTGAGATGGAAGTGGTCCTGCAACGGGTCAAGCTAATCCCTGTGCACATTCGAAATTCTTTGATGGTTTAATGTATATTGCAATTGGTCCGAGCCCGGCTGAGGGGGATCTGGAGTGAACCGTGAATCACCCGGAAAAGAATATTCTCTGAACATTGTAATAAGAGGATCTGAGCCCGGAAGAGGGGGATCCAACGTTGAACTTTTGTTTTTGAAAGGGATCTGAGTCCGGCTGAGGGGGATTCAGGGTGAACACCCAAATTGAATACTTGTAAAAGCAAAATAACTTTTGCATCTTGTTTTTTGTACCTCAGGTCTTCTGAATCAAGAGACTTTTTAAGAAGTAAAGAGACTTGGAAACAGAAGGTTCTGATGTTGGTTATGGAACTGTATCTTCGTGACGCAGAAGCCAGAGTATGTGCTTTGCTCGAGTGAACCGCCTTGCCCCATGCTCAAAACGTGGGGAAGGGAGGGCAACGACTCGAACACTCAGACATATCATTTTGTGAACACTTCTTTCTTTTTCATGAACACTACCCCACACTATTTGTAAATTAGCAGTAACAATTGGCAATTTGGTTTTTTAGTATAGGCCCTTTTATTTTGACAAGACTCCACAAGGACTGTATTATTATTATTTGATGGTTGTAGCTTGCTCCCATCTGTAGATTTAGGTTTAGATAGGCCTTTATCACACCCTTGTGAAAGTTCAATAAACACCCTTCAACGGTGGTCACTTGTGTCTGTCTTACTGTTGATACCACACCTTCCTTACACCTTGCACACTGTGGACTATAGCTGTGTTGGTGTATAATGTAAGGAAAGCATGGTGTCAAACAGTGAAGACAGATACAATTCATCACAGTTCAAGGGCATTTATTGAACTTCCATTTGGTTTAAAAATGCCTATCTAATCCTAAATCTAAAGATGTGGGAGCAAGCAAAGACCTTCAAATAATAATAACACAGTCCTAGTAGAGTCTGGTCAAAATAAAAGGGCCTATACTAAAAAACCTGTTGCCAATCCTTACTTCTAACTACAAATAGTGTGGGAAACAATGTTATGCAAAAGAAAAGTGTTCAAGAAATGTTATGTTAGGGTAGCTGAGCCATTAGCTTCCCTTCCCCATGTTGTCAGCTTGGGACAAGGCGCTACACTCAAGCTTAGCACATACTCTGCCTTTTCCAGCATGTGGATTCAGTTCAGAATCTCAGTATCAGGGCCTTCTTGCCAAAGTCTCTTTGCCATTCAAAGTCTCTTATTTCAGACGGTCTTATGTGACAAACAAATATGAACGTTCCTTCTTTATCAGGACTTTCACATGCACAATTTCACAGGTGATTTACTAGTCACCCCGGCTCACCCTCCGTCGGGCTCAGATCCACTTTAACACAAAACCTTCAATTGGTCTCCCTCTGCTGGGCTCAGACCAAATGTATCTCTTTTTCTAAACTTTATTTACTGTATCAAAATCGAAGACTTTTGACTGTGCACAGGATTTTGGCTTGACCCATCACATGACCACTTCGATTTACAATGCTCGATTCTCTTCTTAATGTAACCCTTTAACTTTCACTTCTGTACTTCTCAGCTGGATACCTTGCAGAGACCTTCATTTGAGCACCCACGCGGTGCCGTACCACTCATCTCTTCAAAGTTCAAACACTCATCAGCAGTTCAACTTTACTTGCGTCTTTTATCATATGCGTTTTAACAATGTTCATTCCAGCACTCGCGCTACAATGCTGCTGCTTTTGCAACCTTGGCTTCAACACAGACTGGTCTTGTATTGGTCTACCCAACTCACCGGCTGTGTTGATTTCACTGGCGCTGTCTTTTTCTTGGAACCAAGGATGGTACCACAGCCGCCGCTGCTCCTTCCCGCCTTGATTAGTGACAGAGGAGAGCCCCGGGTATCTTCGACACACAATGACACACAATACAGGATTCTTCAGCCTGGCTTCCTGATCTTACGCTTTGCAATCTCAAGGGTTCTTGAAAATAACGGTTTTCTGTTGGAAAGGTCAAGGGATCTTCCCTCCTTGCGATCCCCTCCTGGTTTGCCGTCTTTCTTCTCTTGTTCAGCTGCCGTCTCGAAACTGCTGTTTCCTCGTGCGATTTGCTTCGCTCAGAGTGCGCCTTTGTGCTCAGCCTTCTATCCGTGTGGGAAGCTTAATGGAAGTCAGTTTTGAGTGATGGCCAGTAATTGCCTGACCTCGCCTGACCATTGTATTGGGACATGTCAGGTATACTGCTCGGCAGTTAGTCTGTTTTCTCCCAGAGCTGGCTGTCCATGTGAAAGTGTTTGTGTAGGAAAAGGGGGGAGAGTTCCTACGTATCCTATCTGATAGAATGGGGTAAAGGTGTTACAGGGAAGGGGATACTGCATCTCGCATCCGGTCTCCCACTCCCTGAAGACCTCTAACCCAGGCGATCCTCATGCACTGGTCCACCCCCAGGAACTGGATCCAAAAGTGATGGCTGTGTTCTTGCTGCCTGGATTACAGATCCCCGGGTACTAGTGGATGAGACACCTTCTGCTTTCTCACAATAGCCACTAACGCTTGATGAGCTTCAACTATGTTCATCTTGTTCTGGTGGGTGGGCAGGCACATTATCCATTGTCTTTGATCCAATTTCCATTAGATCCATTGTGGCGGTCAATTCTGGTGGAATTTCTGAACATTTGATGGCATAGTGGCCAGTGTACACTGATAGGCTGCTTTTGCAACAGGGCAGCACTAGTTTTCCGTGGACGTGATAGCAGTGCAATTCGTGGATTGGCGTTGTTTCCGGAGATGTACAGAACGTTGCTTTCACCAAATTCATTATAGGCAGAAACATAGCCTTCTCTGAGCTGCTGCTGGTCTGACGGTTCTTCAGTGGATTGGTGACGTAAAAGGTTTTGCCGTCACACTTATAAATGTGCTCCAATACATACAGTTTCTGGATTGGGACAATCTAACCTGTTGTTTGATTTGAAGGCAGCCCATGTAGTTGGTTTAAAGAGAATCTTGGAAGCAGCATCAGTTTAATAGGCTCCTGTGTGTATAGGAGAAGATAGGGGTTGGCAGGTGGGCACAAGGGCACCTGATCCAAGCGATTGAGCCATAGATTACCCAGTAACACAGGGGGGTCTTTAACCAAAGCATCTGACGGTGTAAGGCACCGCAGCTTCTAGGATCATGAATGAGGTAACAAAGGTGGGGGTCTTTCTTGTGATATTTCCCAGGGACCTATGAGACAGGCACTCAAATCTCAGCACAGCTGTAGAAAGGGGGTGAGGGTGGGGAGGCAGCGGGATGGATTCTGGGTGCCTGCAGTCTTAGGTTTAGTTTACTTTGACAGTCCTATGGAGGCCTCATGGAATTGGTCTTACTCATTGGGTACTTCTTAAAGAGATGAATTCTTGGGTCTTCTCTGAAAAGGATTAGGGACGGTTCTGAGATGCCTTGTTGCCCAGCTGTGCTCAATAGACGCTAACCCTTTTCTGCTGGATTCAATGTTCCACACTTTTGAGACCTTCTCCGGACCTTGCGCTCTTGGACAAAGACATGAATGAAGTCAAAGGGTCTCCTGAACTAGACTAGAGAGGTTAAGGTGATGCAGCAGGATGTATTTCACAAGTTGGTTTATCTTCCTCTCAGTGTGGCTTTATGTCTCTTTACAAACCACAATAACCTATTGGCTGATCGGGTGATTATTGATATATACTGTGGGTCGATGGTGAGGTTCCTGCCTTTTAAGTCTGAATTAAAAGAGGTGCGGGATGAAGCAGTGCAAAAGATTGAAAGCTGAGCCTCTCAAGGGCACAGCCAGACATGCAAGGGACCTTGAAGTTTGTGTTTGGGACATATCGGATAAGAAGCCGATTAGAATGTTATTCGGAAAATAGAAGCTGCTGCTCTCCGCATGGCACCGCAACCCAGGTGGAAAAAGCCAGAACAGACCATTTCACTGCCAAGTGAAAGCTTGAAAGGAAGAAGCTGTACCACTCCTTTGTGCCCCTCTGTATCCTACTCCCCGCTGTACATCTGTTCTGTTGTTATTTCTGAAAAGTGCTCCATTATGCATCTGTTCTGTTGTTCACCTCTGTAAAGTGCTGTGTTCCTTCTCAAAGCTAGGTCTGCCTCAATAAATACCATAATAATGAAAGCTTGCATTCCTGCTGGGGGTTCAAATGCCATGTTCGGTCACTGGGTCAAGATCAGTGTCATCCATTATTATTATTCCAGTCAAGAGGACAAATGGTTATGCTTCATTCTGAGAGGTCCCAGAGTCCTTATTTGACCTCAATGGTCATAGCACAGTGCCAGATGGCTTCCCAAAATCATGGAAATGTCACCCTGAAGGCCCTGCTTCATGGCCAATCTGTTCCCATTTATTGTCCCCTGATCGCTATTTCTTCCCATAACTATTTCTTCCCATAGCTCTCTGGTTCATCTTCCATCTCATGATCCTCCCGCATAGCTCTCTACATCATCCAGTCTTTCGTCCTTCCCTATAACTCCCTACATCACCAACTGATCTCTGTTTTCACCCTTGGCTATAGACATCTCCCTCTGATCACTGTTCCTGTGCTCCCAATCTTCCACTTCATCCTCAGGCCTCCGGTTCAACCCCTGTGGACCTCTACAGCAGTCTCTGATCTCTAGGTGTACCCTTCAGGCCTCTACATCATCCTCAAACCTCCAGTTCAACCCCTGTGGACCTCTACATCATCCTCTGATCAGTAGGTGGACCTTTTGGTTCTCTACCTCCTCAGACCTCCAGTTCAACCCCTGTGGACATCTACATCAGTCTCTGATCTCTAGGTGGACCCTTCAGGCCTCTACATCATCCTGAGACCTCCAGTTCAACCCCTGTGGACCTCTATATCAGCCTCCGATCTCTAGATGGACCCTTCAGGTCTTTACAGCATCCTAAGATCTCCAGTTCAACCCACGTGGACCTCGACATCAGCCTCTGATCAGTAGGTGGACCTTTCAGGTCTCTACCTCCTCAGACCTCCAGTTCAGCCCCTGTGGACATCTACATCAGTCTCTGATCTCTAGTTGGACCCTTCAGGCACCTACATCATCCTCAGACCTCCAGTCCAACCCCTGTGGACCTCTACATCATCCTCTGATCTCTAGCTGGACCCTTATGGTCTCTACATCATCCTCAGACCGCCAATTCAAAGCCTGTGGACCTGTACAACAGCCTCTGATCTCTAGTTGGACCTTTAGGACCTCCACCTCATCCTCAGACCCCTCAGACCTCCAGTTCAACCCCATGTGGACCTCTACATCAGCCTCTGATCTCTAGTTGGACCTTTCAGGTCTCTACATCATCCTCAGACCTCCTGTTCAAACCCTTAGGGTCTCTACAGTAGCCCCTGGTCTCTAGTTGAACCCTTAGGGTCTTTACATCATCCTCAGGCCTTCAGTTCAACCCCTGTGGACCTCTACATCAGCCTCTGATCTGTAGTTGGACCCTTACGGTCGCTACATCATCCTCAGACCGTCGGTTCAACCCTTGTGGACCTTGAAATCAACCTCTGATCTCTGGTTGGACTCTTAGAGTCTCTACATCATCCTCAGACCTCCAGTCCAACCCCTGTGGCCTGTGCACCAGTCTCTGATCTCTAGTTGGACCTTTAGGACCTCCACCTCATCCACAGACCTTCAGTTCAATCCCTGTGGACCTCTACATCAGACCTTTAGTTCCTCCCACATAATTTGTGACATCTCTTTCATTACAATAGCTCTATATGCCATCCTTCCATATCTGTTACTCTCTGGACTGTAGCCTATCCTTTTATGTCTTCCTCTTAGGATTGCACCTTCCTCTGTTGACTATAACATAACATAATAGGTTTATTTGTAGAGTGCACGTTCACCCCCAGAGGGGCATCTTGGCCCTGTTTACAGATAACAGGTGTTTATTATTACTCACCTTAATGGTACTCATGGGACTATCTCCCTCCCTCCCTCCCTCCCTTCTTTACTTCTCCTGTGTCCTCGGCTGATAGTCTTTCTCACGTCCTATTCCACTGCATGCTGTTGACACTGCACCCAATTAATGTTCAATGTCTCCCGTCTAGCTTGTCCTTTTGTCCTCCAGAAACACCACCGCACACTGACCTACAAGTCACAGGTCTGTGCCAGGATCTGAAGCCTTTCACAGATAGGGGCATTGAACAGTTTGCTGACATGTATATCTCGCCAGCTACAAACTTACAGATAAATAGTTGTTTGTAAATTGTGTGCTTTGGCAGAGGGTTACTCTCCCCAAGCCAGCAGCTGGATGGCTTCCAGATTCTCCAGGCTATATAGATCGGCCATTGGCACACCAGACCATAGGACAGGGTGCAGCATCGAACACTCGGACGCCGAGAATCTGAGCAGCCATGAAGTTCCTAATTCTTGCGCTGGTGTGCCTCCAGCTCTCAGAGGGGCTTATCAGGTGAGAATGCCTATCCCTTGCCCATGCAAGACCGCACCATCTCCACTGGCCATCTCTGTAGATGTGACCTGGCCTTCAGTAACTTCTCCACTTCAGGCCAGGCGCAATGGGAAATGACTGAGAGCCTGCACCTGCTGGCGGTTCAGTCTGTTTACCAAGGCATGATGGACCAGAACACCTCATCGCCCACACAGTTGAACTGTGATCTTAATAGTTTCTTAAAGGGCAAGCAATTACTGACCCAGGGATGCAATAGAGAACTGAGGTTTTGTGCTGAAACACTCTTTGGTCTGTGAGTGTCACAGTGAGTAGGAAATGAAGCATTTGAAATTGGCCTCACTCTCAGAACCTGAGTCCGTCTCATCAGGACATGGCTTCCACATACTGCCAGAGCCCTGCCTGCAGTGAGTGTCGCACCCTTTTATAGACGCCAGCCCCAGCGCCAGGCCATGAGTGGGTTTCAGTGGGGTGTCCTTAGAACCCACTGTAATAAGCATATACAGGTTGTGGTCACTCTATTTGGTACAGCAAAGGGACATCATGACAATCTCACCAAGGTTGAGTCCGAGGGGCTCAATATTTTTAAAAAATCTATGATTTATTGTTGTAAGTCCTTTTTTACATTATAAATATAATTTGCGTATCCTTGTTATGTTCTCAACACCAAGTTCTTTGTATCCTCTTATCCTCTTTTCAGTGTGGTTAACGATCAAATAATATTGGTTCGTAAGTGTACGTTTCAGTAAGTCAGTGCCATTTTTATTTACTGAACAATATCTTTTGATCGTTATTTAAGAAATAGTTTTTACGATGTATATTTACTAAGCAGCCGTCTTCATTCAAATTTGGACAAATATTCCCGCTGATGAGCTACCAAGAGTCGGGAAACACGTGTAGATGGTAAGAGGCTAATAACATTGCAATGTTGAGAATTTTAAGAGGACATTAATAATTACATTATTAAAAGGTTTAAAGGACATCAATATTGTGAACTTTAGTGGGATACTTGATGTATATCTATGATATAAAAAATAATTTACAATAAATTCTTGATTTTTTGTTGTTGAAAAAGATGTGAAACAAGGTGTTTAGTTTTGGTTACCTAATCGCAAAAACCCCATATTAAAACAAAAGTTAATAAACATGCATTTAAGAGAAATTCGAATTCCAGGCTTTCCCCCGATACGTCTTGAAAAGAATAATAAATCACACTGAAAATTATTTTAAAAAATGGTACATATTTTGTAAGAGTGACAGCATTTCATTGCCACTGGGAACTTGCATTGGGTGGAAAGCAGTTTGGCAATACTCAATCAGAGCATTGCTACGGATCTATTAAATTTGCTAAGTATTGCCATTTGGGAGATTTGTAGATTGTATCATATGCTGGGCACTTTGGCGTCGATGTGCCCTCTTATTGATATTGTTGGAAATCAAGTACCTTCAATACATGGAAGATTGGTTGTGAAAGTTAAATTCCATAAAAACAATAGCCTGAAAAACATCTCCACACGTATTCCTTAATTCAAAAAATGATGTTTAACAGAAAGATCCAATTGATGAAATTGATATGATCCTTGGAGGAAGAACCGAAAATGAAGAGCTGTTCATCGGGCACGCTCTCAGGGTGCCACTTATCCACTCTTCCCGTCAATCTCTGCGATTCCAAATTCACATAAGACATGACTTTAAATACTAGTTGCAAATGATCTGTGTGCCCAATGGCAAAAAATGCCATTGGTTGGGTTACTTCTTCGTCTTGGTGTTGATGTTAAATTATCATTTTTTAATGACAGCACAATTGAACCTAAATGAACCCCTTCTGAAGTCAATAGACAGCAAGGAGCGGATATCAGACTTGGGTGGGTTTGGATTGGAGCTGTTTCTGGGTCTCTCTGTGTTACACTGAATGCTTGTAATATCATAGAAAGCACACCCTCTCTTTGATAATTAATTGTTCTCCATTTTTGACATCGCATACCACTGGCCACTGCGCATTTCAACTCATCTCATTGATTTCTCTGACTGGTTGGAATGTCATAGACCAGGAATGCTTCCATCAGCAATCTCATATTCTGGGTCTATGGCATCAGAAACCACCAGTATTTAAAATTGTAACAAAGCAGTTGACAGTTCTAAGTGTACACACACACATGTATGTCCTCCTGGGTGGTGATCTTCTGTTCAACACCTGCTTGGAGAAAAGTGTCTTATTGGGGTGAGGGTCTTGCCTTCCACATTCACTCATATATTTGGTTTTGACTTGCTTGCAGGGTCCCTTTGAAGAGGTTCAAGTCCATAAGGGAGACCAGGGCTGAGCATGGGCTGAGGTCCCCTTACGTGGACCCAGGAACCAAGTATGGGCTGAATAACTTTGCTGTTGCCTACGAACCTTTGGCCAACTACAATGATGTGAGTAACACCGCCTGCTCTTTATCCTTCTTTCTGCCCTCAAACCCTCCCGCCAACTTCTTCTCTTCTTCTCCTTCTACTTGCCTCCACTTGTCTCCAGCATCTCTTGTGTCAGACGACAGTGTGTTGGAGATTCTGCACTTTACGATGAAGATGAGAGATGGGCCCATTGTGAATGTTTGCCATCTTTCACAAAGGCTGCAATCCTGAAAGGCTCAGTAGAGTTGAGGCTGAGACCTACGTTTGAAGACTGACACCGGAGCGTAGACACTTTTAGAGAAGATTGAAAAGAACCCGTTTAGTTAGTAGATAGAATGATCAGTTGCATTCGTTGTCCTACAGCAGGTGTTGGCCATATTGCCACTCGCAGTTGCTTGTCGGACATCTGGCGTCTAGAAGCCTCAGAGCTAGGCGTTGAAGAAATGATGCTCACTGGCCCAGCTTTCAGAAGATAGGGGGCTCTTAGTGGGGCTTGAGGAAGTCTTAAAGGTTGGAATCCTCCCTCGGCTCTCAAGGCCCTCTGAGTGCCAGAACCGAATACACATAGCCGTACAGGTTGTCACACCTATGTTGCAGCGTGTCCCTTTTGAATCCGCTGTGGGTATGTTCATGGGCTTCATTGCGTCCATTGGTGGTTCTTCTTCTCTTGATGATTGGTTACTCGTACATGCTACCATCACTCTGTCCGGGGCTTTAGGGCTTCTGTTGGCTCGTTAACCCCCTGCTTTTCTTCACTGCCATACCCTCCAAATTTCCACCAATCTTCTTTTCCCTAAAAGATACAGTTAATACCAATCTCTCCTTGTGTCCTGGATCACGCGAGGAATGCGCGTCTGACTGTCCCCATCCCTGGTTTATTTCTTAGCGCGTAACCCAGTTACTTCAACAGGAAGAGCAGGAATTAAATATTCCCTGTATGAGGACACAGCGGGCGCCAGGCGGCTGCATGAGTGTCCCGGATTCTCCCCCTGGCCTCCTCTGTTTTCCAAGTGCATGTGAAAGGCTCTGGATTCTGAGATGAAATAGAATGGTCTTGTAAGCAACCGCATGCTCTCATTCTCCTTCACAGATGTCATATTATGGCGAGATCAGCATTGGCACTCCTGCTCAGAACTTCCTGGTGCTCTTCGACACCGGCTCCTCCAACCTCTGGGTGGCCTCCACCTACTGCCAGAGCCAGGCCTGCAGTGAGTATTTCACCCTGTGTCCAATTGGAATACAGCATCCATGTACTGCTAGAGCCTGGCCTACAGTGAGTGTCCCAAGGGAACATGGCTTCCATGTGCTGACATAGCCCTGCCTGCAGTGAGTATCCCACCCAGTGTCCAATGGGAATACAGCCTCCATGTACTGCTAGAGCCTGGCCTACAGTGAGTGTCCCAAGGGAACAAGGCTTCCATGTGCTAACATAGCCCTGCCTGCAGAGTATCCCACCCAGTGCCCAATGGGAATACAGCCTCCATGTACTGCTAGAGCCTGGCCTACAGTGAGTGTCCCAAGGGAACATGGCTTCCATGTGCTAACATAGCCCTGCCTGCAGTGAGTATCCCACCCAGTGCCCAATGGGAATATAGCCTCCATGTACTGCTAGAGCCTGGCCTACAGTGAGTGTCCCAAGGGAACATGGCTTGCATGTGCTGACATAGCCCTGCCTGCAGTGAGTATCCCACCCAGTGTCCCATAGGAACATGGCCGCCGCATACTTCCAGTGCAAAGCCTGCTGTGAAAGTCACACACAGTGCCCCAACGGAAAATGGCCACCACTACATTAAATAGACATTTGCATGACTGAGAAGCCTCCAGATCTGGGGAGTGGGAACACCTTAGCACTGGCTGACAACATGATCATCTAACGTAAGGTAGTCTTGTGTGTGCACAGCCACTGAACTCCAGACCAGCCGAGGGCTGGTGCTGAACATGCTTAAGGTATGGTGGGCCATTCCAACCCAAAACTGTAAGTCTTGGAGGAATGCCTGGATCTACTGCTCCAGGAAGTGATAGACACCAGCGGTGGTGGGCCAATCTCAAGAATGCCCCATATGTGTAGATTGGAGGAAAGAGGGGGGATATGAGAGAGGTAGAACATATTACAGGGAATATACTCTGCACAATAGGCTGCATTCTTCTAGATAGACTGCTAGTACTAGCAGTCACAGTGTGAAACCGGAGGGGTGTGGTCTCCATAGGACTGGACTAGTGGGGTTAAAGGGCAAGTGCTTTAACCCCACTAGTCCATCATAAGACTAGATCAGGAGGCTTCAGGGGTCAGCATTTGCCATCAGTCTGGACAAGGTCCCCATAAGACTGAATTACTGTATGGGGGCTTCAGGGGTGGGAGGTGACCGTGGATCAGGAGGCTTACCGGCTTCATCAGGGAATGCTAGCGGCCACGTGCTGATGCTTGTGGGGGAAATGGACAGGTTGAAAGGGGCTGGCAGCCTTTACCTGAGGTCAATTCCTCTGTACGTGGTGCGTCGATTACTATTTTGAAATACCACTGTTTTTCATGACATCAGCCATGAAGGGCGGTGTGGGTAGATCTCTGCTGGTTGGAGCAGGACAGTGTTTATCTGTGCCCTGAAATAAAACATTAACTGTTGTCTATTATCTGTCACAGCCAACCATCCACTATTCAACCCCAGCCAGTCATCCACCTACACCAGCAACAACCAGCAGTTCTCCCTGCAGTATGGGACTGGTAGCCTGACGGGCATCTTGGGCTACGACACTGTGACGGTACGTGCCTTCGCTAGCCGCATGCCAGGGCCAAGGTGGACGCGGGCATATCCGTAACCATCTCTATTGAAAGGGGAAATGCAACTAATTAAACCTACGTATGTAAGCCTATGAACACATTTGTGTTTTGCACAGTTCACTGCACTAAATTGTCCAGGAAAGGGGGGGAGAGCCACTGGGGGCTGCGTTTAAAGATTTTTGGGGAGGTTCTTGTTAGTCCGATAGGTTGTGATGACTTCATTGTATGGTAGCCCACAAATCGAATCACAGAAAGCCCGTCTTGTGCTGCCTGAAAGCAAGAGAACATTAAATGGAGGCTACCAGCCCTGCCCGGGACTAGCATGGGCCACCTGGGTATCAGTTTTGATGACCACTTGCTCTCCAAACAGTCTTTGACTTCTTTTTGTTGACCCGCTCTTGCAGATTCAGGGCGTTGCCATCACCCAGCAGGAGTTTGGCCTGAGCGTGAACGAGCCTGGCTCAAACTTTGTCTACGCCCAGTTTGACGGGATCTTGGGTCTGGCCTACCCTGCCATCTCCGTGGAAGGGGCGACCACCGTCCTGCAGGGGCTGATGCAGCAGAACCTCCTATCACAACCAGTCTTTGGGTTCTACCTGAGTGGGTAAGGCTGCTTTCTTACTTGCCTGACACTATAAGCCCAAACACAAAATGCAGTCTCTAGACCCTCGGCCTTTACAACCAATAGGCAACCCGGTCCTATCTCCAGGGCTCAATGGGCTTCTAAGAATTGCCAGTTGTCTTTGTTGCAGACCACAGCCTTTAAAAGTGGGTTTCATCAAACCAGCCTCTTTGTCAGTTTCAATTCCTCCAATAAACCTCTCCAGCACTTTTAGACCAGCCCTGAACTTCACTGCTACATTTCCTGGCCAGAACACAAGTGTGGCAGAAAATATCTCTGGGGATTGGCTGTGAGGGGTCTCTTTGGTTCACTCTGAGCGTTGCCTTCTTGACACCATTAGTCATTTGCCATTAATCCCCTGTGTTCTGCATTCAGATTGGACACTTCTCCAAAATGAGGCCTCTACGAGCAAAAGGTTTCATATCCGGGTTTCTGTCAGCGTCTCCATCTATGGCGTGCCAGGCCCACTTCTTGCCACCTGGAACAAAAACTGTTGCTAGTTCCACCATCGAGGTGTGCGTGTGTGTGTGTGCTCCATGCTTCTCAAACCCTGGTTTTCATGAGCCTCACCCAAGGCATAGTCATACCACCAGATGGTGGTTTCTCAGGCCTCTCATAGACCCTGAATGCACGGTGGCCTATGCCACACGCTGTACCCAGATGTGGCGACCATCTAGGTGGCGTGGTTAAGCTCAGCCGCCATCACTTTCAAAGCTTTTGGTCTGCAACTGGAATGTTCTACCTTGAACCAAAAACATGGTTGATCATCATGGCTTCCCCAGGAGATAGAGCGCTCATTCTACTTCTACCCTAGGTAGTCTCTGAAGAAGCGCTGTGTGGTGGGATGCGCGGGGGTGGTGAGGGAGGGTGCAATTGCCGTTATCCACCTGTTCCTCATATTTCACAGTTCTATGTTAATAATAACATGCTTGCACATTCGACAGATTGGAATTTCAGGTCTGATATGTATGTAAATCTCTATGTTTGTAACTCATCAGCCAACCGAGCTCCCAGTCTGGAGGCGAAGTTGTGTTCGGAGGAGTGGATTCTAACTACTACTCCGGCCAGATCTACTGGACCCCGGTCACTCAGCAAGAGTACTGGCAAATCGGCATCCAAGGGTAGGTGCCAGTGCAATCAATGCTTTTACACCATGCTGTACTTCATTGCCCCATTTGACCACCTTCTGGGTGGCGCAGTGGGATGAAAGAATGGTTGTCCTACTTGACCACTTCCCCGGATATGTGCTGGTTACACCACTGAACTCCAACTGGTGGCGGCAGGGAGTGGGGTTGGGGGAAGTCACAAGCTGTGTATTGAGAGATCTGGTTAAGAAGGCTGCCAGAAGGCTTTGTGGTGTTTTTCTAGGCACCAGCTGGTCAGTAGCATGTTTTAGGTGCTTGCTTTATTGGACACACTGCAAGGGGCGTGTTTGATTTCTGAGGATCCCCCATTTGTAAGATGTAGCCGTCGCTGCAAGTTGCTGTCTCTCATAGTCTTGTTGCTCTAGAGACCATCCCCCATTCTGTAAAACCCAAAAGCTCTTCTGAGTTTCCCTACAAAGGCATCCCTTTTAATTCTGTTCCGCCCCGCCTTCTCCTTACAAGACATTTGGTGGCACTTTGCATCATCAGGTTTTTATGCTTTCATCGGGAGATACTGTCACTGCTTCTGGTTCAGAAAACACCCCAACTAGGTGTTTTCCCAAAGGGTTGATCACCAAGACCACTGGATCCTGAGAGCCACTGCACTGGGTGGATCTCAGGATCCTGAGAGCCACTGCACTGGTGGATCACAGGACCGTGAGAGCCACTGCGCTGGTGGATCTCAAGATCCTGAGAGCCACTGCACTGGGTGGATCTCAGGATCCTGAGAGCCACTGCACTGGTGGATCACAGGACCCTGAGAGCCACTGCACTGGTGGATATCAGGATCCTGAGAGCCACTGCACTGGGTGGATCTCAGGATCCTGAGAGCCAATGCACTGTTGGATCTCAGGATCCTGAGAGACACTGCACTGGTGGATCACAGGACCTTGAGAGCCACTGCACTGGTGGATCTCAGGATCCTGAGAGCCACTGCACTGGTGGATCACAGGACCCTGAGAACCACTGCACTGGTGGATCACAGAACCTTGAGAGCCACTGCACTGGTGGATCTCAGGATCCTGAGAGCCACTGCACTGGTGGATCACAGGACCCTGAGAGCCACTGCACTGGTGGATCACAGGACCTTGAGAGCCACTGCACTGGTGGATGTCAGGATCCTGAGAGCCACTGCACTGTTGGATCTCAGGATCCTGAGAGCCACTGCACTGGGTGGATCTCAGGATAGACCTCGAAAACTGGCCACCCTGTCTTCTCCACGAGGTTCCCGAGATGCCAAAGCGCATCTGATTTGGTCGCCCCTGTTTTGGAAATTTCTCTCAAGAGGGCCTGCAGATGGGCAATGCTTTCCTGTGTCAGTCCCTCTCTATATAGGAGCTTCTGTTTTACAATGGCCAGCATCCTTTTTCACATGTCCACAAGAGGGCGCTGTCACTCACTGAAATGTCCCTCTGTGGGTGATGCATGTTGGGTACTATGTCCTCTCCTGGTCTCCCCATTTCTTAGATTAACACCCTACTTCCTGTCTCAAGTTTCTAATTTAAGCCAACATCAAAAGAAGAGCACCGCTTGGCAGCAGAGAGTTGTCAATCTCCCCCCTTGTTCCCTTCCAGGCTTTTGTCTAGATACCTTGTATGACAAGCCTAGATTGATACCCTGCGGGACCTATTCCTGGAAAAGGGCTATGCTTGTGGAGACGGGACCTCTCTTTAAATGTTTGGGCGAAGGGGTTTACATGCAAGGTGGGGGTGTCTGGATAATGGATGACATTCTCTCTACCTTTCTGCAGCGAGGTGGTAGAGAGCATGACTGGCTGGCTGGTGTCTGACAGCCTGGCATGGCCTGGCATGTTTTCTGGGCTGGCTCTCTCCTTTCCAGCAATCTGCTTGCTATCCCTAGGCCTGGCCAGCATATAGAGGAACTTGCATCCATCGCCTTATGTAACTGTGACTTTGCCCCCGTGCACCCAGATTTGCCATCAATGGACAGGCCACCGGCTGGTGCAGCCAAGGATGCCAGGCTATTGTGGACACAGGCACGTCTCTCCTCACTGCCCCCCAGCAGGTCTTCGCCTCCCTTATGCAATACGTCGGAGGTCAGCAGGACCAGAACGGACAGGCAAGTTCCCAAATGTCAAACCATGCTTAATCCAACTTGGACAAGTATATAACGAGGCCACTGTGACCTTACACAACCCTACTTCCACACGTGAGTGACACGGATTCGCTCTACTCGCCATATGTGCTCATGGTTTGAGGGGATCATTTCCTGATTCCCCCCACGGTGCAGAGATCCTCAGGTGCCCTGAATTCCCCACCACATTGTCCCATCCACAGTGGGGGGGGGGGGGAGTTGCAGGGGAGTCTTCTGTCAGCGTTTCATCTTGTACTAATGGCTTGTTGTATCTGATTGTTGTTCTTTTGCGCCCACAGTATGCCGTAAGCTGCAGTAACATCCAGAGTATGCCAACCCTCAGTTTTACCATCAGTGGCGTCTCGTTCCCTCTGCCGCCATCTTCCTATGTTCTCCAGGTATGGCTATTCACGGAAACGCAACGCTGCTTAGAAGTTAAGGGGCAGACCACCCTTTGAGCAGGCTGTTCTCCTACATACTCGCTCTCTGGTGCTTCTCCGCCACTGAGTATCTTCTGTGTTTAACGGGCTTCTCATCTCCTCATAGTGTTTAGCCCCACCTATTGTGGGTATCCACCTTTTTTCTGTTACGCTCTCAATGGTGTTTCTCTCTATCCAGTCCTCACATAGCCTCAAATCATCACCGCTCCTCGTAGAACTACCACCATAAACAGAAGGTCCTCCTGTGGGGGATCTTCATCATTTAGGCGGGGGATGGGGTCAAGCAGCCGAGTCCATAGCCATGGAACCAAGACACCCGAGTCCTTATGTCATCTCCCACTACCAAATGATGGGATCCTGGAATAGACTGGAATAGACTGCGGCCACTTGGACATAGGCTAAGCACCAAGACTAGGCTCTGATCAAACATCTGGCCCTTGAATGTCTCTTTCCTCGCACCTTCATCTTCTCCGGAGCGCAGGCATCTGTTTCCCTACATCCCCCTTGAAGGGTTTATGGTGACTGCTCTGTGCCACCCCGACATGCCCAGAAAATCCCTTTTGCTCCATCCTTTCCTCTGTAAAGATATGCCCCACCATAACTGTACCCAGTACCTTGGTCACTCTCTTGCCCACACCTGTCTTGTCCCTTCTGTGTTCTTCCTGCAGGCTATACCGCTTCCTTTCCTCTCCCGCACCAAGTGGGCTCTCTTACTGTACACCTGCACTGCTCAGCACCCTGTGTTCCTCTAACATGGTCCCCAGTGTTGCCCCAGGTCCAAGCCAAACATTCACTATGATGCCACTCTTAGTGTTGCTCCCAATCACGCCTCCTTCTAGCCGTAATGATCTGTGGAGGTCTATCCTAGAAGCGTTAGCGTTGTGTAGACATCTTTTGCACAGTTATGATATCTTGCAAGGATCTCTCATATAGCGTTCTTAGCCTCAGTGATTTGCTGTGTTC
The DNA here is from genome assembly GCF_040938575.1 of Ambystoma mexicanum. Taxonomy (NCBI): domain Eukaryota; kingdom Metazoa; phylum Chordata; class Amphibia; order Caudata; family Ambystomatidae; genus Ambystoma; species Ambystoma mexicanum. The sequence goes on from NC_090938.1 coordinate 20,483,876, forward strand.
TCTTGCGCAGACCCGCTGCCTTGTATAGCCCTAGTTTCTTGTACAAGGGCCTGTTGTCTTACCAAGTTCTTCCATATACCCTTTGGTCCCTGATAGCGCACTCTTGTATAGCCCTAGAGTTTGGTATAAGTACCCTGAATAGACCCATTGTCTTACCAGCATTTTGCCCAATACCCTTAGTTCCTTGTGGAGCTCTCCTATGTAGCTCTAGCATTTTGTAGAACTCTCTTGAAACACTGGCATGTCATTTGGAGATCTTTGGTGTAATCCTAGTTTTTTAGAACTGTTAAGTAGCCTCTGTTTATAGCGCTCTCTCTACCTTCGTGTAGAGCTCTGGTGTAGTCTTTCTATGTTATTCTGGACTCTCGGGGGGGCCTAGTATCTTGCAGAGCTCATGTATGTCCCAGTATCTTGTAGAGAGTTCCTGCATGTTTTTTAGCTCTTCTGAGCCCTATTGTGTTACCTTAGTTTGGGTATGTGCTCACGCATCTGATCAGTGCATGTGGATCCATGTGCCAATTGATCTGTTTCCCTACAAGCAATTCTAACCAGAGATCTTTGTTTTGTTTCCCCAGAACAATGGCTACTGCACGGTTGGCATCATGCCCACCTACTTGCCTTCCCAGAACGGGCAACCCCTCTGGATCCTGGGCGATGTCTTCCTCCGCGCCTACTACTCTGTCTACGACATCGGGAACAACCAAGTGGGCTTCGCCACCGCAGCCTAGAGTGGGATTGGCATCCGTACCGATTTTGGACACAGGTCCTTGGCTTCTGCCGAATGTTCCTTGCGCACCCTGCTCCCCTATCCTCTTCACAGTGTGGAGACGTCCCCACCTGTAGAGTTGTAAAATGACTTGTCTGCTCATTTACATTCTCTACATCAATAAAAAAGCATGAAATAGAGCGTCTTCCTGAGTGTGTTTCATTGCTGTACTTTGTGTAACACCTTCTGGAGTAATGGGACCTAAGAAATAATGGCTCCAGTTTAGGAGATATATTGGTCCCACTGTGTCAATGAAAACCTGCACTTTGGCCCATGTACACCACTAGTCTGTAATACTTTCTGCCCAACTTGTTTCTTATTTGACTCAAATCCGTCCAGTGGTTTTCATTTTGCGTGTTTCGTTGAAAGCACCTTTTTCTTGATGGGAAAATGACTGTGAGTAGACAGAAGAAAGGTTTATTTTGGAGTAGTACCATTTAAACCTTAGACAAATTATCCCCAAAAGTTTCATTTTGGGGCGGCACGTGCCAGGCATTTGGTTTTGGAAACGTTCACCCAGATCCGTCATGCCGGTCACATGTTTTTTTTTTTTTATTTTTTTTAAAATATATTTTTTATTTTATACATAAACCACACGACATTACAACTAGAACATAAATAAACACATTTGATAACAAACAGCACTGCAATCCCCATCCCTCCCCCCTATGAGCCTGTATGGTGTTCGCAATTGGTATCCGCTGTGAACGGGGGGGCGTCATCGCTCTCAGATTCAATTGGAACCGACCCCGTTCCAAACAGTTCAGCTATCAACAATTTCCATGCCGCGAGGGAGCACATTTCCTCCTCCTCCCCTGCAATACTGGCATCCCGCCACACCGCCGTCTCGGCCTCCGCCCATTTTTGGAGATCCCTCCACCAGACCTCCACTCGTGGCTTATGACACTCCTTCCATCCCATGGCAATCCTACGTTTAGCAAGCACATAAGCCAAATCTTTCAATTTCTCGACATGTCTAAGTTTACGTGCTCTGGGATATCCCCCCAGTAAGCAGGCCCAGGCTGAATCCACTTTGAGCGTAACACCCTTTCCTGCCAGCTTCTGCGCCACTTCACCCCAATAGCCTGCTATTACTGGGCACGCCCAGAACATGTGTATCATGTCTGCATTCTCCTCGTCACACTTGGGGCACGCCTGGCGTCCAACATCCCGAAATTTGGATATTCTCAAGGGGGTCATGTATGCCCTGTGCGTTATATAAAGCTGTATTTGCTTAAACCTGGCGTTTCTCGATACTTTTTTATGATACCCCAGGGCTCGCTCCCACAACCCATCTGCCATCGGGGCCCCCATCTCCGTTTCCCATTCCAGTCTCAAGTGAACTAAGTCGCTCCCAACCTTCGTCATCAACATCTCGTACAACCTAGAGACCTCATGTCCGCCCTCCGATGTGTCATATAGTATCTCCACCGTGGCGTCCGGTTCATCGGCCAGGGTAGTTTCGGGCCACCTATTCCGGAACTCCTGCACTATCCTGTGATATGTCATATATTGACCCCTGTGCAATCCCGACCCTGCCTCTAATTCTTCGAACTCCAAGATGGTCCCATCCTGCCAAATATCTCCCATGGTGATCAACCCCACTGACTCCCAGTATATCCGAATGGTTGCTCTGAGCTGCCCATCTCCCTTCGCCAGTGCGACCAATGGGAACTGCAACACACACGGCAAGGGGTTACCCATCATCCGGCAGGCCCGTTTCCACATGTTCCGTCCCAAAGCTAGCATTCTAGGCCGCTCCCTCATGCATGCATTCGCCACCCAGATCACCTCTCGCAGATAAAAAGGGGAGCAATCCCTCCCAAACAGCCTGTGTTCAGGGGTCTCATCATCAGAGAGCCACCTGGACACATATTGTAGCTGCGCTGCCACATAATATGCCTCAAAGTTCGGCAGTTTGACTCCGCCCTTCTCATAGAAGTTCTGCAGCTTCCACAGTGCGACTCTGTTTCGCGTGCCGTACCACAGGAATTCTCTACAAATACTATGTAGCCTCACGAAAAACTTCCTAGGAATCATGTAGGGGATGTTGTTAAAATAATGCAGAAGCCTGGGCAATACCACCATTTTAAGCATAGCTCCCCGGCCCATCATCGCTAGTGGCAATCTTTCCCAGAACCTCATGCATTTCTCGATCTTCCCCACAGCAAGTTCAGTGTTATGCTTGTGCTCTTCCACAGTCGTGTGATACACGTCAATTCCCAAGTATCTAAGGGATCTCGTCGCCCACGGGATCTGCAACACTGGCAACCTCTCTACCGGAGTCCCCACATAGCCCCCTAGCGGAAATAGGGTGGATTTCTGGGGGTTTACCGCTATACCGGACAACCAGGCATACCTCCCCATCACCTCTAAGACATACTGCAAATTTTCTTCTGGGTATCTTAGGTATAGCAGCATATCATCTGCATACAGGGATATAAGGTGACACTCTCCTCTCACATCGATGCCGACCGGGTCATATTGCTGCCTGAGGTAAATCGCTAAGGGTTCTAGGGCCAGGATGTACAACATTGGGGACCAGGGACACCCCTGCCTAGTGCCTCTGCCCAACTGCCATCTCTCTGACACCACTGCACCCGTGCGGACCCTGGCTAGTGGTGCACTGTATAACATCTCGGCCCACCTAACATAACCTGGTCCCATCCCGTACCATCTCAGAGCCGCCAGCAGCCAAGGCCACCGAACGGAGTCAAACGCTTAAACCGCGTCCAATGCCACTATCGCCATTTTGCCGTCATCACTACAACCCCACTCGACCACCCTGTGGAGGCGCCTGTGGTTTTGAGTAATGTTCCTATTAGGGACATAGCCCGTCTGGTCAGGGTGGATCAACTTGCCGATCACTCTACGCATTCTAGTAGCCAGGACAGCTGTCAGGATCTTGCTATCTTGGTTCAGCATCGACAGGGGCCTGTAGGAGCCACAATCATGTCCCGGTTTATTTGGCTTGGGGAGCGGAATTATAATCGCCTCCCTAAGTGACTCCGGCAACCGTCCCATTTCGTACGCTTCGTTGAGCATTTCCAACATGGGCGGGAGCACTTCCTCCGCATAAACTTTATAAAATTCACTGGGGAACCCATCTGCCCCTGGGGCCTTGCTAGTGGGCAACTGTCTCACAATCTCCTTCAGCTCTTCCAGGGTGATCGGAGCATCCAGCTCCTCTCGCTCCTCATCGCTGACCTTGGGCAAGCCTACATCTTCCAGCACTTCGTCTATCTCCTCCTGGCTGCCCCCCTCGCGATCTTCGTATAAGACCTTATAGTATTCCACGAATGCCCTGTTCACGCCTTCTTGGGTGTCTACCTCCTCCCCCTTTTCATTGGTTACCAATCTGATCGGGGATCGTGGGGTCTCACTCTTGTACAGCCAAGCTAAGAGTCGGCCCGTTTTATCTCCCCCCGCATGCAATCTCTCCATATACTTTCTATAGTTCAAATTACAGAGCCTGTCCCAATGTTCCGCACACTCCTGTTGCAATTTGGTGACCGCCTCCACATCTGTCCCACCACCTTCCAACTCCTCCTCCAGCTCAGTCTCTGCTCTATGCAAATCCGCCAGGACTCCCCCCATCAATCCCTTAGACTTCGCAATGGCGATCCCCCGCATTACGACCTTAAAGGCCTCCCATAAGGTGCCAGCCGACTTAACACTCCCTTTATTCACCTCAAAATAAGCAGTTATCTCTTCCCTAATATCCTCTCTGAAGGCAGGGTCTTTGAGCGCCTCCGCCCTAAGGCGCCATGTTGGTATACGCGCTCGTGGGGACTACAGTTGCCATCGCATGACCAGGGGCGAGTGGTCAGAGAGGACCCTCGCCCTGTAGTCTATATGGTCGCACTCCGCGACTATGTCTGGCGTAGTGAAAAAGTAATCAAGTCTCGTGTGCAGTAGATGCGGAGCCGAATAGTGCGAGTATTGCCTCGCGCCCGGGTGTTTCGCTCTCCACACATCTACTAGGCCAAAATCCGCCAGCAGCGTCTGCAATACCTTAGCCGCCGGACTGGGCTTAGCCATCTTGTCATCCGACCTATCCTCTTTGGGATTCAACACGCAATTAAAGTCGCCACCCCATATCACCGTTCCCCCCATCCCAACACTGAGCTTGGTGCACAGCGTCCTAAAATATGTCGCCGTTTCCTGGTTAGGCGCGTATGTGTTTACAATGCACACTACTTTGTTCTCTACCAGCCCCCTCACCATAACCAACCTCCCATCCTCTTCCACAACCTCCTCAATTAGCTTGAATGGGACGTGTGGCGCCACCCACACCAGCACTCCTCTGGCGTAGGCGGAGTACGTTGATCCTACCACTGTTCCCTTCCACTTCCTCCCTACCAGCTCCAGTTTCTCTCGCTTTAGATGTGTCTCCTGTAGCAGAGCTACGTCTATCTTCTGCCTCTTAAGATACAACATGACTTTATTCCGCTTAAGATAATTATTAAGCCCCCTAACGTTCCACGTTAATATCCTGAGGTCTCCCATGGCCTATCAGTAGTTTCCTCCCCCCATCCAAGGCAATCCCTCCCCACTTTACGAACACCCGCTCCCGGTTTCACCCCCAGGCTCATACAAAAACTAAAACTCCCCCCCAAACCCCTACCCCCAACAACTGCCCAGCTCCATCCCTGGATCTCAGGCATCCCTGTGTTCGGTCCTCCTTGGAAACCCAAATAGAGAACCCGACAGGGTGTCACCCCACTAACAGTGACTAAACTAAACACAAAAAAGGGGTGTAAAGGGCGGCTTCTGGCGGCTCCTCTTCTTCGCAACCATGTCCGTGCACGGACCACGTTTCATAACCCCTGACGCGCGCATGTTCTCAAGCGAGTTCAATGACTATATTCTAGTCCCAATGTTCATGACCCGACCGGGCCTACAGCGTTACTTATCTCGCTCTTTATTTCCCACCGGCCGTCTGAGCATCTGACTCCTGAGGGCAGTTTTGTGCATCCAACCACTCCATAGCATCCTCCGGGGTGACAAAGAACAGCAGCTTGCCCTGAAAGAAAACCTTCAGTTTGGCCGGATAGAGCAACATGTATTTAAGCCCCGCTTCCCGCAATCTCCTCTTCACCGATCCGAAGTTCATGCGACTGTGCTGTACCTGCAAGGTGTAATCGGGATAGGCCGTTATATTCGCCGCTCCTCGTTGTATTGTGCCTCCCTTGCGAAAGTGTTCAAGGATCCTTTCTCGGTCCCGGTAATTAAGGATCTTGGCTATCACTGGCCTGGGCGGGTGTCCCGGTAGTGGCTTCCTAGTTAAGGCCCTGTGCGCTCTCTCAACCGCAAAACCCTGCGACAGAGTGCCTCCCGTGATCTCCTGCAGTAGCATGTTTTCGATGAATTCCGTTGGATTGTGGCCCTCAGTTCCCTCCGGCAGGCCCACGATACGGATGTTGTTCCTCCGGGCGCGTCCTTCTGCCTCCTCCGCCCTACTCTCCAAATTGCCCACACGTTGCACCAGGGCATGGAGTTCACGCTTATGCGCAGCGCAGTCCGTCGCGGTAGGGCCCAATTCTTTCTCCAAAGTCTCCGTGCGCTCTGCCAGAGCACGCACGTCCTGCCTTAGGAGGTTCACGTCCTCCTGCACTGCCCCAACCTGAAATTCCATTGCGGTCTTCAGTTCAGCCACAGCGAGCTGGAGCTTGGTCTCCCAGGTCGCTTTCAGGTCTGCGATCGCAGCGAGGACCTCGTGGTTCGCACCCCCGGCCGCCATTTCCTTGGCTTGCGTTTTGTCTTTGCTTTTGGCTCCGTCTGGGCCGGGAGGCGTTTTAGCGTATTCGTCGAGCGTGTGCTGTTTGGTCTTCGCTCTCAGGGGCTTGTTAGACATATCTCCCGTCCTTCTATCCCCGCTCGGATCTAGGGCAGGGTGTCACAGTGCGCTCTTCGGGTGCCCCATCTCTGACACAAAGTTCCTGTGTCCTCCAGCTCCCCCGGCCATCTTGTCTAATATCCAGCTAAGCCAGGTCGCGTCTCACCCTTTGAGGCGCACTTTAGGCCATAAAGGGCCCGGGGCACAGTTCCCGGTCACACCGCACGCTCCGGTTACACAGTATCTTCGGCCAGGCCCTGCACCCTTCCCAGGTCCACGCCGTCGGCCTCTCAGGACTAGGTGTCCTTAATGACCTCGATGCACCCGCGTCATGCACCTACACCACCACCACGCTCCAGTGTGACCGTCAGGCGCCCAGATCAAGCACCCCTTTGTTCCTTCGTTAGGCGGTGGCGGCCATTTTCTCGTTCATCGCGCTCTCGCCTCCTGGTCTTCTTTTAGCTTCTCGTTGCGCTCTCACGGTGCAGGCTCGTATCGAAACGTGTCCACACGTTCACCTGAGATTCATGTACGCAGTCATATCAGTCTCAGCCAAATTACATCGGTCCTTGCACGGTTTTCAGTCGGATAATGTACGGATCTTCGGGAGCCCCCGTACAGACACGTCCTTTCACATGGCTTCCTAGCCACGCCCCCCATGCCGGTCACATGTTATTAGCAATAGCAGTTTTCTCTTAACTATAGGGGGACGACCGCTGCCCTTTAGCATATACATAACCTGCTGACAGGTGCTTTGACCTACCACATCAGTACACTGCCTCTCACACTGCAGACTGTCCTGTATTGAGCACCTGACTTCTGCTTATGGCTTCAGACTGGGTCTTGGGTAATGAGGCCTCCTGGCTTGCTTTCGATGGCCTCTAGGAAAAGGACAGGTGACGGGGCCTGCACGGAGAGTTCTACTCACCTTCTGCCCCATTGAACCCTCTTCAGTGACGAAGGGTGTGGTGGTCCTTCCATCGGTACCTAAAGAGCCCCAGCTGCAGAAACAGGAGGCCGTGTGCGAGCCATGGGCAGCCGTCCCCAGACACTGCCAACATGGGCAGCGAGGGTCAGCACCAGGAAACTCGCAACTGCACTGGTTATTAGTGATCTGAGTAGGCGCTACCGGGAGGGTGGTCCGAGGCTTAACACGCCCCTGTAACCCCCACATAGGCTGGATCCACTTATTCCCCACCTAATGGTGATACAGATTTCTGCAAAGTGGCAAGAGACCATGAAAAGGGCAGAAGCTGCCCTATAAAATGCCCAATACAATAACATATATAACAAGGGGGGTGTCCTACCCTCTATTAATCAAAAGAATGCAAACAGTAATTCAAGTGCAAACTGGTTTTTAGACCCTTATGGGTGCCCATTCAACTGGGGCAACCTTTGTAGGAAACGACACGCTCGCTGCTGGTAAACACATATTTTTCTTACTAATACGAAAATTTCAGCTTTTTATTATTAGTTGGCTGATGATTTTTTCATTTTGCAAAATATTTAAGTTTTTACATATACATAACAGTAAATGATGACCATTGTAGCGAACAAGCACATGGTTATATTACAAATCAAATGTAGCTAGTTTACAGATGTTGTGAGATATAAACCTTCCACTTGTACATTTAACAGACAACTTGTTCGTAAGGGGAATGTCCCAAATGATTAGGTACATAAAACACAGGATGAAAGTGCAAATGGAGGAGACATTGATTGTAAGTCTCCTATGCCCAGCTAAAGTCTGACCTCATATTTTGTCTACGTCTGGATAAGATGTTAGGAGTATATATGCAGCACTGGGTACACGTAAGGGGGAAGCTGGGTTTGTGTGCTGCTGACGTTTCGGCAGAATAGATGGAAGCCTTCTTCTGGTGCCAAAAAAGTCAGGGAACTCTGTGTTAGAAAAACAAAAATAGTCAAAAAATAGAAGAACAGTGTTAAAACAGCAGCAACCTGCTGGAGCGGGTCAGTGTGATGTATCTAATACATTAGAACATGTCCTATTTGGTTCCAGAAGAACACTCCACTCACCACTGTTCGTGCTGTGAGTAGAAGTCGATGAACACACAGGGTTTCATCGCAGGGCAGGGGGGGAAATAGGAGTCGCCAAAGTGGACATTGGTAGTGAAGGCAGCCGGAGTGTGGGCGGTGGGCCCGTGGGGAGCAGGCAAGGGAACCCAGTTCGTGGTTGTGAAGTACGGCTGGATGCTAGGTGTAACAAACCTAGGGAGCACAGACAGAAAAGGGGGACACAGTGGTCATTGGGTGTCTATAGGAGCAAAACATAGCAAAAGTACTGTATGAAGACAGTAACCACGGTGAGGGTACTAAATATACCTGAAGGTAACTAATGTGGAGAGCCCAATGCTAGGGGAGGGCTGTAGCAAAAAGAGCCAGAGGTGGAGTCATCAAGGCTGGGTGGCAGATAAATATTCCGTCTGGTTCGCCCTAGATAACAAATATAGAAAAACAGGGGGAGAAGGTTCATGAGTGGGGAGCCTGGTGGTCAGAAGGGACTGAATGAGGGAGCGGATGCCGTCCGGCATTCAAGAGTCTGTTAAAAGCATACCTGCAATAGTCTAGGCAAACTGGAGCAGGGCCGGCGTCTGGAAATGGCGTCTGTGCTAGCTCTGCAAAAAACGAGCTGCATATGTGCCCCCGCGTGCGGGACACTACTGCATATGCGCATAGGAATAGTGTCACAATGGCGCAGGGTTGGAGAGAAGTGTCTCGTGGCTTTACTGCGCGTGCTCAGGAGAGTAGTGGCTCGCTGCATCGGCAACTCCACAGGGCCCTAGGATAGGTCCGTGGAAGCAGGAGTGCGTGAATGTGCCCAAAGACCTGCCGAGCAGTAAGGTGTTAGAGATCACTTAGAGGCAGTCCATCAGGAACGAACAAAGGAGGGCGGGGGAAATCACTGCCCGAGGTGAGCTGCAAAAAATGGCCCACTGCATGATACGAAATGGGCAGCAGCCCGCGAGGAGTAGAATGGGCCGCAAGGGGAAAGCAAAGTGGTGATTATAGTTTAAAGAGCGAGGCATGAGGGATAGATGGCACTCGCTAAAAAAAGGGAGGAGTCAGTGAGAGAAACAAATGCTCGAGAACCTAGGCAGAGAGGCACCCAATCGGGTTCAGAGTACAAACATAGCAGACATAAGCAAATCCATGCAAAGCAGTACAATAAGCAATTACATCATTGCAAGTGCGAAAGTCAGACGCGAATCAGGAGTTATATCAATGAACGTGCAGAAGTCAGAAGCAAGTTAAGGTACACGCATGCATGCATCTATAACTGCGAACATTGTGAGTACTATCCCGTGTGGTGTACATATACATTGGTAATGGAATAGTAGAAGGACTGTATTAGTACAAAATGCAGGAGTCCAAAGCAAGTTAAGATACACATAAGCACATGTCTATAACAGCAAACATTGCAACATAGGTGGAGAGAGTTCAGAGTCAACAAGATGAGGGTGAACAATATTTTAGGTGTTGAATGGTCCTGGTAGGGCCTCATTAAGGCTGGTGGTGGTGGATCTGAGTTTGTGCGTCCGCTATGCTTCTTTGAAATTCAGGGCGTTGGCAATGTTGGTTTTGTTCTGAACTTTATCCACCACCCACCAGGAGAAGGAATCAGGGTCATGATGGTATTCATTAAAATGGTGAACCAGAGGAGCCGTGAAGGTTTTACAGCGTATCCTGGATCTATGTTCACTGATACGTTTGTGAACGGATCTTGAGGTTTGGCCTACGTAGCGTAGGCCGCAGGGGCATTGAATCACATAAATGACATTGGTGGAATTACAGTTGGAGAAGTGTCTGATTTTCCACTCTTTCATATCATAAAGGAATCATAATCTTGGTTTGTCTACACACCATGCATTGACCGCATGGGTAATGTCCATTGACCTCTCTCATATCCCACAGCGTGGAGCGAACTGGGATTTTGTAGGTTTTGGCACTAGTAAGTATTTCTTTGAGGTTTTTGGACCTTCTAAGTGCCATGCATGGTTTGGGTTCAGCTTGAAGGTTGAGTTGAACGAGAGGCCAGAATTTTTTTATAAGAGATTTAAGTTTAGAAGTGGTAGGGCAGAAGTTGGTGACACAGGTCAAAATGTTCTCAGAGGTAGCAGCGTGAGCTTTGGGTGTCAAGAGGGCCTCTCTAGGTGTGAATCTAGCTCTTTTCTGGGTGTTTTATATGAGTTTTTGGGGGTATTACCTGTACATCAATTTTTGTTGTAGGTCATTAGAATGTTTTTGAAAATCGTCCATTTGAGTGCAGTTGCGGCGGATCCTTAAAAACTGTCCATATGGAGGTTGTCCGTAGGCTCTTACGGTGGTGACTGGTATAATGTAGGACAGTATTACGGTCCGTGGTTTTTTTGAAAATTGAACATTCAAGTTTGTTGTTCTTAGATGATATGGTAAGGTCCAGGAAGTTCATCTTCTGGTTGCTCTTATTAATGGTAAATTGGATTTCTGTGGTGCGTAAGTTCAGCCATTGGAAAAATAGCATCAGGGTGTTGTCTTCCCCTTCCCAGAGGAAGATGATATCGTCAATGTACCGAAACCACAAAGTAACGGAATCAAAGTACGGATTGGTCAAGTTGATGACATGTGTCAGTTCAAATTCGGACATAAAAATGATGGCCATGCTGAGGGCAAACACTGCACCCATGGCTGTCCCACAGGTTTGAAGATAGAAGGTGTTGTTGTACTCAAAGAAGTTGTTGGTTAGTGCTATTTCAAGTAGTTCGATGATGAAATTGACAGGCACCCGCCTCTGTGTCATATGCTGAGTCAAATGGTATCTAATACATTCCAATGCTTGTTGTTGCGGAATAGAGGTATATAGACTTTTGATGTCTAGGGATACCAGGAGATCTTCTGATGGATTGAATGGCTGGTTTTCAAATCTTGTGATTGTATCCATAGTGTCTCTCAAGTAAGTAGGAGTGCGCTGGCTCAGGGGTTTAAGGAAATAGTAAATACATTTTCCAATGGGTTCAAGAATGGAGCCACAACCTGATATGATGGATCTACCAGGGGGTGTTTGGCTATTCTTGTGGATTTTGGAGAGGGCATAAAGGACAGGGTGTTCTTCCTTCAGATGTGTTAAGAAAGGCCTCTTCCTTGTCGGTGATCCAATTGCGTTCCAGTGCATACCCTGTTATTTCTTGGATCTTATTTTGTATTTCTGTTGTGGGGTCCTTTTTCAGTTTCTTGTAGTTGCCTTCCTCGTTGAGGAGTGACATCACCATGGCATTGTACTGGATGTTGTTTTGTACTACGATGCCACCACATGATGAGGCTGCGCCTTGGTAAGGGTGTAGGTCTAACAGTCCAACAGTTATTAAAGGAGTAGAACAACTCATCCAACCGGTGCTTCTGCTATTTTATCTTGTTTTCAAAGTGAAATAGCGTCACTATTGGGGTGAAGCCGTTAAACTGACCACTCAGAAAAATGACAGCCTTCATGTTCGTCTAAGCCTCAGCCGTACTCAAACTGTGGGGAGCATCCCCCCTGGGGGGCCGCGGCCTTATGTTCAGGGGGTCGTGCACCTACAGTCTGGAAAAAGAAAAATAATTCTTTTTTTTTTTTTTAGTCTGGAATTTAGAGACTCGAGATTCTACAAAAGACAAGAAATACTTGGGCCGCCATTTCTTTTCTTTTTGCCCACACCGCTGCAGTGTCCTCTTCCTGGACTGCAGCTTTGCAGGCAAAAATCAAATGAAATGCACAGGTATGGGAGCTGAAAACACTAGCACCCGTTTAGATTTAGTAGCAGGTAATTGTAATTGTTTATTTATACAGCGCTTATACACAGGTGGCGTGCTTCAAAGCGCTTAGGCCTTGAAGATTCCGAATGATCTAAACAGAGAGTTAGCATACTAGGCCTGACGGCGTTCCTACAAGTGCAAGTGCATGAAGTGTTACAGTTTTGACTCAGCTGGGGTGGGTGCACAGACTAGGCCTGACACTAGGCATGACACCCATAAGGTGGGTGAGGGGGACAGGACAGACAAACTTACTAGTCCTAGTACAGTTAGGTAATGCATGCGTACAGACGAAGATGCAAGAAAGGAGGTGGGAGAACAAGCGTGTCCAGTCCAACAGGGCCCTGGGTTAAGTGCAGAGAGGTTGCCTCAGTCAAAGGGCCTCATTACACGGAAGGCGGTGATCCAGGGTGCTATTAGCACCCTGGACCATGCCGGTAAATTACCGGCACCGCCTTGGCGGTAAGGGGATTTACCGCCCCATTCCAAGGTCGGTGGGGCGGTAAATCCCCCTTCCGCCATTGCCCTTCCCCATTCCCATTTCTGCCCCATAGGGCTCTATGGGAATGGGGAAGGCGCTAATTACGGCACCGCAATTTTGCGGTGCCGTAATTAGCTCTGAGGTCCCTTAGCGGGTTGGTTTTTAACGCCTGCAGAAAGCAGGCGTTAAAGCACCAACCCGCTAAGGGACCTCGTAGTACGGCGGTAAGGGTTAACGGTCACCGTTGCCATTAACGGTGACCGTTAACCCTTACCGCCGTCCGTGTAATGAGGCCCATTGTGCGTAAGCAGAAAGTGCAGTGATGCTGAACATAGAGCAGTGGCATGGAAGCAAGTACAAAGATTGACGGGGGCGGAGGGGAGGGTTAGGGGCCTGAAGGCTCTGGAGGTGAGCCAGGCAACCAGTCAGTAAAAACCTAAACAGAGTTAGGGAAGAGGCAGAGGAAGGAGGGTGGAGAGAAAGAGAGGAGGTTAGCAGGAGACAGGGAGAGAGAAGGAGGAAGAGAAAAGGAAGGTCCTTAGGAGTTTCTGGAACTTAAGGAGCTCCGGCTCAAGATAGAGAGAGGCAGGGAGGCTGTTCCATAGGGAGGCACCTGCAGAGGATAAAGATCTACCCCCAAATCTCTGTTTGGGAAAACAGTTCACCCGCAGAGAGTTGGAGGAGGACGTGCAGAGGACTGTAGTTCAGACTCTAGCCCCAGAAAGCCTTGTGGATGATGCAGAGGGTCTTAAACTTGATCCTTACAGCCACGGGGAGCCAGTGGAGGGATTTCAGCAGCGGAGAGATGCAGTCCCTGGGCTTGAGGCCAAGGATAAGTCTCGCCGGTTTTGTTCTGGATGAGTTGATGAGGATGGAGAGTAGAAGTAGGATGGTTGAGAAAGAGGCTGTTTAAATAGTCCAGCCTGCAGAGAACAAGTGCTCTCCTGGTAGTGAGCCTCTGGGGGAAAGTGAGAAAAGGTAGAATACCTCTGAGGAGGTGCAGTTGGTGCTGGAACTTTTTGGAGATGTCTGAGATGTGCGAAGAGGAGAGAGTGGAGTAGAAGATGACTGCAAGGTTTTTTGCCTCATTGGTAGGCGAGGGCGCAGGGCCGAGGGAAGCCGGCCAGTGTTAGAGGAGGAAAGCGGGAGCAGGTGTCCTGATGAGGACAATATCTGTCTTACTGGCATTCAGGCAGAGATCGTTAGCAGCACACCAGAATAGTCAGGGATGAGCGATAGAGGAGGAGGAGGAGGCTGAGGGTAGCCTGAAGGAGAGCTGCGTGTCATCTGCACAACACTGAAAGTTGGAGGTAAAGGTAGAGATCTGTGGGCCAAGGGGACAATGAAGATATTGAAGGACCAGCGGGACAAGTTAGATCCTGGTCAAACACCACAAGAAGAGAGAGTAATAGAGGAGAGAAAGAACCCAAATTCGACCTGAGAGGACCTCTCAGAGAGAAAAGAGGCGAGCCACACCAGGGCCTGATCTGTGATGCCCAGGGTATCGCAGAGTCGGGTGATCAGAATGTTGAGATTAACCATATCGAAAGCAGAAGAGAGGTCAAGAAGAATGAGGACAGAGGGAGAGATAGAGTCAGGATTTGAGAGCAGGTCTTCACCGGTGTTCAGAAGAGCAGTTCCTGTGCCTCTGGATGCTCTAAAGGCAGACTGATGGTCATGGAGACAACCAACAGATTCAATGTGCAGGGTAAGGTGTGTGATAGCCAGCTTTTCCAGGAGTTTTCCTAGGAAAGGGGTGATGGAGATTGGGCGATAGTTTGCTGGCAGAGGGTTTTTTGAGCAGAGCGTGCACAAGAGAGTGCTTGAGAGGAGAGGTGAAAACTTCAGTGGCGAAAGAGAGGTTGCAGAGGTCGGTCAAGGCTGGAGCAAGATTGTCAATATTGTCCTTGATGGTTTTGGAGGGGCAGGGGTCCACCTGTTTGGAAGAGGCTTTCATAGACCGGACTAGTCTAGAGACCTCGGGAATGGTGCGGGTGGCCGAGAGGGGCCCAAGAGATGTTGGTGTACGAGGGGGAGCGGAAGAGAGTGAGGACAGGATGTTATGTGTTTTGGTGGTGAAATCCTCTGCCAGGGCTCAGCAAAGGGCCTGGGTGTGTGTAATAGAGGATAAGGCTGCAGTAGGGTTGGCCAGTTCCTTACAGGCTTTGAAGAAATGTGGCCGTGTTGTTGAATGCCGCGGAGATCCGGGCTGGAATATGGACTCTTTTCTTGGAAAGGATGCAGAGTCTATATTGCCTTTGAAGAAGGCGGAAGGCCAGCTTGTCAGAGGGTGCACCTGAAGATCCCCATTCTGTTCTGCTGCTCTGCACTTCCGGTTAAGGGTAGCCAGATCGGAGTTGTACCAAGATTGGCAGTTTTATGACAGGCTTCATTCGGACCCTCATGACAGGGGCAAGAATCTTAAGAGTGTTGGCGATGGAATAGTGAAAATTAGAGGGCTGTATCAGGGTGGGAGTCAGCTGCAGGAGTAGAAGGGGGAGATTAGGTGGAGGCAAAGGCAGCCACTGACACTCTTTTCATGTGTCTGATGACCTTGAAGGCAGGAGGTGGTGTAGGGTGTGCCATTGCAAAAGGTGAAGAGAGCTTCAGGTGAGAAGAGAGAAGAAGGTGATCAGTCCAAGAGAGTGGCGTAGTGCAAGGAATAGAGAGTGGAATGCCCGTGGAGATGAAAGCATCCAAGGTGTGGCCATCAGTGTGCGCTGGACCAGATTGTAGAATGGAAAGAGCAAGGGAGTCACACAGGTTCCGGAAGAGTCCTGAAGAGTCTGGAGAGTCAAGATGAGATGGATGTTAAGATCCCCCAGCAGGAGGAGTTGGGAAGAAGAAGAGAGGAGAGAGTAAGCCAGGTCAACCTATTCTGAGTGGAAGAGGGTGGACTGGCCCGGCGGCCGATAGAAGGTGGTCAGAGTAAGAACGGAGACAGCCGAGGGAGAGAGACTACAGACCATGCTTTCAAAAGAGGAGTAGACCTGATGATTGGGAATAATCGATGCAGGGATCCACTCAGGAAAGATCAGGGCTACTCCACCTCATGGTGTGTTGGGCCGGGGCACAGAGAGGATCTTGAAGCCTTCAGGGAGGAGAGTGTCAAAACTCGTTACAGAGCTGGGCTTAAACCATGTCCCAATGAGTGCAAGAACATCAAGGTCCAGGAGTTCGAGGAGGTGGCAGAGGTCAGATGAGTGCTTAACAGCAGAGGGAGAGTTTAGTGTGACAACATGGAGCAGATTGACACTTTTGAAAGACTTACAAAGGGGGAGAGGGGTCCCCCCATAAGCGGCGAGAGTGCCTGAGAGATAGAGGTAAGGGGAGGCAGAAGAGGCAAGAATGACAAGGGTGTCAGTAAGGAGAGTGCAGGCAAGGGAACCAGGATAGTTAAAGAAGGCAAGGCAGCTAGTACAGTTGAGAATGACAAGGTGGGAGGTGGGAGGTGTGAGGGATGTCGTGAGGATAGTTGGTGGCAAGGAAACCAAATAGGGCATAGTTGAAAGGGGAGCCTGGATGGCCGTGGAAGTAGGTGGCAAGGGAGCTAATAAGGAGGAAAGTTGATAAGGCGAGGCAGGAGCCTATCAAAAAGTAAGAGGTTTGGTTGAGGCCTTTGTACTAGGATGGTACCATTTCGATAGACATTTATGATGGCCCTGGATGTGGAGAAGGAGGCCTGAAGGGCCTCCCAGCGGGTGCCATCATTTATGTGTGAGAAAGAGTAAGGAGAGAGAAGGAACGACGAAGAGGATGTAGGTGAGAGTTTCTGTGGTGGAAACACTGACGTAGGTGTAAGCGATAGGAAGGCCAGTGTTGGAGGACAGTATGTCCTTCTTGAGTTTCGTCCTTCCAGACTTAGTGAGAGGTGAAGGATAGGAAATGGAGAAGCAGATAGAGTAGATGGGGGGGAATAGAAAGGGCCATAGTGTGGGCACAGAGTGTGGTACACTTAACCAGGAAGAGCAGTTGAGGATTGTGACAGGCGGTAGGCAAGGAGGGAACAGCGAACAGGTAAACACGGACAGGATAGGGAAGAAACAATGGGAGAAGACAAGGGTAAGGGAACAGATAGCAGACCAGACAGAGAACAGAGGGGAAAAGCAGGATGGTAGCACAGCTAAATTTGATTTTCTTTTTTAGGTCAACAGGTATAACAGCAAAACAGTACAGGGGTGTCGGCGTAGAGGTAGAAGTCCAGGAAGGAGAAGGTGTTATGGTTTAGTGCTTTGGAAAAAAAGAGAAAGAAGAGGTGCCTTCTGAAGATAGTTTATAGAGATTGACATGAGAGGCAGGAAGTCCAGAGGATGATGCAGGCAGCATAGAAATAGTCCACACTTTCGTCATAGCTGAGGGGCGATCACATAGTCCAAGGTGAGAGGAGTATGAGTGAGCACTTGTGTAAGAGTCACTAGCAAATATGCAGGGGGGTACTGCTGTGAATACCTAGAAAGTGGACTGCTGAGGGAGAGAAGAGATGGCCACGTGTTCCTATGGCTGGATCGAGCTATGATATGGTAGGATTTTGGAGTGGTCATAAGTATGGATGCTCTGTGCCCATTAAATCCCAGCATCTCAAAGAGGCTGAATGCATCGCACTTCCGCACCGTTTTGCAGATAAATGGCAGAGAAATCCACCACTCCTGCATGCGCTGGGCTTTAAGACAGATTTTTTTTAGTGTTGCTGCGTCCTCTGGCCAGATGTTTCATAATTCAATGATCGCTGGTGTGGTGTCGAAATGCGCCGGCTGCAAGAGGAAAGAGGAAGCAAAATCACTTTTTCAAACAGCATCCCAACCTACAATAACATAAAACCCTCATGCCTGAGTCTCTTCTTTTTGTTAATTTCTTTTGATTTAGCCCACGCCTCTGCAGTCTCCTCTGCCATGCTCTTAGCTCAGCCCGTGGAGGGCTCCTAGAGCCAAGCATGACCCCCAGGCTCGGCCCCGGCTCGGCCCTGGCTCGGCCCTACCCATGGATTCCCTGGCTATTCAATACTGTTCTCTTTGGGTAAAAGGGTCATCATACTCTGCGCACTTGTGACACACTGAAACATTCCAGTCAGCCTCTATAGGTTCTAGTAATCTTGGGAATTGTTTCTTAGCATATTGCGTGTTAGTGGCAATCTCAGTTTTTAGAACATAAATGGATCATAGAGAAATACAGCAGCTGTCACCGATGTCCAGTAAAAAATACCATGCCTTCCCCCGTGACCCCCGATTGGCAATTGCAAACTGTTTGGCTTTTTACCCAATTTATTTAAAAAAATGTGCTCTCAAATGCTGCATTTTAACTCATTATTTTAAGAATTGTGCCCTGGGTGAGAACGCCCCTCCCTTGATTGATTCAGGCTCCCTCGGTACGCTTGGTCCCTATGGCATATCTGTCAGAAATATTTTTGCCCTTCCACTTAAAAAAATTCACCAGCTGCCAGTGGCCCAGGGACTGTGCTGGGAGCAGAATGGGAGGAGCCATGGGATATTGGTAGGAGCAGGGTGGGAAGAGCCTATGGTCTGTGGTGGGGTGGAGTGGTGAGAACTCAGGGACTGGGCTTGGAGTGGGACGAGGGAGTCCAGAGACTGTGATGGGAGCAGGTGGGGGAGGCCAGGGAGTACACTGGGAGCAGGATGCTGAGACGGCACGGGATAGTTCATAGCCATTTGGACTTACTGTCCATTTGGCCTTTTTGGGCAGGCCCAGCCTGCCCACAATTTGCTCAGGTTAGCCCAGGCCAAAAATGTTTGAAGGCTACTGGTCTAGGAAGAAGCCTAGTGGCAAAAAAATATTTCAATTTTGAAATATTGTTTTCACTTGAGAAAGAAATAAAGCAGCCAGTCACCCAGAAGCAGACAGAAGGCGAGGTCGGGCCTATAAGTGGTTTCGGGAGCACAAATCTGGGCCACGCCTTTGCCGAATTTACATCTAGATTTTGACTAAATGCTGAGCAATGGGTCACCAAGTTCGATTACTTAAGTATTTGATCCTCAGACAGCTGGAGGGGAAGGGCCCATGTGCACAGACAAAGCATTAAAATGAAACAGGCGCTGCGGGGCATTGCAAGATTTACAAAAATGTGTCAGGGTCAACCGCTAGGTCTCATCAAGGAGGTGTATTGTACTCAAACAAAGGCTGTGACCAACTACTGGACAGCACTGTGGAGGATGGAAAATACTTTGGCCATTGAAGTCACAGAGAACCCTTTTTTTGAAAAAACTATTGGGACTTCCAAGTTCCGCCCCTAATTATGCTGTGCATGTAGAACTGGACATTACCCACATTGGCGATGATTGGTACGAAGCACCTTTTCTGCACTGACTGGGGATTTGGTGAAATTCGAGAGCTACCCTGACACACAACATTATTAGATCTATGTTGAGGGGCCTCCCATGGGCAAAAAAACCCACGGCTGAAACACATTTTTGTTTGTGTCTCTCAGATGAATGCACCATCGTTACAATGCACAGGCCAAATTTTAACAACAGTAGAGAGGAATTTCTATAAGAAGGCCTTTTGGTCGCTTACCGTAATTAAACACAAATCTATTGGCCTAGCTCATGAGTCCAATAGGCAACACCTGTCCATCACGAAATGGGATACCATTCAGCCATATCTGACAGATAGCAACAAGCAGGCAGATCGATGGGCACTCACTAGTGTGTGCCTCAATTTACTCATGTTGAGAGATATTACAAAGAAGGGGCTGGAGCAGAACATGGTTGTGGGGGTATGACAGAAGATCTTTTACAGTCTTGTTTTGTCCATGTTATCATGATATTAGGAAACAGACTATTACCCCACTTTTGAGAGAAGCACATTTTACCCAGTGTCGCCCGGCACTTCTTTTTGTGCTATGCGCCGAACCACTCTCCGTTACCTGGAGCCTGTCAGACTACTTGAGGAATGCATAGAATAGACGGAAGTGCCTTGTGGATGCCCCATAACAAGTTGCTTTTTCTAAAAACCTATGTGCTTCCTTCCACCGAGATGCAGGATTTTATACCACTGTTTGCTCTATTGTATTTTGCAAACTGTATGGTATTAGCATTGACTGTGCACTTTTAACTCTGTTTTGTTTTTTTTTTTTTTTTTTTAAATAATTTTTATTTTTGTTCAGAGAGTTACAACAGTACTAAACTGGTTGGCAGTTGGCGAAGCATATCGATCAAAACAACATAGACACATATTAACAGTATAGGTTGCACGTTTTCACATTGCATAACAGTACTAGAGTGGCGACGTCGGATTATCTTCTCCATCAGATATCATATTACATATATATAGCCTGAACAGTGCCCATATATCTTTGGGACGGCATCTCGATGGCAATGTTGTAATAAATTGTTCCTCCAGTTCGTTAATCATTGACAAGTCTTTCAAAAAATCCAGTCGCCTTGGAGGATGTACTGATTTCCAACATTTCAGTATATTACGTTTTGCAACCACACATGCCAAGTTAAATAACCGTCTAGTGGTGGTAGCGGCTTTACCGATATCCCCAAAGAGATATTTCAGTGGGGAAGGTGTGGCAGGTATCGCCGTGATGTCTTCCAGGATCTCCGCCACCTCCCCCCAGAATGCAGTGACCGGTGGACAGGCCCAGTACATATGATAAGAGTCTGCATCAGGGGCATCGCATTTAGGGCATTTTCCTGTGTGACCTTGTACAAATGTAGCTAACTTAGCTGGGGTATAGTGTAGCTGGTTAAGAACCTTAAACTGAATGAGCCGAAGCCCTGAGTTCATGGATACATGTTTGGTCAACTGGCAGTATCTCAACCACGTGTCTTCACCCAGTTCCACCCCCAGGTCCCGTTCCCAGTTCCCTTTAATATCATTGCTTGACTTGGAGTGTGTTTGGACTAGACTGTAGAGCGCAGACAGACTTTTACTATGTCCACCCGGTTCCGTCATGGCTGCAATACATTCATGTGTGGCCGGTTCCTCTGGGAACGAGGGCCATTTAGCGGCAAAGGCAGCCCTCATTCTATGAAACTGAAATCGCTTAAGGTGATCTCCACCCACCGGCCCAATAAAATCGTCAAGAGCACAGTATTTCCCTTCCGGAAACATATCTCGCATTCGAAATTGCTTTTGTGGGACCCAAGCACCCTGGAGGGCCTTATCAAACGTGGGGCTTATGCCTGGGAAGTTCCATAGTGGCACTTCTGGGTCATAGAGGGTTGTAAGGGCGAGCCTATTGTATATCATAGACCATGCGCGTACAGTGGCGTTGACAGGGTCATATTTGAATGGCTCTTTTCGTTTAAGATCAAACATGACCGCTCGTAGTTCTATAGGGGAAGCTGCAAATCTTTCCTGGGGAATGTGTGGAGCAGTGTCTTCCGGGTCAAACCAGTGTCTCGCAAAGTGTGCCTGAGATGTTAAGTAATAAAGTTCAAAGGCTGGGGCTGCAATCCCACCCTTCTCAAAGGGTTCTATCATTTTGGACCATTTCAACCTAGGCGTCTTCCCTCCCCATACAAAAGTGGTGGTTAGAGTGTGGAGTTTATTAAAGAAGGCTCTGCCCGGCCAGATCGGTATATTGCAAAAGAAATATAGGAGTTTGGGTAACACAGTCATCTTAAGTAAGGATATTCGCCCATATAGGGATAAGGGGAGCCTATTCCAGGATTGTAGTTTAGCTGTAAGGGATTGTAAAAGTTCACCGTGATTTTCCGTGTACAGTGTGCTCCAATCTTTTGAAACCATGATCCCCAGATAGCGGATATGTATAGGTGACCATTTAAATCCGTGTGTATCCGACATTTCTCTACTACTGGGCGTGAGCGGGAACAGTTCCGACTTGGATACGTTGATCTTGTATCCCGAGTATTCGGAGAACGTCTCAACCTCCAACATGATTGGCCCTAGGTTTACTTCCGGGTTCCTAATGTATAATAGGGTATCGTCCGCATATAGGGAGATGATTTGCTGTTTCCCGGTCATGCGAAGGCCTCTACATGCATGGTTCTGTCGTACATATTCAGCCATGGGTTCTATGGTAAGCGCAAAAAGGATTGGGGAAAAGGGGCAGCCCTGTCTTGTGCCTCTACCCAGACGAAACAGGGACGACATGGTTTGATTAGTTAGTATTTTCGCTCCCGGGGAGGTGTACAATAGGTTAACACAGTAGACAAAGTAGCTTCCCAAACCAAATCTCTCAAGGACCTGAAACAGATAGACCCAGGAGACAGAATCAAACGCCTTCTCGGCGTCAAGGGAGGCCGCCACCGCGTCTGCCGCCGGATCTATATGTGCCATAACTCCGAAGAGTCTGCGCAGATTGAGAGTAGTAGACCTCGTTGGTACAAAGCCCGCCTGGTCGGGATCCACCAGTATGGGCATATAGGGCAGCAGTCTGGTGGCCAGGATTTTGGCGAAAATCTTTGCATCTTTGTTAATAAGGGAAAGGGGTCTATATGACCCCATGTCATGAGGGGGTCTACGAGGTTTAAGCAGAACAGTTATGACTGCCTCTCGCATGGTGTCTGGTAGTATACCACATTCCATTGCTTCTTCTCAAACTGTCAGTAGAAGGGGGGCGAGTATATCGTGATACTCTTTGCAAATTTCGGCGCCGAGTCCGTCAGGACCAGGGGCCTTACCAGAGGTTAACGCTTTTATTGCCTCCGTAATTTCATCTAGTGTTATGGGGGTATCCAATAACATGCGCGTATCAGAGGTCAAGGTCGGGAGATCGATAACATGCAGGTAATTTGCTATTTCTTCTTTAGTTTTGGTGTCTCTATTAGAGTATAATGTCTTGTAGAATGCAGCAAACATGTCATTGATTTCTTGTTCACCACTAGGCACCTGGATGGCTGCTATAGGGGGGTGACCCTGTTCGGTTTTGAGCATCTGGGCCAGAAGTTTCCCTGCTTTATTACTTTCCCCGTATCTACGAGCTCGGATCGGGGCAGCCATATACTGTACCTCCCTTGCAGCAAGTTTATTAAAGTCTTCCAGTGTTGTGTGGATATCTAGAAGGGCCTCCTTACTATGTGTACAGGTGTATTCAAACTCCAGGAGCTCGAGTTTGGCTTCTGTGGTGTCCAACTCTTGTCTAACTGTTTTAAGTAAGCCTGTGGTTTTAGCAATAATTGCACCCCGATCCCACACCTTAAATGTTTCCCATAACGTGGCACACCGCTTCACCGACCCCTCGTTTAGTTGAAAAAATTCCTCTATTTCAGTACGCAATGATTCGCAGACATTCGGGTCTCTAAGTAGGGCAGGGGGCATTCTCCAGCGCCTGGCCCTGGGAACAGCCTCATCAACACTCAGAGTAAGTGACACAGGGGAGTGATCTGAGCGGGTGTGGGGATACATCTCACAATGCTGGACCATATTCACAAGTGTGGAGCTCATTAACCAATAATCAATTTGAGACTCTGAATCATGCACTGATGAGTAGAATGTGAAGCGCTGCTCTAGGGGGTGTAATTCTCACCAGATGTCTACCATAGTCATTTGTTGGATTATTTGTCGTATGGCTAATGCAGCTCGGGTTAAGGGTCTGTATGACGTTGTAGACCTGTCAAGAGATGTGTCCAGGATTGTATTGAAATCTCCCCCCCCAGACCACCGCACTATCTTCAGCTTCAATCAACATATTATGTATAGCATTATAGAATTCGGGGTCATCTATGTTGGGGCTGTACGTGTTAACCAAAACCATATTTCGCCCTGCCAACTCTCCCCATACCAACACATAGCTTCCCTGTTGATCGATCTTAACGTCATGAGTGCGGAAGCCCAGTTTCGGATGTATTAGGGTGAGGACTCCTCTAGATTGGGAGGAGTATTCAGTATAATAGCTCAGTGGGCCCCACCTAGACAGGAAATTGGAGCAAATCTGCCCTAGTGCGTGCGTCTCCTGCAACAGTATAATCTGGGGGCTATGTCTGGTAACATATGCTGCGATGTTCCTAGATTTAATTGGGTTGTTCAAGCCTCGTATGTTCCATGAAAGGAGTTTAACACTTACAACTTTGTCACTCAGTACTATAGCATAATGTCAATATCAATGAGTGAAGTAGTTCACCAGTGCCACAAACCGTAACTGTCGTACCTGTTGCAACCTGACTCTGTATTTTAAAACATTTGCCAACTATGGCAACAATTTGTGCCCTTCCCCAACCCCCACCCTCACCATCAAACCCAACCCGATGATGTATCCCTTCCCCCATAACCTGTGGAACGTTCCTGAGGGTCGCTAGTCGCAGTCGCCAGGCCTCCATCAGTAGAGGCTCACAATCCCAACCTTTCCAAAACAATAACAACTGGGGCCGTCATACCCAAGAGGGTCAGCCACATGACTTGAACAGGATGTTTCCATAATCTTAATTCAGTCTGCTGAGTCCGGGATGTCATCCCCCCGTCGCGGGGGCCTATTTCAGTCTCGTGGATAATGTTCCGGAGGCATGGGGATGGACGACTCAATATACGAGATGGCATCCGCCGGGTTCTCAAAGAAATGGGATCAGCCTCCATGTTGGATCCGCAATTTCGCGGGGAAGATGAGGGCGTACGGGACACGGCGCAATCTCAAGAGCTTTTTGGCCTGTTTGTAGGATCTGCGCTGCATCTGGACGCTTGTCGAAAAATCAGGATATATGTGGACTTTGTTGCCTTCGTACTGCAGAGAGCCCTTTTCCCTGGACAGCCTGAGCACCGTGTCTCTGTCTCTATAATTGAGGAGACGGACAATGATTGTGCGCGGTGGTGCCCCAGGCTTGGGCGGTGGCGCAAGTGTACGATGAGCCCTCTCGACCAGAAAGTGGTGAGAGAAGGATTCCGTTCCCAGAAGGGTTTTCAACAGGGCCTCTACCTGTCTCTCCATCGGGCCCTTGATAAAGGATTCTGGAACGCCGACAACACGGATATTGTTTCTCCTGGATCTAGATTCAAGGTCCTCGCATTTTGCTTGAGTGTTGCGCAGTTCACCTTTAAGCTGTGCTATGTCCCGGCCATGCTGTGTTATCGCATCTTCGTTAGTACTGATTCTGCTTTCGGCCTCTGTAATGCGAGAGCTTTCCTTGTCCACTCTAGCCTTGAGGGAGCTGATGGTCGAAACAATATCGTCTAACTTGACATTCAAAGCTAGGAAGCCGTTCTGCACCATGGTCATGAGACGGTCTTCTCTGGCGTCATGCCCCGTCTCAGCAAGTATGTCATTTTCCATGGTTGTGGCTGCCGGCGTCCCCTGAGGTTGGGAGCTGGCAAAGGAGTCCATCGGGCCAGTTTTTCTCCCCCCTGCGCTTTTCTTCTAGTTTCGGCCCATGAGCCGTCTTTACAGAACAAGGACAGATGACGTGGGTCAGGCCAGACTCACACGATGGTATAGTATCGTCCATGAAGTTGGTTCTGTTACATTACACGATGAGTGCCGGTATATCGACTCTCAAAACCCAAAGGAGTCGTGTTGCCTAGGTTCCGGGCTGATCTAGCATGCAGTAATATTCCCATGTATCCTGCCTGATAATGTAGATTGAAGGTAAGTTACAGGCAGGGGTTATGCCCGTTATAGGAGCTGCCAACCAAAGTATCACAGTGGGTCTGGGGCTGAGCTGCAGCGAGGCGGCAGCACCTCTGATCGCACCTGTCTTTATATATGGAGGACTACCTCCACCACAACCCTACAACGGATCACTGGTAGTGTGTCGGGTCGCCTTTAGCGTTCATCCATGGCAACTAATGTCCAGCCACTTGTGGCACAGTGTGGCCAGCTTTGTTAGGGAGCCAAATTGCCACGGATCACATACTTCTCCCACTGGTGCAGGTCTGCTAAAGGATCAGTAGAAACGTAGAGGCCAGCGACAAAACAAGGAGCAGCACCCTCAAGTTAACAGCATGGAGCTATAGCGCAAAGTCCCCTCTACGGATGTATTGTGCTCTCCCACGTTAATCAGCGTCTCCGATTGATGGGCGCTGCAAGAAGGATATTAACGCTGTATATACGCTCTGATGCAGCTGGGTCCGTGCACTTTCAAGCCCCTCACCTGCTTTCGTAGCGCCAGTCGGAACCCGATCGGCGGCAGACCCTCAGAGCTAGCTGGGGCCCTGCGTGGGAGACCGCGCGTTGACCCAGCCGCTGTTCGGGAGGTGGGCAGTAGCAGCAGTCAATCTTCGTCTTGCAGGGACCTCGGTACCGACACACACGGTCTGCCCGCAGGCCCGCGTATCAAGGAAGCTCTGCTGGGACCAGCACCCCTCCCCCACACGGCCCTCTGGCATTTGCAGAGCCTCGGTCTGGCGTGTGACTCTTCCGGATCTCAGTGGCGGCCTGCAGTCAGCCGGGCGGGCCGCCCCGCGCGACGAAGCTCCGAACTCAGCCGCGCCTCTGCAGTTTCACACAGGATTTGCACACAACGTGCAGTAGGAATGCCGGCAACAGCAGATGTAGTCGCTTCCTATCTTCGCGGCCCCAAACAGGATTAATTTATGATAAGGATGTCCTCGGGATTGGAGCACTCCAATCAGGCGGCCATTTTAGTTGCGCGCAACAGCGCCCTCGCCCACTTTTAACTCTGTTTATAAATGGGTCATGCAAATTGTATTTTATCATATGGACTGTGTTTTTTGATTTTTCACAATTAATTTTGCATATATATATATATATATATATATATATATATATATGAGTACTGGTTTATAAACATTTTGATCCTTATAAACTGTTTTTGAATTGAATGGACTAAATTAATCAACAGATTTATCTCTGAGTAAATTCCCTACAATTATATTCAAAGTGAAATAAAAACAGGCTTAAACCATTGGTTAAAAATGTAAGTAGGAATGTTTTAGATATTTTGATAGGTCTCTGAAGACGCACCTACTTACTTGCCTCAAATCAATCTATTTATTAAATTTTATATATCAATTTATTGAATGTATTCTGTATAAGAAAATGAATGAGAGATAGTAGATGGAACGGCAAGCTGCGCAGATGCGCACAAGTCTGGTCCCCTTACAGTTAGGACCCAGAGCAGAGGTTACCTTCACTCTTGGAAATGTGGGCGGGCCGGAGGTTGCCAACAGTTGTGGTCTGAGTTATCCAGAAGCTAGACCTATGAGAAGCCTTCACAAGGGGGGGATGGGAGAGATAGATTAAAAGTGTGTTTAGATCTCTACCTCCGTGGCTTTTGCAAGTTAGGGCGACTGACACAGAGGCTGGAGAGTAGTGTGACAAATCCTTGGATGTCATCACTTCTCCCCGAGGGGTAGCCCCTTCCCATGAGGCCAGGGAGGTGAGGACATTACCGATAGTGCCCCAGGGGCAGTACTCAGCAAGCGAATCTCATTGGTAGAAACTCCCCCTCCAGGGACAAGGACGACCATCCAAGGTAAACGCGGTATGCCAACACTTCATTACCTCCACTCACCTCCCTCACATCCTCCCATCCCTTCACTCAACCCTCTGTAGCCCTTACTTTCATTTAGCTCCATAACATTGGAAACACAAGATTAACTGGGATGAGGAAGAGAGGAATGACCTAAGAAAAATCTCCCTGGAGACACTGCGACAAAGAAGAGTGGGGATGACTTTAGAAAGACTTCCCTGGAAGATACTGGGACGAGGAGAACATGCGGCGCAATGAAGAGTCCACAAAAGAACATACATATGTGTTCTAGTTGTTTTACTAGTTGGAAGATAAAAACAGATGAAGAACTTACCAAATGGAGAAGCCCTCCCAGGAGGAACTGTAGGGAAGGGAGCAGTTCGGCAGAGTACGGAGAAGAAGCCAGTGACTGGATCAAGACAGAGAGGGAGCTGGGAAATCCCTGTTCGGTCCACCAAGGCATGACCGAATGGAAACCTGGCAGACAGAACGTCTAGGCATGCGAGAAGCCTGGACAGTATGCCACAGAGCCGACACGCATGTGGAGTGAAGAGCCACGCTGTGGAGTCACCGCAGTCAGCCAGAGGAGCAGGGAACCCAAGGAAAGACTGAAGCACGGAGAGCCCCAGACCAACCAGAGGAAGCCAGCAGGAACCCAAAAGGTATCCAGGTTTCTGGGAAGATTGGTGAGGGTGTAACAGAGTTGTGGAAAACTCCAAGAATAACTAGCAGGGGGGAGGAGGGAGACCTTGGGAAAGAAACAGATACAAAGGTCTGAGACCCGCACCCAAGAAGTGAGAAGAGTGATCCTAGCCATCTTCTTCGTGGCAGTACCTGGCAGGAGAGTGAACTGTAGAGAAGCAGATGGGTTCCATGTCATTTCATCGCGGCATGTTTTTTCGCTGGGTTTTTTACCGTGATTTTTTTAACAAAAAACCCATTGATTTTTTTAAATATTATTTTTGGGGTGTTCCCCTTACAAGCCCCCCATTTTCTTTAATTTATGTTTAGTCCCAAACACCCACAACCCATATATATAATTTTCTAACCCCCCCCTAAAAAATTTGATGGCTTTTTTTGAAAAATAATTTGCAGCATAAAACCCGTGAAGAAAACATCCCGCGATGAAAGGACGTTGTACCAGCAGATGTACATGTCACTCACAGAACCCACACCCTCACTTCTGTCATATTGAAAGAGCAGCAAGAAAGCATTGTGCATGACACATGGTATCATCTCAATACTGCATCGAAGATATGAAAGAGGTTATGGGCTCAGACAACCGTACTGAATGTACCCTCGAACTGAAGTGGTAGAAGGAAGTCCAACGGGAACACCACGGGACATAGAAGTATAAGTAAAGCCTGACAGATGTAAAGTGACATCATGAAGAGGAGACACGATGGAGCACTGAAACGATATACGAATACTTAAAGAATGAAGATGTGACTGAAGGAACAAAGTAAACGAACATGGGGATATTAAGAAATCATATACGTTGAGAAGATAAGTGAGAAGAAATACTGTAGATGTATATTCGCAGAAACACAAGGTAGATGAGACATATAGAAGCTTGCTGCAGTAGAAAATATAACACGGGTAAAGCTGCCATGATGAGAAGATGGACATCTGGTTCGTATGATAGTAAGCTAAAAGCTCCATGGAGAGAGACCCAGGCTGCAGAGCTAATATGCGCTGAAATACAGATTCATGCAAGAACAAAGAATATTTGTTTGGCTAAGGATCAAGGATGCCACAGTGAGAAGCAACTGCAAAGCACAAAGGGAGTCAAAGAGTATAAGCCATGTACATAAGACATATTTCTCTTAGATCAGGCAATTGAGTAAACATTTGCGAGTGCCAAGTATTGGACAATTAAAGATGCAGTAAGCATACGCATGACAGAGCAACCAAGTCTCCAGAGGCAGAGGAGAGTAATAACACCCAGTATAATTGAATCAAATAGCACTAAATAGGAGGACAGAATGGACAAATCATGGTCTGCTCACACGTGGTACAAGACCAGAAAACAAGGCCTGTTCATAGCGCTTCAGAAGAAAAAGAGAACAGTCAGCCAGTTCAACTACAAAGAAGAGGCCTTGGCTTAGGACCTAACTGATGAGCGATGTTGGGCTAATTGGCCAAGTGGGCAGTTGTCTGATGTTGTTCCCTGCACCTCGGTTTCGTTTTGCTTACGTGCTGCTAACGAGCCGAATGCCCGAGGTTGGGAGAGGATCCCAATCAAGATGACCTATATGATGATGGACTATACGTTGTTGCAGAAGCCAATCCACTGCTATTATTCTGCTGCTATTATCTGTATTATACGTAGTTAGAGGTTGTTCTAGGCATGCCTATCAGATAAAGGGCAACCAATGATGTTATTAACACCTAAATAAGCGATAGGTACATATGTTTCCTTAACCTATCCCTCCGCCCAATAAGTTTTTACTATTTGCCACATTGGATGATGTCACAGCTGATGAATATTGAGGTATAAAGCCTTTATGTAATGGAAATGATTTTGAGTGGGTGTGAGCTATGACTTGTTATGCTTGCCAGATTTCCCTGCCTTATTGAACTGATAATAAAGTAGTACTTTGCCACATTCTTTAAGTTTGTCTGATTATTTGGGCCTGAAATCAGTTATTGTGGTAATCCCGTCCAGCACTTGATACGCTCCAGGGGCTGCTACACAGAACCACGCCGGCCAAAATCCAGAGAACCTTTTGCCAGTCATCTTCTTCACGGCAGTACCTGGCAGGAGAGTGAACCAGGTCTGTCAAAGCCAAGAGGAAAACGTGTAAACGATCTTCTTCATTGCGGTACTGTAGCAAGAAGCCTGAGAAAGGTCAGGGGAGAGGAGACATTCACCCTACAGCTGTGAACTGTAACAAGAAGCCTGAGAAAGGTCGGGGAAAGGAGACATTCACCCTACAGCTGTGAACTGTAACAAGAAGCCTGAGAAAGGTCAGGGGAAGAGAGACATTCACCCTAGTGCTGTGAACTGTAGCAAGAAGCCTGAGAAAGGTTGGGGGAAGGGAGACAGTCCCCCCACAGCTATGAATTGTAACAAGAAGCCTGAGAAAGGTCGGGGGAAGGGAGACAGTCCCCCTACAGCTATGAATTGTAACAAGAAGCCTGAGAAAGGTCGGGGGAAGAGAGACATTCCCCCTACAGCTGTGAACTGTAACACGAAGCCTGAGAAAGGTCAGGGGAAGGAGACAATCGCCCTACAGCTGTGAACTGTAACAAGAAGCCTGAGAAAGGTTGGGGGAAGGGATACATTCACCCTACAGATGTGAACTGTAACAAGAAGCCTGAGAAAGGTCGGGGGAAGAGAGACATTCACCCCACTTCTGTGAACTGTAACAAGAAGCCTGAGAAAGGTCAGGGGAAGGGAGACATTCACCCTACAGCTGTGAACTGTAACAAGAAACCTGAGAAAGGTCGGGGGAAATGAGACATTCACCCTACAGCTGTGAACTGTAACAAGAAGCCTGAGAAAGGTCGGGGGAAGGGAGACATTCACCCTACAGCTGTGAACTGTAACACGAAGCCTGAGAAAGGTCGTGGAAAGGAGACATTCACCCTACAGCTGTGAACTGTAACAAGAAGCCTGAGAAAGGTCGGGGGAAGGGAGACATTCACCCTACAGCAGTGTACTGTAACAAGAAGCCTGAGAAAGGTCTCAGGAAGGGAGACATTCACCCTACTGCTGTGAACTGTAACAAGAAGCCTGAGAAAGGTCGGGGAGAGGGAGACATTCACCCTACAGGGTCAGACATCTGGAGAAAAGAGTAATTCTCCTGGTGCTTGGATCCACAGGTAAAGAGAGAGTCCAGGGGAAGGGAGTCATTTCCCCTGGCAGTGTCTAGAGAAGAAATACTGGGGGTCAGACACCTGGAGAAAAGAGTCATTCTCCTGGTGCTTGGATCCACAGGTGAAGAGAGAGTACAGGGGAAGGGAGTCATTCCCCCTGGCTGTGTCTAGAGACGAAATACTGAGGGTCAGACATCTGGAGAAAAGAGTCATTCTCCTGGTGCTTGTATCCACAGGTAAAGAGAGAGCCGGGGAAGGGAGTCATTTCCCCTGGCAGTGTCTAGAGAAGAAATACTGGGGGTCAGACACCTGGAGAAAGAGTAATTCTCCTGGTGCTTGTATCCACAGGTAAAGAGAGAGTCAGCGGAAAGGGAGTCATTTCCTCTGGCAGTGTCTAGAGAATAAATACTGAGGGGCACACACATGGAGAAGGGAGTCATTCTCCTGGTAATTGAGTCTACAAGATACCTGGAGAAGGGAGGCACTCTCAAGGAACCCAATAACGCAACTATGGGCAATAAGGGATGGTGATGTTTCAACTGGAATTGTACCCCTTTGAATTGAACTGAGAACTTTACTGATTGTTGACATTTCAACTTGGAACTTTGCTTTATACCTTCGAAAATGACTGAGACCTTGGTGGGAACTGTGACTCACTGTCCAGGGGAAGGGAGTCATTCCCTCAGGTAAAGGTCCCACCCACGGTTGGAACTGTGATTCACTGTCCAGGGGAAGGGAGTCATTCCCCCGGCTAAAGGTCCCACCCACGGTTGGAACTGTGATTCACTGTCCAGGGGAAGGGAGTCATTCCCCCGGGTAAAGGTCCCACCCACGGTTGGAACTGTGATACACTGTCCAGGGGAAGGGAGTCATTCCCCCGGGTAAAGGTCCCACCCACGGTTGGAACTGTGATTCACTGTCCAGGGGAAGGGAGTCATTCCCCCGGGTAAAGGTCCCACCCACGGTTGGAACTGTGATTCACTGTTCAGGGGAAGGGAGTCATTCCCTCGGGTAAAGGTCCCACCCACGGTTGGAACTGTGATTCACTGTCCATGAGAAGGGAGTCATTCCCTCGGGTAAAGGTCCCACCCACGGTTGGAACTGTGATTCACTGTCCAGGGGAAGGGAGTCATTCCCCCGGGTAAAGGTCCCACCCACGGTTGGAACTGTGATTCACTATCCAGGGGAAGGGAGTCATTCCTCCAGGTAAAGGTCCCACCCAAGGTTGGAACGTTGATTCACTGTCCAGGGGAAGGGAGTCATTCCCCCAGGTAAAGGTCCCGCCCACGGTTGTAACTGTGATTCACTGTCCAGGGGAAGGGAGTCATTCCCCCAGGTAAACGTCCCGCCCACGGTTGGAGCTGTGTTTCACTGTCCAGGGGAAGGGAGTCAGTCCCTCAGGTAAAGGTCCCGCCCACGGTTGGAGCTGTGTTTCACTGTCCAGGGGAAGGGAGTCAGTCCCTCAGGTAAAGGTCCCGCCCACGGTTGGAGCTGTGTTTCACTGTCCAGGGGAAGGGAGTCAGTCCCCCAGGTAAACGTCCCGCCCACGGTTGGAGCTGTGTTTCACTGTCCAGGGGAAGGGAGTCATTCCCTCAGGTAAACGTCCCACCCACGGTTGGAGCTGTGATTCACTGTCCAGGGGAAGGGAGTCATTCCCCCGGGTAAAGGTCCCACCCACGGTTGTAACTGTGATTCACTGTCCAGGGGAAGGGAGTCATTCCCCCAGGTAAAGGTCCCGCCCACGGTTGTAACTGTGATTCACTGTCCAGGGGAAGGGAGTCAGTCCCCCAGGTAAACGTCCCGCCCACGGTTGGAGCTGTGTTTCACTGTCCAGGGGAAGGGAGTCAGTCCCTCAGGTAAAGGTCCCGCCCACGGTTGGAGCTGTGTTTCCCTGTCCAGGGGAAGGGAGTCAGTCCCTCAGGTAAAGGTCCCGCCCACGGTTGGAGCTGTGTTTCACTGTCCAGGGGAAGGGAGTCAGTCCCCCAGGTAAACGTCCCGCCCACGGTTGGAGCTGTGTTTCACTGTCCAGGGGAAGGGAGTCATTCCCTCAGGTAAAGGTCCCACCCACGGTTGGAGCTGTGATTCGCTGTCCAAGGGAAGGGAGTCATCCTTCTAGACCAAGAAGAACCACTACCTTTTTAGTTTAGTTATAAGTGTGAGGGACAGAAGTAGAGTTTTGGACAAAGAACGGTGGTCCTTTTGATTCATACTGACCTGCTGATCCGATCCTTAGTATTTTATTTGAGTGAGGGAAGTAGGGAACCCTCATCCCCCTTTTGGAGTTAGGGAGATGTAGAGTTTTTCCTTATTTTCAGGTATAATAAAGGTTTATTCAAACAACCATATCACCTGTGTGTCATTCTCCTCCTTCTGCGCTCTCACAGTAGGGTGGGGCGGGGAGTCAGTGGGGGGAATCATCCTGCCCACAACCTCGGGTTATAAAAATATGTCAACAGGATTCCATCTGGGTGGTTGCGTGGGTGAATAAAGGTCACACAAAGCCTCCCCAACAAGTGACCTCTACCCAAATGTCCAGAGTCACCACTCTCTAGACCCTGGTCAATATGCTTTATCACCCACACTTCATCTGCATCTGTAAAGCCCACCCTGTGCCACTACACGATTTATGTCATTTTATCTCCTGGCCCCCCAAAACTCCAATATACAGTCTGTGATTTCCCACCACCCCAATTAACTTTAAGATATCCCGCTGATGACTTGTCCTTCAACTTGAATAGTCTCCACCGCTCCCACAGCCAACGTCTCAGCCTGTCTTGGCTCCTCTCTGGACTTGGAAGGGCACTGGGCATCTTCGTGAGTTTGGGGGTATTAGCAGCGCTAATTTCCCTAAATGGAATTACAGTTACCACCGGTGGTAACTGGTGAATTCCCACCTGATGATGAGCTACGGTTATTCCCCATGCAGAAGACCCATAGGACTTTCCTAGTGAATGGGGGAATTACCTCCAGCCATAATTCCACCAGCGTCAATTCCTTGATATTCCTGGGGTATTACCTCCTCGTGGACTTGCAACTCATATCGCGCAGACCGAAAAAACAGGAAGTAATTCTGTTGCCTCCTATTATATAAGTTTCCTCCAAGGTCGTAATCGGGCCCATGGTGTGGATGTCATTTGCATAGTCATCACTTCACTGCTTACTCGCCACACTCTCTTCTAAACACTGGTCTTTAGCTGTCCGCTATGGCCCTCATGACGAGGTTGCCGCTGGGCCGCCATTAGTACCGGTGGCCTACCACTAACCTTCGTTTACTGTTGCCACCATCTGATATCCCAGTAATACCGGCAGAAGCGGCGCAAGGTAATTGGATCACTAAAGCACTGGTACTGTTACTAACGGTGCTGGTGCTTCAGTGAATTATCTGTCTCCTTTTCTTTCATTCTGTCATGCATTCTGTCACTTGCAGTCCTGCCTCCCTTTCTTGCATTCTGTCACTTGCAGCCCTGCCTCCTTTCTTGCATTCTGTCACTTGCAGCCCTGCCTCCTTTTCTTGCATTCTGTTACTTGCAGCCCTGCCTCATTTCTTGCATTCTATCACTTGCAGCCCTGCCTCCCTTTCTTGCATTCCGTCACGTGCAGCCCTGCCTCCCTTTTTTGCATTCTGTCACTTGCAGCCCTGCCTCCTTTCCTGCATTCTGTCACTTGCAGCCTTGCCTCCCTTTCTTGCATTCTGTCACTTGCAGTCCTGCCTCCCTTTCTTGCATTCTGTCACTTGCAGCCCTGCCTCCTTTCCTGCATTCTGTCACTTACAGCCCTGCCTCCCTTTCTTGCATTCCGTCACTTGCAGTCCTGCCTCCCTTTCTTGCATTCCGTCACGTGCAGCCTTGCCTCCTTTTCTTGCATTCTGTTACTTGCAGACCTGCCTCCTTTCTTGCATTCTGTCACTTGCAGCCCTGCCTCCTTTCTTGCATTCTATCACTTGCAGCCCTACCTCCCTTTCTTGCATTCTGTCACTTGCAGCCCTGCTTCCTTTCTTGCATTCTGTCACTTGGAGCCCTGCATTTATAACAGAGAAGCAAAAATACTGCAAGTCCCAGAATGCAGTGGAGTCAAGTGTCCATGATGCATCCCGCACCTGACATCAGGTCTAGTTAGATCTCTAGTTCTTTAGGAGCCCCTTACAAATCAAACCAAATGGAAACATGAAACTGCTGAACACACCATACATTTAATTGGGCTCTGCAGCTTCATCTACGGATGCTACAGAAATCCCAGACTGCCCGATGTCACATGTGAACTGTCCATTCAGTCCAGATTATCTTTTATCTTTGCATTCTGGTACCTGTAGTTCTGGGGATAAGCACTGACGTTTAGTTGACATTGAACAAAGGGATGTGAGAATACATGGGTGTATTAAGGTCAAACTAATAAACTGGTGGGGTTTGGAAAAACGAAAGTTGTACGGAAGATTATCAATTACTCTGGATGTGGGGAACTGGTAGAGGGAGCGCTTCAGGAAAAATAAAATGTCCTTTAAGGAGTTTAACGTGACCAACAAAAAGGACGTTCTAATTAAGTCCGGGTCGGGTGTCTCCTGGCAGGATGTCACAAGTACCAGTACGTTTATAGACCAGTGCTTAAGGGGTTCAATAATGGTGGCCTCAATGTCTCATCTCCTGGGTTCCCAGTCCTGGGTTTAATGGGTTCACGCACTCTTCTAGCTTCCAGATAGGCTCCCTTCTCCCCGTTCTCAGCTCCCGACTTGGAGTATATGGTGGACTCTTTGAGTGTGGTCATAAATGGCAGGCATTCCAGAAAGGATAAAGATCAAAGCCACTTGATGGGAGGAGGCTGGCCTAACACCTGGACAGGATTTGCACTATGTCCTTCATTACCTCCCGTCTCCCAGGGTTCTGGTTCTCAAACACCGGCCCCAGTCCCTTGCCGATGCTCAGCATCTCACCTCAAGTCTTGTTCCTCGACACCCACCTCGACAAAGCTCTTTGTATCTTATGGTCCACTACCTTGTTCACCTTGATAATTTCTTTCTGCCTCTTAATTAATAGACTTTGTTAGGAGCCAGGAATGAGGCGCAGACACAGAGAACTCATGATGAGTGCTATAAACTGACCACAAGACGTAACACGCTGCTGGAACACCAGGAGCCAGCAGAGGACTCGTCAGTGTTTGCAGGTGTTTGGAGGCAGTCTTAGCCATACCGGAGACTGAAGACACGAAGCAGAAGTTGAGTCCAGCAAAGTCCAGCAGAGTCTGTGGAAATGCCCAAAGCCAACAGAGGGCTTACCGGCGTTCGCAAGTGTTTGGAGACAGCCTTTGCCTTACCTGAGTCTGAAGACATGAAACAGAGGATCCCAGCATGGACCGTGGGATGTAGAAAAGCCAAGAAGCGGATACAGCAACCGAAGAGGAGCCGCCAAACAAACGCTGCTGGCTTACCGCAAGAGAAGGAGAATACGCCAGTGAGTCCACCTAGAGGAAGCAGGGATGCTGGGGCATGTTGGGAGCCACGCGAATACCCAGTACACATTAATGAAGCACGAGAGAGAGAGGGAGGGAGGGAGGGAGGGAGAGAGAGAGAGAGAGAGAGAGAGAGCAAAAGAGTAATACTTCAAAAGAGGGAATGGAAGGAAAATACACATTTTTCAGGATTATGAGAGTATGCAATATACATGCAAACAAAGCCCTGGTAGGATATGATACCAGGCAAATAAACTATTAGAAAAAGCATGAACAAGAAACTATCCACTTTGGAGAGGTGCACAAAGCCCACCTGAGACAAGTCCTGGCAGGGAACTATACCAGGCAAGTTAAACGTGTAAAGACCATGTATGAGAAAGCCCTGGTAGGAGAGTATACCAGGCAATTGCAAGTGAGTGCATCTAAGAAAGCCCTGGCTGGAGAGTATACCAGGCAATTGCAAGGGAGTACATTTAAGAAAGCCTGGCAGGAGAGTATACAAGACAATTGAAAGTGAGTGCATTTGAGAAAGCCCAGCAGGAGGGTATACAAGGCAGTTGCAAGAGAGTGCATTAGAGAAAGCCCTGGCAGGAGAGTATACCAGGCATTTGTAAGGGTGTATAAAGGAAGCCCTGGTAAGAAAAGTACACCAGGCAAGGACAGGTTGAACATTGTACAGGGAATACATGAATCAAAGAGGTCCAGAGAAAAGCAAATCAGGATTCGCAGAATGCTTTGCTGATCACAAGAAGAGGAGTGGAAACCTGTCAGGAGAGTACACCAGGTATCCAAACAAAACAAAAACAGAGAGCCAAGTTGTTTTGTACATTCGATCAAGAGAAACCCAAGGGACTGACATTGTTGAATAAGCAACCAAGAGAAGAGAAATCCATGGAAAGAGAGCCACCCCCTGGAACAAGAAACGTTTATGTTGGATTTATGCATTTTTGTTTTTTGAACATTTATGAACCACTCAAGGCTAAAGACATTACCCCTTTCACTTTAGAATTTATTGTATTAGAATGTGAGGGCCAGAATAGGGTATGCAGTGATAAAATCGCTGCACAAATGTCACCTGAACAAAAAATCGCGGCAAAAATACAGTGGTTTGACCCGTTAAAGGTGTACCCCATTACACCATTTAAGGGGAGCAGGGGTTGTGGGGGTGTCCCCCGTTCCCCTTAAATGTTATAATGGATCCAGGGGTTGCGGGGGTGTCCCCTGCATCCTTTACATGGATTGCGGCAGCAAAACCACAGCCTTTTTGCCGTCATATTTTGTGTTCACAGCCATTTGTGCCGCGATTTTAACACATGGAACCCAGAATAGTACTTTGTACATGGGACAGTTTTGCTTTGCACATTCTGACTTGACAGACCCTTAGTTTTTGTTTTAGGTTGGGAAACACCTCTTAGAGCAGGGACAGAGAGGCATTACCCCACCCCCTTTTACTTTAATGAAAGTCTTTAACCAAAACCATGAATACCTTGTGTCCAAGTCTCATTCCTCGCTCCACACAGCCCTGTGTCCGAAATCCTATCCTAGCCCTCTCATTCTAAAAGTAACTCTAAGGTGTGAGGGGTATCATCTTTGGCTTGAAAAGTGTACAAATGTTCAAATTAAACAAAAAGGTATAAATCCAACAAAGGTTCAAAACAGACAATGTTCACAGTTCCAGGGAATGACTCCCTACACCAGTTTTCTCTCCAGCAAAGACAAAAGTTCAAAAGAATAACCACGTTCTTTGTAGCCCAAGAGGATAACCTCCTCTTCTTCGTGTTGCAACTCACTCCAGGGGAAATTACTCCCTTCCACAGGTCTTTTCCACATTCAATGCAGTTCAAAATCCTAAGGGCATGAATCTTCCTTTGGATTCTCTGACTCACAAAGCAACTGGTATTCTCACATGCCAGGTTTCTCTCAATTTACAAAACACATGGTATACTCTCCTGTCAGGTTTCTCCAATGTCTATTTCACTCTCTCATACGTCCAGGTATACTCCCCTGCCAGGACAATATCTCTAAGGGTATGATTCTTCCTTGAGATGGTATACTTCAACAATTACACTCATGGGTGTGGATGCCAGACTTGACCGATGCCTGGTATACTCTCCTGCCAGGTCTTAATTACACTGCTCACTCTCGCTGTTGTCCTGGTACTCTCCTGCCAGGACAACCTCTGAAAGGGTATGAGTCTTCCTTGAGAATTCTTTTCACCATATGTGATTACGGGTGCGGGTCACAGACTTGCACAGCTTTTAGTTTTCCCAAATTCACTTTTGTCCACTTGGTGGTTTTCACAATGTCCCAGCTCCCTTGTTAACTGCCTCTAAACGGTGCCCTCCCTTCTGGGTTTCTCTGCAGTTCAAGCCACGAAGCATCCCTGTATCCCCTTTTTGCTTTCTCAGGCTCACTGGTACTATTTTTATTTTAAATTATTACTGGAGTATCATAATAGATCCCCTCCTCTTATCACATTTTACATCAATTAATTGCCATTTCAAACAATTAATTCGCAATTTAGAACAGATGATCAATATCTTACAACAACATCTATGAAAAAAAAGAAAGTGGCCTATTCCAAGAGTAAAATCTTTTCCAACAGTCACATGGCTGCCGGCGTCATCCTTACATTTATACCTATTATCATCATGTTCCACCATTCCTTAGATGACAAGGAACTTGAGTCCTTCACAAGTTCCTCTAGACATTGAGTTCTGATCATTGTCAGCTTCTTAAATGCCCCCAATAGATGGGATGAGGATTCTCTAGCATCTCTTTGATCACAGTATCTACAAAAGACCTGGTCCTCGGCAGTTGCTTTCAGAAGAACAAGACTTCTTTATTTGGTAGAATATTTAATCGCAACCTAAGAAATATATTGCGATGGTGTGGTGACAGAAATTTGGAGGGATACCCAGGTAATTCATCCAATGATTTTCTTTCGTGATTTAAGTTCAAGACGAGCCTATATTGACTCCTCGAATCCTGTGTATCTATCAAATCTTGTGTCCGCAATTTTTACTTAACCTTACCCTTGTTGGATATTAGCATTTCTACAGACACCCCCAGGCTTGGATCCATCCCACACATCTTGTTTTTCATTCTTCCAAAAACCACTCAGTCTTGCAGTGGTCCATTTTCCGCACAATTTCAAATGGAGGAAGGTGGTCAGAAATTACACATTTCCTATATAATTATGGGATGCTCCAAAGAACTAGAGAGCCCATCGATTGGAGGCCCAGCTCATACCGAATTGTACTAATTGGCAGGCTTTTCGGCAACCCCAGAACCCCTTTCCAGAAAGGCCCTCTGATCGGTCCCATGTCTGCCATGGCAAACTCAGAAGTACCTCTGCACCATATGAGAGCACTGAATTACCTTTTGTCTATAGAATATTATCAGAATTGTCATTGTGAATTTACCATAGCATTTGTGTATCACTCAAGCTTGGGCTCTCAATTTAGTTGCCTTCTCCCTCAAGATCTCCACCCAAGGATTCTCGTTAACACTCTTGTTTATCAGAACCCCTAGATATCTAATAGAGTTAACTTTGGCTATTTCTTCCAACTCAGCATGCCATTCAAATCCTTTGACAGTTTTTTAATGTAATGCATTAAACACAAATATTTTAATTTGTTCATGTTGATGAGTACATTATTCTCCATTGTATAGGCACAGAACTGACTTAATCTTCTTTGGAGACATATCAGGGTCTGATCTATAATGACTAAGTCATCCACATATAAAATCCACAGTATTTCAAAGTTTTGGATCTTGCAGGGTTTCTCAGGTTCTCACTGAGGTTTCAAAATCTCTCAAGCCGGATAGGTTCATACTAAATAGCATTGGTGTCAAGGGGCATCCTTGCTTCAACCCCCTAAATGTTTTTGTACTTCTAGAGTATATTTCTTGTGCTCACAGACATACTCTTACCACTGTAGAGGAGTAAAGAGCCTTTATAGCTTCTAGCAGATACTGTGGGCACTTCCAGTTCGTTAATTTGTCCCATAAGCATTCTCTGCACACACTATCAAACGCTTGTTCTACATTTATGAAAGCCATATATGTGTTTTCTTGTCCGTTACCTTTAGTTTTAACAGGCTTAGTAGAAATATGTTCAGATTGGTCCTATCCCCCTTCACAAAGCCCTTCTGATGCTGGTCCATTCGCCCATTTTCCACAGCCCATGTTTTCAACCTCCCCAGTAGTAGGGAGGCAAAGTTCTTTCTTGGGATATCAAGAAGAGCGATAGGGCAATAATTGCTTGGATCCTCCCTATCGCCCTTCTTGAAAATCGGTACAGTCAGGGCTGACTTCCATGATTCTTGGATGTCCTTTGCCTTCAATATTTGTCTAAACAATAGATCGGTAAATTCAGCCCAATGCTCTCTGGATTATTTCAGCATGTGGTTAGTAAGGCCATCTGGACCTGGGGCCCTGGAGGAATGTAACTTCTTGATCATGCATACAATATCCTCTTTGTCCCAAGTTATTAGACAATCATCACCAAGTTTCCAGCCTGTTTCCCAGATTCCATTTGATGAAACAAGGTTGAGCAATGATCAATCCAAGCCGATTCCGCCACTGGATTGGTCGTCACAGCCTCTTGATTGAAACTTTCCATTGTTATTCAGCAATTCCCACAAATTATGAGTATTTTATTTTACACACAATCTTCAACATACTTTCGGCATCGAAATGGTCTATAAGGGCTCTGGAGGCCTTTAGCCAGTTCTTGTAATTCTGCTTACATTTTTTAATATTTAATCTACTCTCTTCCCCACCCATCTTTCTCAACTTCCTTAAGTCTGCCCTCAGAGATATCTTCGCTGCCACCACCTGCAGGTTGTATTTAGGAATTTGTTTAAATTCTCTCTCTCGTGACTTGATTTCGTTTGCTCGAACTTAGTCCAATGCCAGTCATTTCAAACCCATCCTTGGCTGTTTCTCGATGTTGGGCGAACGTTTTGATAATTTTTTTATTTTTATTTTTTATTTGTTTCACAGATTTATATTGTTTTTCTTATTTTAAGCCTTTAATCTGTTGTAGACAAAGTTTCCATTTTTTTGTCTACCATCTTTCTTTAGTTCATCCAACTTTGCTATTCGTTCCGTTGTCTGTGTCACTCCGAAGTCCTTCCAATTTTTTAAGTATTAAGATCACCATTCTTACAAGCGCTAAATTGATCTTCATTATTTCTCCTTCTATAAGGATCTTCCACCAGTCTTCCGTGCTCCTTGTGACATTGTTTCTAAGTAAATTGCCCAAACATTGCTCACGAGCTTTTCGTAGTCCTATGCAATGGAGTGTGAGATGTTTCAGGGTTTCTTTTTCTCCTTTGAGCTCACACACTCTACATATTGCGTCTCTGCTCATGACTTTCCTCCTTTGTAATATTTCTCCCGTTGGCAAGATGTTCAGTCTAAATCTTAGGAAGAGAGTTCGAAAGTACCAATTCGGGAATAAGGTCAAATAGCTCGGAATCTGGTTGAGTTTTCTCTGTTGTGCCCAGAAATCTTCATAGCCTTTGTATTTGCCGATGGTTTCCTGGGTTTCTATCCAGTCTGCCATGTACAGTTTCTTCTTGGTTTTGTTTGGGTTTATCCACAGATCATCTTCTGATTCATTTAGGTTCAC
This sequence comes from Ambystoma mexicanum, assembly GCF_040938575.1. NCBI lineage: Eukaryota > Metazoa > Chordata > Amphibia > Caudata > Ambystomatidae > Ambystoma > Ambystoma mexicanum. The sequence goes on from NC_090938.1 coordinate 20,525,993, forward strand.
CAAAATCTCTCGGCACGCTTCTTGCCATTCTATTAGTGTTGCATCTGTTTTTTCTTTTATTGATTTGTTCAGTACTTTGAAACCTCCGGTTGCATTTTCTTCCAAGCATTTTCGATAGAAGGTTAGCGTTTTCCATATCACTATGGTTTTAAGCGAAGTTAATGCCAACTCTCTCCTTATCAACTCTACTGGCACAGATTTGGGGAGTTGTAGCACTTTTCGCCAGAATTGGCCTTCTAGAGTTGACCATGTTTGTGTCGATATGGGTCTTGGTGATTCAACTCCATATGTCAGGGTGGGCACGACTTTCATCCTATAAAAAGTTACCAATGGTGTTAGGGTAAATCTGCAGTATCTTTTCATCAGGATTTTCCCTTGAGACGCTAAGTTGTTTGCTTTTCGTTTTAAACCTTCGATTCTTGGTTTTTCACTTTTGGTATTGTTTATGCAAACACCCAGGTATGTCACTGCCTCCACTTCCTGAATTGTTTTACCGTTCAGCAGCCAGCCTGACTTACTCATTTTGTTTTTTCTCCCTCCTGGGCGCAGCTTCAGGATCCTCGATTTTCCTGGATTAATTACCCTGCTGTTTGTGTCCACGTAATGTTGCAACGCCGTCAGCTGTCTTTGTAGGCCTATTTGGGCCTGGTCCATAAGGACGATATCATCCGCATATAGTAGTCTCCCTATTGAGGTCCCTGCGATCTTTGGTGGAAAACAGCGTATAAGTTCGAAGGAGTCCTCGATATCCGATGTTTACAGGTTATAAAGATCTGGCGCAAGGGGACACCCTTGTTTTAAACCCGTTCTTATCGGAATTTGATCCGTCAGTGTTCCTGACTTTTATGCTTGTATCTGTGTATAGGTCTTTGATGTTCTCTACCAGTGTCTGCGGGCATTTACAATTCTCCAGTTTCTCCCACAATTTGGCTCTTTTTATTGTGTCAAATGCTTTTGACAAATCGATAAAAGCTACATAAATTTCTTGATTTTTGTTCCTTGTAGTTCTTGCTTTCATCAGATTGATCAAAAAAATGTTGAGTCCAGTACCTCTCCCCCTCACAAAACCAGACTGCCAGGGGTCTTGTCGTCCGCTATGCTGTGCCCAGGTGGTCAGTGCTTTCAGCAAGGTTGATGCGAAGACCTTCCCCCCGACATCCAGCAGTGCGATCGGTCTGTAGTTGTCTGCCGAAGTTCGAAGACCCTTTTTGAAAATCGGCACCACTACCGCTGTCCTCCAGGAGTCCGGAATTTTCTCGGTATTTAGGATGTATTCAAATAGGATGTGTAGGAACTTTGCCCATTCACTGGTATTGCTCTTTAATATTGCATTCGTAAGTCCTTCTGGTCCCGGAGCTCTTGAATCTTTTAATTTCTTTAAGATATTTTCAATTGCGTCAATACTGATGTTTATTATCACGTTTTCCTTCCTTGACACTGATTTTCGCTTAGATGTTGTGTAAGGCTCTTCTTGTTGCTGTGTGTAATATTCACACCATGAATTGGCACTTACTGGGTTTGATAAGCTTGTCTCCTGGGGAAGGTCTGCTCCATTAATGGTAGCCCATCTTTCTGCAGTATTTTTAGTTCTTATTTTTTCTAACATGCTTTCTGCATCCCGGTTCAGCATAGTTTTATTATGTAAGTACAGCCAGTTGCGGCACCTCTGTTTTAACTTTTTTATCTCCTTACTCGATTGACTGTTTATTGTTTTTTTCGTCTTTAGTCTCCTGATGTTTCTTCTTAATTCTTTTTTCCTTTTCCTTATCTTGTTGTCATATAGATGTTGATGGTTCTTGGTAGGATAATTACTTCCAGGTTTCCCTTTTGTCACAAAGGCTCTGAAGAGTGGTGTGTAATCAATCCTTTGTATTTCTTGTTCCGTTTCGAGCAGTCGGATCATGCCTTTTAGTTTGTTGTTTAACTGTTTGATTTTGTCTGGTCTGATCCTTATTTTCTTTCCTCCTTGGACTGTGACAATATCCTGGTTGTAGACAAAAATCTTGTTGTTACTGATGTTGTTGCATGTCAATTTCATCAGATTGTGGTCACTTTCTGTCGTTGTTATGACTTCCAAGGTCTGAATATTCTCTGACAGGTTGCTCGAGATGCAGATGTAATCCAGGATTTCTGCTGATTGAGCCCCTTTCCATGTGGGTTTAGCTGGTACATCGCCTTTCACCTGTCCATTAAGAATAACACAATCTCTTGATTGCAACATGTTGTTCCATTTTATTCCTCTTTTTTCCTTCGCTGTGGCGGTTGTTATCACCTCCTCTATTTGGCTATCTTTGTTCACGCAGGTACAATTTAGATCCCCCACCAGTATATATAGCGGGTCATTCCACTTCTCTCTCTGTTCGTCTATCAGTTCAGATATTTCCTCCTGTAACCTTTCGCATGCGATATTAGCTGGGTTCCAGTAAATATTGATCAATATCAATACTCGCGCAGCATCTTTGTCAAGCTGTATCACTATCATCTGGATAAATGGGGTTGGATTCACTGCCTCCAGCACTTTCCAGTTCAAATCGTTCTTAAAGGCTACAAGTAGACCTGACATCGGTCTACCTCTAGGACCTTTTATAGCCGGATTTAGTAGTACCACGTTTCCTTCCAGTGCTGGTTCTTGCCGCAACCATGTTTCCTGTAAGCAGAAAACGTTCAGATTCTCCTTGTGTATCTCTCCGTTCGTAAAAAGGTGGTTTGAGCCTCTTGTGTTCCAGCTTCCTAGGCTCCACAAACCTGCACTTTTTACTGTTTCATGTTATTGAGTGTTCATTGTTTTGGTAATTCCTGTGACATCTCTAGGTTTCGTCTTCCCCGATTTCCCCCCTGGGAGACTTGAATAAGGCCCTCTATTTTTTCCGGCTGCACTTCTGTTCTCATCTTGCATCTTATTTCCAGAAGTTCATGATCTTTACATCCCTTTTCAATCATCTTAAATGTCTCTATCCGGTGCCACATGTTTCGAGAAACGAACCAATAATCTAAATGGGCTTTCTGACTGCCCCTTGCCCAAGTAAATTGCCCAGGGATGACTCCATTAATCTGTCCATTCAACATCAAAAAAACTCTGCCCCTAGATCATATGAACATTTGATATTTAAATCACTGCAGATGAAAACATGTGGGTCATTCCACAAAAGATAAACCTCGTCCAATGTACTTGTTAATCTGTTAAGACATGGTTGATCCCCCACATCACTACATTCCAATACAGGCTAAACAATACCATCAATTTCTAATGTAAGCATTTACATTTTGGGAGATGGATTAAGCACTAATTTTACAGTGAGCCCTTCCCTACTTTTATCAATGTCAGCTGCCAGAATAAGGTCTACCTGTAATACCTTTATCAGCTGGATTCAGGTAACATGCATATCCCACACACAGGGGCTTTCACCTTATCCAAGTCTCCTGGAGGCAAAGGATATCATACATCCTCACTCCCAGATTTTTGTCATTAAATAAGTGCATAAACCCTCGGTTGTTCCAGGATGTCATCCGTAGATAGTTTCCTTTAAGTGCATCCTAGCGGTAATATTTTTGTGTAGGAGCCAAGGCTCCCGCCAGCCAAGACCATTCATGCATCTCCCCAATCCCCCCCTTCCAATATTTAAGCTCCTTGACACTTTTCGTTGATGATTAGAGGGGTCAACTACCACTCGCAAGGGACACATATTCAATAGATTTTTCCTTGATAAATCCGGTCAATCTCCATTTAAGACCAGTCTGGACTGTGAGTTTTCACTGGAATTCTGGTGCATTGGTCAAATTTAACATGGCTCATAACCTTGTCATGAAACTCGCTCAGCTCAAACCCCGGGGCAGGAAATCACTTGCAGCTGCCTTCAGGGTTGTTTTTATCAGTTCAGTCCTTAAATGGAGGATAACCCAATCCATATGATCTTCATTTACGAATTGCCCAACCCATATGTCATCAGAATTTATATACCTTAATTTGGGCAAATGATGGATCAGTTTTAGCACCTTTCTTCTATTAAGGATCCAGTTATCCTTCACCTGAAGCAGCCTTTCTAGGCTAGTGGTGATGCCACCCTGAGGCTTTTTTAGTCCCTCCGTGTTTTTCCATCTGCTGGGAAGATTCTCAGCTGTTTCAGTCCTTCCTCCTTTAGTCTTAGGGGGCTGGTAAACATGTCCATCTGCTTTTTAAAGTTTTTGTTCCAGGGTTTGGAAGGATTGATGAACCTCGTCGGCCTGATCATATTTTACATTATAGATCTCTGCTTTCTTCACTTGGATTACAGTATCAGCCAAGTAAGGATATCGCGAGTCCTTCATCGAGCCTCCCTCCACCGATGTGCAATCTAGGAGGTCAGTTAAATCCAACTCTTCTTCCATGGCTTCTAGTTCGATTTCTAAGTCTGCTCTCATCAATTTCTCTTTGGATTGAGCAGTTCCTTACGTGTCCACACTTTTTGTTAACTGGGTCCTACGTGATCCAGTTTGTGGAGGCCGTTCTTGCCTCAAAGGCAGAGGTGTTGTCAGGTTTTACAGAAATGCTCTAGAGCCATTTGATTTAGGTTTCACCCCCCTTTACATGTTTTTAGATTTTTTCAGTTGGAGGGGAGGAGGTGCAGTCTTATCTCGATTTTTCTACTGGATCGATAGCTTCTGATCTGATGTCAAATATAGAAAAGGTTTTAAGTTTAGCAAGGTAGGACATTGCTAGACTTTCCATCCTTTTTCTGGCAGTATCAGGTAGCTGCATCACGTCTTCCCTTGGAGCATTGTGGCCTACTTTTACGATCACTTGTTTGTTCTCTTGTTGATTCACCACGAGCGTTCCCTCTTCTGGCAGAGTATTAGATGGTTCTAACAATTCAGAACTCATTTGCTGTATTTCCACCATTGCTCCCAGATTTCCTTGGTTGGTTTTAGAGTCACCAATCCTTCGTCTTTCCTTACGAGGATTGGCCCATTGTTGTTTTCTTCTGAGCCCTGTCCTCCTGTTTTGATTTACATTCTTCCCCACAATGGTTATCTTTCTTAAATTGAGATCTCATCCACTTACAATCCGCCAATAAGGCTTCCGTCATCATGTTCTTGTCTGCCGTTTCTCTACTTGCCAGCCATGTCACACAGTCTACCTTGCCACTTGCCAAACGTCTCAGCCTTCTTTTCCACTCTTGATTTTGTTGCAATAGTAAAAGTCTCTAAGAATATCATTTTGGAATATACAATGGCCAGCAAGGTGGATTGATGTTTTATTGTATCATTTACCGATTCGTATTATTTGGAGAAGGGAGCTAATGAAATCGTTAATGCAGTCATTATGTTGTTCTGTAAGGTGGTTGTCGCCTCAGATGATAGTCGTACTTCCATAGTCGGCCCTACTGCCTGTGGTGTTGGGTCAGCTGCTCCGTCCTCAGAAGATTCGGAGGATGACGAGGCAATAAACACCCTCTGTCTTCGCGAGTGCTGTTCTTGAATCTCAGCACTCTTCTTTCAAGGTCCTGCAAGGACTCCTAGTGAGTGCAGTTTGACCCATCAGGGTAAGGGTCCATGGTCTCCCCCTCGATGTTACTCCTTGCATGTTGCATAATCTCTGGTGGTTCTGATGATTCTAATCTCCTTCACTACTTTGCTTTTTTTATGCTGGTAGCTTCCCAGGAAGCTGTATTTGTTTTTGTCCTTTTTCATCGAGGCAATATTTACTTTTAGCTCTGCAATGTCCCGGCTTAATCTCTTAATCAGAGAGGATTGGGGATTCATATGTGGTGATACATGCTGTGCCAAGGCATCCATGGTTACTGGCGTTATAGCTTCATTAGTGCCCACTCGCTCTGAGCACTCCTCCAGGATCGGGATGCTAGAAGCAGAGCGTTGCTGGAGCGTAGTCAGTGACACACCCTCCTGTTCCTCAGCAACGCTCCTTACCTAGCCGCTAACACCCGATCTGGGGTCAGTTACTTCTGATGTAGGGGTACCGAATTGCTGTGCCTTCGATACTGTTCTTGGATCTTCACTTTGATTAAGGCCAGTATCTGTAACCGCTCATGTATCAATGCCAGGCATTGCTGCCTTCTCGTGAAGTGTGTTAGTCATCAGAGTGTCGTTCACAATAGAACTTCTCGTTGAGCCTCCCCCCTATCCGTTCTGCCCGTTCCCCCATAGGGATGAGCACCAAATGTAATTCAGAAAAGGATGTATTCACCACTGCCTCCATATCATTGTCACTGAAAAGGATCAAAGATGGGGGGAGGTTACCTGACTGTTAATTGGTGGCGTCATTGGAGCGGCATCCAAATGTTTAAGCTGCTGGCGGGTGTGGGGGCCATTGTTCTAAAGTGAAGTCAGATAAAGTCAACCAATTGGATTCTCCACGTTTAGTTCACCGCCTCTGTCCTGCTTCACGCTCTACCGCAACACTGTAACACTCAGCCACACACTCTACCACCACTCTGCTCCAGGAGGGGTAAATGTAGCAAAGCAAAGCAAAAGACCACCTTCTGGGATGGATACAGAAGAAATACTAGCAGCAGGATCGTAGTAGGACCATAGTAGTGACACCGTAACACTCAGCCACACACTCCACCACCGGTATTATTAGGCCGCTTCGGCATCCTCCACGTTTGTCCCTCTCTGCATCGGTCATGCTTCAATAAGCATTGGCATCTCTAACACTCGCTGGTCCTCTCCCTTCAATGGCGTACGCAGTGGTGCTTCCCCTGCTCCATGTCTTGCATCAGCGGGCTGCTCGGTCTCGTGTACCTTCTTCACTCGCATGTCCACCTGACAACTCAGGTCCCCTGGCAATCACTAGCCAGTCGGGGCTCTCTCCAGTTCTGCACAGCTTCATCTTTGAACTCCTGAGGTAGTGAAAGGACGCCTTTGGAGCCAATCGGATTCCTCTAACAGCTAGATCACTCATTTCGGTCTAGGTGAGTAATTTTTATTCTGGTTGTTCTCTTTCTCGTGTCAGTCTTTGTTACTGATAACAATGCAGGGTGTTTAAGAGTTCTATGACTAAGTGTTGGGGAATATTGAGGATTACTTCCAGAATATGCCATGCGGGCTTGAGGTACTGATGGGGTGTCCCTAAAAGGGAATGGGGGATACCATGTCTCACCCAATGATCTTGCTTAAACCCCCTGAGGTTCGCCTCCCCCAGTGTGGTCCTCCCTCAAATAGCCACCCAAGGGTCAGGATCAGGTAGTGGCTGCCATCCCGTGGGCACACGAGGAGAGGCTTACTCTGGGAAAGGAGCGATGACACCATCAGGTTCATCGCAACTATCTCACTCTTTGTCCTCTTTTAAAAAAATGTATGTTTAAGGAAATATTTTAGAAGTACAATTAATTGACGTAAATACCTACAACAACATTATATTAAAAAGCAACATTTCATAGCAAGGAGGCGAAATAGAATGTAGCAATTCCTGTTGAAAATTCATCTTAAAGTGGAAATCACATAAAAATGGATAAATGCAATAGAACAAGCAACACGATGATAAACAGGACAAACGCGATAGGAGGGGAGAGACAAATGTGAAAAACACATCTTGTAGAAAATTCATGGTGGTTTGGGGACATTGGAATTATGACCAAATGTTGAACAATTGATGGAACGTTATGATTAAGAAATTCAATGTAAGGAGTCCATCTGCATTGAAAGTTCAGTATTAGATTATTGTGTTTCGCAAAACAAGATTCCATTCAGTGAGTAGAACTCAGTACATTCCGCCATTCAGTCATATTTAATCCCTGAGCATTTTTCCAGTATTTAGTAATCATTTTTAAGGATAGGATAATAAACAAATGAAATATGTTTGTAGCATCAGGTGTGCCAGAAAGATTGATACAAATATTCTGTAAGGAAAGAGTAGCATTACATTTAAAAATCGCTTCCAAAATCTTCCATACGTGTTCACAAAATGATTGAACAAATTTGCATTAAAAGATCATGGGCCTCATTACGACCCTGGTGGTAAGGCAACAACGGCGCCGGTAGCGCTACCGGCACCGTTGTTACCTCACCGCCTCATTACGAGTTCTGCTCGCGGGTGCGGGACTGCACACGTGGTCTGACCAGACGTGCATACCGGCACCCGCAAGCATACCACGACGGTAGCAGCGGTACAGTTATTAACGGTACTGCTGCTACCATCCTCCCCATTCCCATTGAGCCCTATGGGGGTTCAAATGGGAATGGGGACGTACTGGGTCCGGGTCCCGCAAATGGGAATTACCGGGCCCGTAAAGGTCTGAATGGCCCGGTAATTCCCATTTTTCGGGAACCGGACCCGGGTTTGGGGGTGGCCATTCCGGTAAAAAGCGGCATGGCTACCTCCTAACTTGTAATGAGGCGCCATGTGTTTAAAGGATACTCCGGGGCTTTCACATGACCCACAGGAATCTGATGAATGAGTATACACTTAGATATTCTATGAGGAATAAACAGGGCTCTGTGCATATTAAAGTACATGGATTGAGTAAATTAGCAGCCATGCTTATTCTGAAGATTCTACACCAAACATTTCCCCAAAGGTCTACAGATGAGTTAAATACACCATCTGCTTCCCATGCCAATTCAGTTTTGGATTTATATTCAGGAAGTTTTGTTTGAGTCATAAACTTATAAATGTCAGAGGATTTGATCGAGGAGGATTTTAGGGAATTAAACAGGTTGTTCAGGATAGTTTTACATGAACGATCAAGAAACTCTACTAGAATATAGCATTCATTAATTTGATGTATTATTTGAGATCAGTTTCTTCCAGATTATATCCATTTTGTGAACAGTGGAATGGTATAGGTAAACTGTCCTGGTATAATCCCTTTGTTAAACCAAAAGACCCAAAAAGTGTTTTTATTAGCAATCCTAATATCTTTATTGTACCATATCGGTATGTTAGGTTGCATTGTGTCAATCCCAGAACATTCGAGAAAGGAATTCCCCACTTGTTTTGTGTTTGATAGAACACACACATTTTTGATGAGAGGGCTGTCATTGAATGTTAGAACGGCAGGGATAGTAAATGGTTTAACCAGGTGGGCCTCTAAAGTACAAAAGGTGGGGATATATCTTCATTGTGTGGGTATAAGAGTGAAGGAGGAGTGTAACGCTCACCTTGTATCCACGGGGACGCCACCCGACTTGGCTGGATCGCTTCTGAGTTGGATTCACCTCCCCCGGGGACTTGCGCTGCCGTGGATCTATTCTGGAAGACAGGAGTTCTGTTTTAGCCACAATCACCTTCTCTCTGGGCCCGCCTCCCAAGTGCCCCCCTAGCAACCCTCTTAGAGCCTTCCTCACCTTGTATTTCGATAAGGTGCGCTCTCCGTCCTGCTGTTCTGTGCAGGGGCGCGTTGTGGCTGGGTGCCTTACAGCCAAGTTACTTCACTGGCGTGGGTCGGGAGTCCAGTCCTGCTGCGACTCCGCTCTTGAGGTAAGTCTTTAGTTCTTAAAGAGTAAGTGTCTGCAATAATAGTTGCCCTGTTAACTTCCTCCTTCTCTCATAGGTGCAGAAGGGATGATAAATACATCGAGCTGATAAAGAGGGCAGTGCTCGAAAAGGTAAGAGAATGGGTAGAGCGCGACGCTATGAGCGTCTTTTGAATCAGGCTATCCTGTGCTATTCTTCCTTGCAGGTCGCCGAGAAGTTCCTGGAAGAAATGCGGCCAGATGGAAGTGGAACGTAGAGGGGAAGATGTCCGGACCGTTGTCGAATTCCAGGAGAGCTTCGGTAGGTAAGCGTGAGTCAGAAAGCCGTTGGAATCGGAAGACAAACGCTTACTAATTGTTCTCTTCTTTTTTATTCTCCCTAGGATGTTGCTTGCTGGTGAGGACAAGCTCCAGGGAAGACTCTGGAGCGATTGAAGAGTTGGTTGCTGAACAGGTAAGGAGGAATAATGGTGTTCTTCTTCTTCTCCCCTTGTAGATGCAGGCCAGGGGTACTGCGAGCAGGTCTCGGTGAACGTCACGCTGCGAGTGCAGAACAACGCGAAACAGGTGCCTCAGCTCGGGCGTTGCTTAAACAGCCTGCAGGTATCCCAGGTGCCTCCAGGGCGGACCACGCCCTAGATGCTAGACTGCATGGTGCAGTTCCACGCTGAACCTTGTGGGGCAGCCATGTTGGTCCATTTCCCAATGGAAACTCCACCTGCCATATGAACCTTGGCGCCAAAGGCGCCAGGACTGGCTCCAGGACAGCCGAGGGGGGCATGATTGGGCCGTTGGGGCCTTGCAGTAACACTGTGGCGAGGGCCAGAGACCCTGGGTCCCAAGGCCAGGGGCTATGGTCGTGACAGCAGTGAAAGGAACAGATATTCCAGAAGCTGACAAGCATTTGGATTTATTTATTTTAAGTTTATTCAGAGCCCTATGAGGAGGTCCTTAAAAAAAGGAGTCACGGAACGTTATAGGCAACATCGACAAAGGATATAGGATAATGCGAGTAAGCATCATCTTAATGGTGTCTACAGGACCCCTAGGTGGAGTGGTGGTCACCTTTGTGCACGTTCTGTTAGCTTGTCAAGGATCTTCATTGAGTTTAGACTAATAATAGAGTTGATATCTTTGGTAATAATAACACCTACATGATCTAGATGATTAGTTGTCCCTGCCATTCCAGAACTCTGGATGTCTTCTTGTGTGCAAAGAATTTAAAGGGGCAGAATTTGCAATTTGTTAGAATTAAGTTTAGAACTAGATGTTACTGAATAATGTGTGACAGTCTCCAATACATTATTAAGTGATTCATCTGGAGTAGAAAGATATAGGATATTATCATTCACATAGTCCGGGACTTTACATTCTGAATACCATGAATGTTGGGATTATTATGAATATTTTGAAGCAATGGTTCAAGTGCTAAAATAAAAAGTAGAAGGGATAGTGGACATCCCTTTCTAGTTCCTCTATATAAGGAAATGGAATTAGATATAGTGTTATTAATTAAAAAAGTAGGATTTGGGGTAATAATATAGGACTTTAACATGTGAGATGTATTTATGGTCAATTCTATGCCTGGTGAGAGATTGAAGCATGAAGTGCTGTGAGACACGGTCAAATGCCTTTTCTGCATCTAACACCGTCAGGAAAGATGGATCTGTGTGGTCAATAATATGGCATAGAAGAGGAGCATTGGGAGCTGCATGTCTGATTCTGACAAATCCAACTGGGTCAGGGTATAGTAAAAATGGTATAACCCGCTCTAGTCTTTTAGAAAGTAGTTTAGTGAACATCTTGCATTCAGTATTAATAAAAGAAATGGGACAGTAATGTCAAACTAGCTGACAGTCCTTCCTAGGTTTAGGAAAAAGGATGATGAATGTGTCAGAAAAAGTACCACAGATATGTTGATCTTCTGTAAAAGAGTTATATAGTAAGAAAAGAATGGGGGCAAAAAGAGTAATATACAAAAAGCATACCATTCAATTGAAAAACGATTGGACTGGGTGTTTTCCCTTTTTTTAAGAGCAAGGAAGGCTTGTTTGACTTCGTCTAAGGAAAGACTGTTCTCTAATGACACCATATTAGGTGTATCCATGTTATAATGAACTGTGTTAGAAAGGTCACCTGATATTGAAGGGAGTTAAGGAGATTCCTGTGATGTATAGAACTTTTGATAATATTAAACAACACTTTGACAATGTCTGAGTTTTTAGTTAAAAGATTTGTACACAGTGGACTTCTAACGGATTTGATTTGGGTGCTTTCAGTTTTATGTTTTAGGTATGCGGCTAATAGTTTAACAGATTTATTTGATCCTCTGTAAAGTTTGGAATATCCTTAGCAAGTTCTTACTAGATGTTCTAGTAACAATCCCCCTCCCACTTTTCTTGAGCCCTTCGCTCCTCTACTTCTAACTCCCTCACGGTTAGTCGTTTTGCAAAAAAATGAGCTGGGTGTAGATCTCTGTCTTCGGGTGGCACCTCCCTTTGGAACAGCCTCCCGGCCACCTTGAAACTTGAGGAAAAACATCTTCGGTTCCGGAAACTTCTCAACAAGACCTTCCACTTTGCCTCTGCCTTTGCCCCCCTTCTTTCCCGTTGATCTGTTTCTTCTCTTGGCATTGTGCACCTGGCCACCCTCTGTTCTTTCGGGCCCATGTACCTGCTCACCCTGCCACCCTCCTGCACTGCCTCCAGGCCACCATCTGCACTAGGGTTTTGTATCTGTACCCATACAGTCCCCCTCCCACTTTTCTTCAGCACTTATCAGATATACCTTTCTGACTAACTTTCACCTGCCACTTGCTGGCTGCACTACCATGGTTTATCGCCCTTATTTATTATTTATTCTATTTAATATTTATTTATGTTTTCTCTCCTCTGTCTCGCACTTTCTACTCCCCCCCTTTCCATGCACTTTTCCCCTTTCCCCCATTTTCCTTTTCCATGCACTTGCGCTTTCTTAAATGTCACTGGGCCTAGTAAGATTGCTGTTTTTCTTTTCTTTCTCCCTTGTTCCCCTCCCTTTTTTCCTGGTCGCGCTCTGAAAAACTTGTGTACGAGCGCGATATAAATAATATATCATTTCATTTATCATTAACATATTAATTGTATTCTTTTCTCAATTATTTGGAACAAAGTTGCTTCATTCAAATTGATTGTTTAAGAGTTTTCTAATTGTTTGATTTATGATAATAGACTAGTAGCAGTATTTTTATATTTTCTTTTTTTAGCAGATTACTGAATAATATGACAATGTATAGTAGCTTTATTGGCATCCCATATGACAGGCATTTTACCCCTCACAATGTTATTATGCATACAAAATTTATTGTGAGAGTTTGGAATTAGTTTAACAAAATAAGAATCAGAAAGTAGAGAATTATTACATCTCCCTAAAGGCTGCTTAGAATCCTGAAAATCACTATCAAGATTGGTACACACAGGGGCATGGTCAGATATAACGAGAGCTTCAATATAATCCATTCTAGAGAACAATTTATGTATAGGTGAATAGAAGGATATTTCAATGGACTTCCGATTAACAAGATACCATGTATCAATTGGGTAAAGTTGGTGAGTAATTTGTAGAGATTCTTTGTAGGGTTTTGGGTTAATGCACTTCGCTTGTAATTTTCGAACCAAGGAGAAGTCCACAATCTGATTACAAATGCCACAGGCTATCAGATTATCTAGATGCAGAGGCCAGCAAAATTGACTGAGATCTTTTCAGAATGGGGGATCAGGAACATATGGACCATATATGTTGACAATGTTCAATGGCATTCCATTAAGGTTCAGGGAAGAAAGAGTCCATCTGCCATGATCATCCTTATATTGTTGAGCTATTTCAGCAGCAAATCCTTTTGATATTAGAACAGTTACTCAGCTTTTCCTATCTAGAGCATGTAAGAAAGATATCTGTTCAACCCATTATTTTGGTTAATTTTAAGTTTTCTTTTTCACTAAGTTGTGTTTCTTGAAGACATACAATTTCAGGGTTGAGGGTGGCCAAATGCGAAAAGATCTTTTGACATTTAATGGGACAAGAGATTCCCCTGACATTCGAGGATAAAGTTTTACATGAGGACATATTGTCAGAAATGTCCTCTGTAGAATCACGTTGCCCAACCGGTACCCCTTCCTCCTTTTCCTCACCTGATTCCTCAGTAGTAGATGAATGCTTCTTTTCCTTCCTCCTTCGTGATGCCTTTTTCTTTTGGAAGTGGTACGGCCTTCCTCGAATGGAAGCCACAATGTCGCCCTACTAAGCACAGCTGACAGAGGACCCCCGCCCGAGAACGCCTGGGGCAAGTGGAAAAAGCTAAAGGCCAAAAAAACCTCTTGTGTATTGTCCAGCTGCTTGATAGTTGGTAACAGTGTTGATGGATTCTGGGATATCGAGTTCTGTGTTTCCAGAGGAAGACTAAGACATGCAGAATCTCCAAAAGGACGGACAAATAAAGTTTCTGAGAGGCAAGAAGCCTACACATGGCGTACCAGCTGGAGCGGTACTTACAATGCTTGAGAGCACACAAGAACAATAGGAAAGGGAGACCGTGGTAAACCGTGGTAAGAGAGATAGAACCACGTACAGAGGAGTGGTAGAGAAGACCAGTGAGAAAAGAAAGGGCGGACCGCTGAAAAGGAATCAATGACCCGGCAAGCGCAGGTGCCGCAGAGAGGCGAAGAAGTGATAGTTAGAAAAGTTGAAAGCAGAGAGAAGGTCCACCGCGGAACCAGGTGGAAACCGCAGCGAACACTAGGCGGAGAACATAAACAAGAAAGACCGGCTGAGACCAGGGAGAGGGCAAGGGGGATGTGAACAGCACCCAGGTGAAAAGAAGACAGGATAGACTGGCGACAGCAGCCGCTAGAGGAGAAAACGGGCTAGCGTTGGACCCAAAGCAAAAGCACAGCAAAGTGGTTGCAACGCGTAGCCCGGAGGGGAAGGCGGGGCTGAAAGGGAAAGCAGGCATCCGACATCAGATACTAGAGCGTAGCAAAGTAAATAGTGAGAAACATGAAGGGATAGTCAATGGCGGCGAAACCTCCAGAAATGCCACAAGCGCCAAGACGGCAGGCGTGTGACACATATTCATAAAAGCAGAATAAAGATTGCAACAATATTCAGCAAATAATTATGATATTACATTTGCGACATATAGTAATAAGTTAATAGCATCACTATATATATATTGAATAAAACAGTTACTGGTGCTACATATTAATGACATGGATCCTCGTCTCGGGAGGAGGATAGGATGCCTAAGATACCTTGATAAGGTGAAGCTCCTCTCTCTGCTTGGGAGCATGGTGATATTTGTTACAACAGCCCTAAGCTGGATCTTTATCCGGACTACAGCATAGAGACACAGACAAATTGTCAGCCGTTCACCGGAGTCAAGAAACTACTGCGTGAGTAAAATTTGAAATATTCCCCGTTGCTTCCAGCAAGACTTAGAATTGATATGGAGGGTAAACAGCACTTCTTCACAGACCCAAAGGAAGCCTGGACCTTTGTTGAATGCTGCAGGAGGGTTGTTAATTGAGGCCATGGCTTGGAGACACCTTGGTCTGTATTTTCTAGCTGTCTAGGTGTGGCATGGCCACGGGCGTGCTGTACTTTCACCATAGGCACGCAATGCTCAATATTGTGTGCATTGTAAATTTGCTAGCTTCCTCACCACATGAGGTTGGTGCACCATAGAGGGAATGGGTGGAGGTGGAGAGGGGATGCACACCCTATGTCTGCACCCCCTACGCGTTTGTAAGACATGCCCTCATGTGGGGGCCAACTCACGGTTTCAGGCTTGCTGTGCTGCTTGAGCCTGGTGCTGAATATGCGGGCTCCAGAGAACTTCTTATTTGTTCTGTTGTTTGGGGGGAGGTCATTGAGGTTGGTCCTTGTGACGGCCCTTAGTTGCTTATTGCTTCGGGGTTGGGGGCCAGAGCACGGGGGGAAGGGAGTTAAGGGGTCGTTTATTTTTTTTTCTGAGGCAAGCATTTTAGGCAAGCTGCGGGTATGCTTCGGGGTGCTGGAGATTATCTCCTGGGTGTATATAATGGGGTGCTCAATGCTCAGTCATGAGGGTGATCAACTCCAGTAAGGGTGAAGGTGAACTGACCTGGAACATCAGGGGCATTAATGATGTGGAAAAGAGGCACAGTGTCGTCTCCTACCTGAAGAGACACAATACAGAATTTGCTATGCTGCAGGAAACGCACCTGTCAGGGGCAGAGCATGTTAAGCCGGGTTCCAAATGGAGAGGCCAGGTCTTTTTTCCCTTTGTTATCCTCTTCTGCCAGAGGAGTTCTCATTTGGGTGGCGCCTTCAGTGTAATTCGAGCTAACTCAGCAGTTCTCTGAAGACACTGGTAGGTTTGTTGGGATTTCAGGTAAATTGCAGGGGGAGAGTGTGTTCCTGTTAAATACGTATGCACCGAGCATAGGCGGCCCTTTGTTTTTTCGCTCAATGTCGTGGCTGCTGCTCGATCAGGTGGGCACTAGAATCATATGGCAGGGGTGGGGGGGGACTTCAATGGTATATTGGACACAACGTTGGACTGTTCCAGGGAATCTGGTCGCCCTTTAGGGACAGCCTCCAGAGAATTATTGCAGGTCCTAGATTAGTTTCAGCTGCTGGCTGACAGATGGCGAAGCTCACATGGTGATAAGCTAGGTTTCTCCTTCTGTTTGCAGGTTCACAACACCTTTTCCTGTATAGATCTGGTTTTTGGCAGAGAGACAGTGATGTACTGGGTCAGGCAGCCAGTCTCTTTGGATAGATCAATCTCCGATCATTCCCCTTATATGGTGTTGTTGGCTTGGGGTGGGAGAACCCATGCTCCTCTGTTATGTTGGATGAAGGCTTCTGCGCTGTAAGAAGTTGCTGACAAACCGACGATTGAGGAGGAGATCCGTTCCTTCATGGCCACAAATAAAGGCCCTGTTGACTCGGTGGGCTACTTTGGGAGGCCTTCATGGTCACGATTCAGGGAGTGGTAATGTCCAGTTCATGGGGACCTAGGGGTGTGGTCAGCAGGGCAATTAGCAAGGTGGAGAAAGATATACAGCTGCTGGCTGCCCAGCTTCATGTGGATCCATCGATTGTTGCCCGTTTAACGCAAATACAGGCTAAGCTGAAGGCGGTGCGTGAGAGTGAATATTGTGAATACACTAGGTTCCAACATGAATTCGGGGAGAACGCGGGGAAGCTCTGGCCTGGATGACGACCAGATCTCGAGATAGGAAACCTATCAACCATACAGAGGAGCCAGGGGGTATTAATTCCTCAGACCCCAGCATATTAACAAGGTATTCATGGGGTATTACCAGGCACTATACGATGATAGGGGTAGGGTCCCTGAGGCATCCATCGTAGAATACTTAGAAAAGGTTCAGCGGCCGCGATTGTCACCCACAGACAGCAAGCAGTTGGACGAGCCCATCACATAGCAAGAGATAAGGTAGACGATACAGAGCTTGGGTGCAGGCAAGGTCCCTCGACCCGATGGTCAACCTATTGAGTTCTATAGCACATTTGTCGAGCTCCTATTGCCCCATATGTCAGAGATTTACATCAATGCATACGAGAAGGGTTGTGTACCGCCCACCCTCACCAAGACCCAGATCATACAGTTGCTGAAACCGGGCAAGGAGGAAACTCAATGTTAGTCTTACAGGCCACTCTCCCTCAATTCTCTGCTAAAATTATTGGTAAAATCCTGGCGGGGAGAATAGCACTTGTAGTGACACAATTGGCTGCCGAGGACCAGGTGGGGTTTATAACCGGGGGGATCACAACCTTGAGCCTGCATAGGCTGTTTCTGGTGCTTGACAGAGTGAATGCTGACAAGGGCGATTCTGCTTTACCGATTTCGGGCGCTGAACTGCAATGGGGGTTCATGTTGGAAACGCTGCAGAAGATGGGATTTGGGCGAGGGATTTGCAAATGGGTTTCTCTGTTGTACAATGGCCCGGTGGCGAGGGTGCAGACTAATTATATAATTTCACCTCCAATGAACATCCACAGAGGAACTCGGCAGGGGTGCCCGCTATCCCCCCTGCTGTTTGCTCTAACGATGGAGACACTGGCGTGTAGCGTCAGGAAGGAATTTGCAGACTGTTGGCTAATGGCGGCAGGTCTGCAACACATTATTTTGCTGTACGCCGACGATATCTTGTTGTACATAAGGAACCCAGGTTGTACTATCCCAAGATGGCTTAGTGAGATACAATGCTACGGCCAACTGTCGGGAGTGAAAATTAATTGGAAGAAGTCACTTCTGTGCTCTCTTCCTGGCAGAAGTCAGAAGGGTCTAGATGGTCTCCCTCTGAAGGTCACCACTGAATCATGTAAATATCTGGGTGTGAAGATTAAATAGATATAAGGGGGGTCTGAGGGAGAATCTATGGGATCTCTGTCACTAGATGGTCTAACCTGCCGCTGTCGCTCGTGGGCAGAATCGTGGTGGCTAAAATGGGGATTCTGCTGTGACTGCTGCACTGTATGCAATTGGTTCCTACTGTTATACCCAACCCACAGAGTTCTTGAAGAGACTTGACTCTATATTACTGAAGTTGCTCTGTGGGGAAAGAACTATGGTAGCTCTCGCCAATAAACTGAAGCTGCCGGTGGAGCGCGGCGGGCTGGGGGCTCCAGACATTCGGAGTTACTACTATGCAGCACAGCTGCAGCACGTGATGAATTGGTGGGGTGGGATGGGGAGTTGGACCGGCTGTTAGGATGCAAAGATCAGGCTTCAATGATGAGTCAAACATAGTGATGGGCTGCAACACCAGGTTTTGGTCATTTAAAGGAAACAGAGTCCTTAGCAGCGACCTCTGGCTTACCCAATAGCCAACTGACACTCAATGGAACCTGGAAGCTTTCCTGGGCTCTAGACCACACAATGGTTTCCTGTGCCATGTGATGATTTGTACTGATAGTAGACCCTCACCTACCACAAAAGCAGTATGCAATATTTACACATGAGAGCATGGCTACTCCTAACACATGCCTACTAGAATGGTTTAAGAGCAACAGGGGAACGCAATCTGTTGAATGTACTGTGCCTGGAGGCTGCAACAGTGGCAAAGCTACCATTACCTGTCAGAACAATGCACGAGATATGGGTCAAAGTGGGCTTGCGCAGTGGCGACAAACAGGTGATGGCATATGAGATCCCGCTATAGGATAATCGAACATTCGAAGGGGCCGCTCGGAAGATCAGAAGGGCTGTAGGACGGTGGGAGATTTATTTGATGGGGCAAAGTGCTTTGGCGGAGTTCGGGCAGAGTTCAGTCTGCGGCAGTCCGCGGCTGAACGGAGGCTGCCTGCTGTCCAACGTCAACTCCAACGTCAACTCCAACTCAACTCCAACTCATCTGGTTGTCGGCCCAGGCCATCGACCTTGTGAAGGTAAGAAAAGTAGCTTCCTACCTTGTTTTGGATGGCCGAAAATGGGCCGTTGACTCGAGCTATGGCAAGGCAAACGTTACAACAAAGAGACAATTCGGTTAATGTGATTCTCGCTGAGTTGTCTGGAAAGACCGGAGCCGGTATATTAGCCCTTCCGGAGCGTGAACTAAATATTGTAAATACTGAAACTGTTACACAAGGGTGCTCGCTCCCGACGCTGGCCTCATTGAGGGGCTATGATTGGGGAAAACCGAGCGAGCCCTGTACGCATGATTACCC
The DNA here is from genome assembly GCF_040938575.1 of Ambystoma mexicanum. NCBI lineage: Eukaryota > Metazoa > Chordata > Amphibia > Caudata > Ambystomatidae > Ambystoma > Ambystoma mexicanum. The sequence continues at coordinate 20,545,118 of NC_090938.1, forward strand.
TTTGCCCTTGGACATAGCTGAAATAGCCTTGCCGACAAATTCTATAGTAGTGAAAGAACTTTCAGACCAATTTTTGAGCAAATCCCTGAATTTTAACCCGAGCCAGTCACCGTCACCAGCAGGACATATCATGGACGGTTCCATTCAGACAGTGGCTGGTGTGGGGTTTGCGCAGTGTACGGACTTGTACTTGCCCATAATGGAAAATACTGCAACGATCGTTCGGAGTCCCTTGCCCGACTCGTTGCCATCATTTCTAGCAAGTGAAACGAAGCATGCGATTAGGGGAGGGTCGGCGGGGGGGCTCCCTGGAGGTGGAAAGCTTTCCTCTGGCCCCCAGTGCATTAAGGGAGATTGTGAATGACAATGGCGTCCCACAGCCTAAAACAGACTTAAATAACGCTGTGGGCAACTTCTCATTCGATGTCACAGATACCGAACTGCTTGAGTTTGAGATCCGGTCCACGCAGACAGGTCATGAGACATCTAAATCGAAGTACTCAGGACAAAAGCACGATGTTACACAAGCGGCGGCGGACCTGCAAACTGGGACAATGGAAGCTGAAATCAATGTTGGGCAAGTGAGTGTACATGTTCAACAGAAAAATGCTGCCTTAAGTCAGAGATACTCGCCCTTAAGCACTGAAGTTGAGACTGACAAATTGAGTTTGATAAATGAGCCATCTACTCCACTGATAGCGTTGGGCGGGGATATAATGCCGCCTACGACAGCAGAGTGTGGCATTCATGCAAACAACAGTCCACCACAGCCTTGTTTAAATGATGCGCTACATTTGTTTGATTTGGCTGGGCGAGAGGCTCGTCTAACTCAACGACTGAAGGCTGATTTTGAGCAAATTAAGGTTCGGCTGTCGAGCAATTCAAGACCTGTATTAGTGTCTGGTGATGTGTGCACACCTAACTCTTTTTCTGTAAACCAAGAAAAGGCCAGCAATGCTCATGCACATATAACAGCCGGACCTGTAGTACACGAAATGTTGGACAGCTCCTTTGGTACCCCATATCTCCCTCAGAGTGGTCCATTACGGACCGGGGGTAGAGGCGGGTCCCTCATGTTGAGTAAACCGCAAAAGACTACTCCGAGAATGGCTATTCAATGGTCCACTCCAAAGGTGCTGGCGGCATCGCTCGCCTTGCCTAAAAAGCTGGTGGATAGTGAAGTTGCCGGCGAATGTGCAAATAAGGACACGAGAAAACAAAAACTGATAAATGAATCGACGAAAGAGGCTGCGGCAGCCCTTAAATCAAATCTGTCTGGTGCTGCAGCCCTACAAATACACAATAATGTGATGGCCGCGACATCAGTTGCTCTCATTCCATTCACCAAATTATATGAGAGCATAAATGATTCAGTGCAATCAAATGGTGGTCGACTTGAACACATTATGGAACGGCTAGTAAAGCAAGACCACATCATATCACTGCTTCAACAAAATCTTGAAAGTGAAAGATCGTCATCTCTTTCCCTGCAAAAGTTAGTGAACGAATTGACAACAAATGAGATCAATGAAAAGAAAGAATTGATGACAGCTTTCTCGTCTTGCTTAAAGCAAATAACCCTGATGATGAGTCATATGGTCCCGAGAGCAAACAGCATAGACGTTCTACCACAGGCGATGGATGAACCTGTGGCGGAAATCACAAGTGACCTGTCAAGGCCAATTTCAATAGCCACCGCAGATAATATAAATCCAAATGAGAATGGCGAAGCACGTCTACCGGTGGCTGACAAGTCTTCAAAATTGTTGGTGTTGCCATTGAAAGCTACTGTTGCTCAACCTGTTGATGTTGTTGAAAAGCTTCCAACTTCCTCTATTGAACTTGAGAAAGTAGAATTGACGACTGAAGAAGAAAAGGAAACATTAACGTCTTTGCCTTGTACTAGCTCCGGAGCAACTTTTGGCATTTTTAGTGGGTTGGCAAAAAACCTAAATATGGTGAAGGATAACACCACGCAAGCTAAATCCAAGCAATTGACAAAGGCCCCCATGAAAAAAAGGACTGAAAAGTTAAAGCATTGTGAAGCCCGAAAAATGACTGGCAATTCAAAGAAATGTATACGTAATTTAACGACACCAGTCAAATCGACCCCCTTCTTTAGACTCTCTAAAGATGAATCGCCACAGCCCATTAAAGGGATCAAAAGGGCTGTCGTGGAAGGGCCGGCGAATGCGGGTGAAATGGCCAACCCTAAAAAACGACAAAGACTTGACTCAGATGATCTGATAAGTGTGGCTGGGACCACATCCATTGACTTATGTAATTTATCTACGTACTCTAACGACGAGGAGCTTGGAGACCCTAAAACCTGTACCTTGAATAGTTCAGTGAGTACTCTTGACTCAACTGAGTCAAATGAGCCCGAGGTAAGACGGCTGATAAATCCATGGGTTCTAAATAAAAAGGCATGTCTCAAACAAATTGCCTTACAGAGTAAAAACAGCCGGTCTCTTCAATCCGCGCCCATGACATCGAAGTGTAATGCTGGGCTACCAAATAAAGAGGCAAGTACTGGTGGGACCTCTTCGACTCAACATGGTAGCACAAAGAAAATGATGAGTTTGAATCCGAAGTTAACAGCTGGTCAGCGACTGAAGGAGTCCCTAAAACACAATTCTGAAGTGCAAGAACATGTAAAGAGATCGATGTTCGAATCGCAATTGTGAACATTTTGAAAGATGATCGTGACGTGAACATGAACAGAAGAAATGTACTGTGTTTATTACACTCAGTTCCTGCCCTAAGAACGGTAACCTCTGACGATATTGCAATTATTGAATACATGTCGGAAGACTATGTAGACCAGGTGTACCTTCATATAAAATCTTATGCAGCAAGAAAGGTCATCTTGGCATTCAAAGTCGAATTACTGCAACTTGGATTCGACGTCAGTGAGCATAAATCTGTTCCTCCAACAGCATGTAAAACTTTGAGTGACTTGGAAAATAGAATGGCACCTCATGAACAAAGAAAAAATAACATAAGAGATCAACTGTGAATAGCACCAAACGTAAAGTCAATTCCGAAGAGAAACACGCATGGTGACCGGATCCATTAGCTGAGGGTAGTGAAGGACAAAAATGCGGTCTCTTTGGTCTCATGGAATACGAGAGGGTTCTCTCATCTGTCTGAGGAATTTCCAATTGATTTAGAGAATAACTTCGTAATCTGCCTACAGGAGACGTGGCTAAGGTCCTTGCCTGTTAAAGATGGATATGTCACCCTGTTAAACCCAGCCGGCAAAAATGTACATGGACGACCTTTTTCGGGCCTACTAACCATGATTAAAATTGGGCTAGGATGGACGGTGCTTAAAAGTGTAAATCCTAACATCTTTATACAAAGTACACTACTCCAGTGCAAACCAACCGGCCTTGGCTTACATCAACACATTTTATTATTAAATGTGTATTGGAACCCAGTGATGATAACAACAAAGAACTTCATAGCTGCGGTAACTACAATCCTAGATAAAAATTTGCAAGCCAGAAGTAATATTATGATTATTATAGTTGGCGACATGAACTTAACATGGTTCGACATAAATGGTAATAGGTTGCTCAGTAAGGGAGGGAATGAATCTTCACATCATGACAGACGTAAGCATTGGGACGACATCATGAAGACCTACGACTGTGTCATGGTGAATGGGCAAATCGATGGAGACATGCCGCCAAATACTACATGGCATAATATGGGCCACGCAAAGATAATAGATTATATCTGGGTGTCCAAGCACTCTTGGGATACAATTAGAAAAATGAATGTAATGAGGGCAACAAAAAGTGACCACAAGATAATGGTGATGGGCATGAACATAAGTACAAATTTGGAAATGCAGACCACTGAACAAGCCCTGGAAGTAAATAATGGGAAAAACAGGCTGCGACTATCTTCTCAGCAAATAATTAGTTTATCTAAGGACATGGATGACGACAAGACCTCCACTTATGATAATGTAGATTATGTGTCGTTTCTACCCCAGCCACATGGCCCCGCATTATGGAAGAAAAACACCAAGAAGCAGCATCTGCATGGCAGGAGTATGAGGGTTAATGAAAAAAAAAAAGACGCTTCAAACTGAGATACGTAAACTGAAATTACAAGGGGGAATAAACAACACCTGTATGATAAAAAAAAGAGGCAGGTCTACCGCAACTGGGTTAAAGCATACAGGTATCAGCGTGATCAGGAACGTGGTGAACAAATGCGAGGCCTGATGAAATCCAACAAATGTAGAGACATATGGCACATATTAAATAGGTGCACAACTAATCAAGCGACTAAGATGGCCAATGTGGTATCGGAATCTGAGTGGAACCAGCATTTCACAAAAGTATTTTTAGGTGATGTTGAAATCGAAGCAAACCAAGTCGAAGCAACGACAGGAAATTGGGACTGCATCGAATCTGTCGATGATATCCTTCTTGCAATCGAATCCCTGAATAATTCACGTGCGGCCTGTCCTGATGGCATATCTAATGTGATGCTTAAACAAAATAAATCCGAATGGGCGGAATTTATTGCAAAATTATTCATAAAGATTGCAACATCGAAGAAAATCCCTTCAACTTGGACATCTGCTATTATTGTGCCGATATTCAAGAAGGGCGACCGGGCAAATCCAGCCAACTATCGCCCGATCGCCCTGTTGGACACAATTGGCAAAGTGTTTGCAAACTTTCTGCAAAAAAAAATAACAAAGTGGGCCATCTCGACTAATATTGTAGACTGCCGCCAAACTGGGTTTACAAAGGGTGTTGGCACAGAGAATAATCTGACGCTGCTCAACATCCTGAAATTGACAGCTCTGGCGAGTAAAACGAAGTTATTCATAGCTTTCATCGATCTTCACCAAGCATTTGACTGCATAGATCGGAAATTGCTATGGGCTAAACTAAAAAAATGGAATTGCCCTCAGGATTTATTGCAGCCAATAATTGCATTACATACTTTAACCACAATCCAAATAAGGTTAACTGAAGCAGGACTCTTGTCCAACAACATGAGGACGCAAAGAGGTGTGAAGCAAGGGTGGCCGATTGCTGCATCTCTATTTAAGTTATTCATCACTGATATTCCCGCTGCTTTGTGTAATGTTCGTTGTTTTCCCCCAAAGATAAATGGTTCTCAAATAAACTACATGACATATGCGGACGACATTGTGTTAGTTGACACCACGCAGATTGGTCTTCAGCGCCTCTTGCAAAAGTTACAATTGTATATGAACCAAAATCATTTAAAAATAAAAACGTCAAAAACAAAAATCATGAAGATCGGAACACAAAGTGGTACCAGGTCAAGATCCTTTAAGTGGAGACTTGAAAACATGATCTTAGAAGAAGTCACCGAAATGAGATACTTAGGAATCATGTTTAGTCCCTCAATCTGCGAGCGGAACTGGGTCTAAGATGTCGAGTTCCGGATGAACATTCTGGCAGTTCAAGGAGCCCGGTTTCACTACCTCTTTGGCAAGTTTTCCCTTTCTCCGCTTCGGCTATTTTATCTTCAAAAAGTAATTCCGTCAATTACTTACGGAGCAGAGGCTGGCTGGAACCTTGATTATACAATCTGGGCAAAATTAGAAGGCCAATTTTGGAAACGTGTTTTAAGATTACCAAAATGTGTTTCTATAAAGGTTATAAGGCAGGAGTTAGCACTAGATGAACTATACATAACTGTTATTTGGAAATCGCTAGCATTAATGCGTAAGATGCTAATAATAAAGAAAGAACCACCGTACGAAATCCTGGCGGTGAAAGAGGCAAAATATGCAGGTGGAATTCTTGCGAAATGGTTGGAAAAGGCTAATGATATCATGACACCCGCTAATATAAGCAATGAAGTGCTAATAAAGTGGCCACAACTAGCAAAAAAGAAACTAAAAGAATGGTCCTGGGCATGTAACATGGACAACTTGGAAGGACTAACAAGTGCTCCGAAACTTGGACCAACAGCAAACAAACTGAATAAACTACCAGGCTACCTTCTTCAATTTCCATCGAGGCACCATCGTGATCGATTTCTTAGACTACGTTTGAATGCCCTAAGAACAAGAGAAGTTTTGTTTATAAGAAAAGACGTAGAGACAAGCAACAATTTGTGTAGATTTTGTCGAAAGGAAATTGAGACAGTAAGACATTTGATAGCTGCCTGCCCTAAACTCCATTCCTTAAGATCTGTACATCTCATGAAGTTCGTACCACTTAATGAGAACATGGACGATTGGTGGTATTGAATATTGAGTGGAAGTTCTATCATCCTGACTTGTGCAGTGATTAACTTTATTGATGCCCTAAATGTTTGATAACTTATGTGGGCCGAGGGTTAGGCATAAGGACTGTGGAAGGATCCGTGCAAGGACTTGTGTTATAACAAAAAAGTTTATAATAAACTATGTTTAATTAAAAAAATTTTTTAAAAAAGTGCTTTCATCTCAGGATTTCTGTGCCAGGTGGAATATGGGGGGCTCTTAGTTCTTGGCCTGGCAGCTGTCAGGGGGGCCAGGGAGGGGTTTCCAGATATGCCTGCTGGTCACCCAGTTGTGACATCGATCAAGGGATTAATAGACGGCAGTTATTGAGTCTCGACCCTATATAAGGTTCTCCTTGTGCAGAAGGAGTGTAGAAGAGCAGTGGGAAAGGGATCTAGATGCAGGAATAGATGAGGATGGGTGGTGGCAGGTGTTTCTGCGCGTAAAGGAAGTCTCAGTGAACTCGAAGCTGAAGCTGAAAGAGTAAAGGTTTGTGCACAGAGTGTACTTGTCGCCAGCCCGCATCAGTAAGTTCGCCTCAGTGGCGTTGTGGTTTGCCCCAGGTGCGCCACCCCGGCGGCAGCCTTTCTGCACATGGTATGGAAGTGCCTACCAATAAACGCATTATGGCAAAGAGCAGTGTCCCAGCTTAGTGAGCTGTCAGGGTGGGAACTGGAGCCTAGCCCACGGGTGTGTATTCTGGGCAATATCCTGAGGTCTAAGGGGGGCGCTACTCACTAGGAAATGTATTGCTCTAGACTTGATCCTTTCAAAGAGGCAGATTTCAATGCATTGGAAGGGTGCCAAGCCGCCGGCATATGTTGACTGGCAGCGGGACTTGTTGAAATGGGCATCTACTGAGAGAGATTTATACATACAGAGGGTTGGCACAGCGGAGCTGATAGTTTGTACTCAAGTGGGATGAATTTTTTAACCGTCTTCAATACCTTGCTGATCTGCGCCCGCCATGAATCTGTAAACTGAGCACGGAGTTTGAGGTGGGAGTAGTGTGTGCCTCCAGGGAGATGTATGTGGCATATTAGGAGGGCGACTGTAAGTGCTGCTGTGCAGGACGATAGATCACCCCTTGCATGGTGCGGCATAGGACAATCAGGAGTAGACAGTGAGAGCTGATCGGCACCCATGCAGTTATGCAATGAAGTTGTGATTATTTTCTACCATTACGTTTGCACTGGAATCAACTTGCCAGTTATTGTTTTAATAGTTGTATCTTTGTTTGTTATCGCCAATGAAATGAAATAAAAAGGTATAATAAAATCTGGGGAAAAAATGAAACTACATTGTATCTTTTCCTTCCACATGTTTCAGGAATTCCCAAAAATGTGATATTGGGCCTCATTGCAAGTGCAACGCTCACCGGCACCCTTGTTTCCAGACCGCTACACTACGAGTCTGCCTGCCGGGGCCGCTGCGCCCGACAGTTCTGACCTTGCGGCCGGTGCTTCTGTGAACCCATTCCTCTGGAGTCCTATGGCATACATATGAATTGATGGATAAGTGGCCACCAGGTGGCGCTGTGATAGACAAGCACCTCATAGTTTGAAGAGAAATACCTGAAGTGGCATAGTGGAGCAGTATTTCTCCTCAGTATTCCATCTGCATTCAGATTGGCCAGTCACAACAGCAGTTTCTGTGTGGAGGTTCCTGTGGTGCACTTTCGTGGCGTGCATCTGCCACTCAATTGACTGGAATGAAATAGGTGTCACCAATTACCTTTCTTCCAGCATAGGGCAAACACCCCTATTACGAGGGTTTATTATAACTTGAGTGGGACCGGGGGCGGGAGCTCGATGAGCATACGGCCATCCTGCAGAGCTGCAAGCCAGCCACGGCCCCCTCCTTGTCCTCTTTAACACCATCCCATTCCCTCCCCACAGTTCTCGCTATCCCTTCTTCTTTTACCCCCTTGAAGTTCCACCACGCCTCCTTTTACTCCTCCTCCTCCTTCTTCTTGTTTTGCTGCTCCATGTGCTCTTTCCGTACTTCTTCTACACGCTCTTTATCTCTTTCTCTTATTACCTTTTCTCTTATCCACCACTCACCACTATTCTCTCGCTCCAGTCGTGAATTCACCTTTTTGCCTTCTTCACCCCTGTCATGTAACCATTAGCCTTCTCTGATACTCTAGTAACTCACACACCTTATGCACCCCTTTGGGCGCCACTCGGGTAACAGTATGTTGTTTTTTTTAGTACAGCGAACATAGCCCGTATGGGGTTCATGTGTATCAGAGCATACATCGTTCAGGTGGTCTTGCGTATCGGGCACCATCTCTTCATCCGGTAACAAGCCGCGTTGAAAACATATCTTGTATGTTAAGAAGAGCATAGGAGCACCCTAGTCTTCTAAATCGCATCTGCCTCCCAGTCACTAATGTATATTTGGTGCCTGGCAGTTGAGGTGGGTGAGCCAGGCATACTAGTGTCCATGGCTACGCCAGCTGCTAGATCCACATCAGCAGGGTAGCGCGATCCTCCTCTTTCTCCATAGCCCTGTGCATCTTCTGGACACCTCTTTGCAGGTCCTTAGCTGTGAAGGCATGATGGATCCAGCCAGCATAGCTCTCTTCACAGCCCTTGCTGCCAACTGCCCATGATTTGCTTGTCGAATTTGGGATCATTGTGTCCATTTTCACATGCTCCATCAAGGCCATTTCCGTGCTTTTTACTGGATACATCTTGGAGATGAATTTGGGGGCCACTATTTTCTTAGGGTTTGCTCATTCCCTGGAAAAGGCTTTCTTGATTGTCTTGATCTTAGGAATTGTTGAACTAACCATCACATCCTAGAGAATCAGGAAAGCTGTTGCCTTTTACTGACCATGTTCAGCCAGTGGGAACCCCAGTCTCCCTTATTCTTCTTCTTCTTCTCAATTATCGGAGGCATGGGCGGACCCACGCAGGCACTTCCCCATCCTAAAGGATGATGTGCACCAGACCCACCAATCAACACACAGGCCACACTTCCACACAAACCAACAGCTACCCAACCACAAACAACCACACCCCCCAATCCAACACCACCAGCCACCCCACCGCAAAGACACACCCCCACCACTCAAAACACCACCCAGCGAGCCCCGGACACCGGCGCACAGACCCGCGAGACCCCGGCCCGTACACCTACACATGCGCTTCAGGCGAGGCACCGCGCGCCGCCGCCCACCCACCGCAACCAACACGGGCACACCCACACTTCCACACAAACCACCAGCCACCAAACCACAAACAACCACTACCCCCAATTCAACACCACCAGCCACCCTACCGCAAACAACCACACCCCACCAATCCACACCAACAGTCACAACACCCCAAACTCACACCACCCAGCGAGCCCGGAGACCGGTGCGCAGACCCGCCCTTATGTGGGGCCGCTGAGGCTGTGGGTGCTTCTTTCAAAATACACCGACCCTTCGCATCAGGATCTACTTCCTGCTTTGCTTTTGGATCCCACCTGTTGCCCTCTGCTTCTCCAGAGTCTCTGTCTCTCTTCTCTGGCCTCTGTCTACCACCAGACTCCCAGTGGCGGGACCTAGTAATAACAGTTTTCCCCTTTTAGGGCAAGGAGGGCTACACCTTACTGGAGCACTGCATATGATGTGTACAGCCCCCAGACCCAAACCCTGTGAATGTCACATCACCCCTTTAACCTGCAGACCTGCTGCTGGCATCAGCCCCTCAGGAGGAGTAAGAAGTCCAGCAGCTTCGGGCCACACCGTGCCAGCGCACCCTCCTCGCACAGAAGAAAGAAACAGGACGTGACGCAGGTAGTTTGCCGCCTTATGATTCCATGCTCGCGTGGGGAAAAGGCGATGCTGTTCAACAGGGGTTCGATCCCCGGTCCTGCGCTTAGAAGCCCGGGTGACACGCCAACGTTCTTTCCAAAATGTGATGTATTTCTGAAGGAATGCCCCGAGTATTAGGTAAGCTGACAAGGGAGCCCGTTGCGAGGTGATTATTATGTTTTAATGTTAGCTTTGCTCTTACTCTGAACATGTATTAGTGCCTACCCACGGTGTTCCCTTGATAGTGGCATGAAACGCCCTCTACTGCCATATTTGTATTTTTTTTTAATATATGAGCAAAGCAATGTGCTGCACACAGGTGTGAGTGTGTTTACATTTCCACACAATGAAATTAAGAGTTAAACATTTCGTGCACTGCCTCGCTGGAGCCTTGCACGTGCCATGGTATTGTGCCACATCGCAGCGCTATATTAATTTGGAGGGAAACGCTGTTGCTTTGGGTGGGTGCTGCTCGGGCTGGTATTTTCAGGATATTATTGGGGCAAAATAACTGTGTTTTATATACTATGAATGTGTCTTAATCTCAAAGCCGATTGTTATCTAAGCTGCCAAAAGTTAATTTCTTGAAAGCCTGACCCTTTTCAACATTTAGAGCAACCATTTCACATATGTGTCGCATTCTGCTTCCAGGAAATTTGCAAAGTATCTACATTTTAGAAAGTGTCACTTAGCTGGAGTAATAAGACTTGCTGACATCCAGCGACTGAGAATAAAAATGAAATGATTGTGACAACCCCTGCCCTCTTGAGCTAGTCAGCCACTTCAGGTGGTCCGGGGAAGCAGATAACTTCCATGAAATCACAGAATGACAGCAAGGATAATCCAACCATCTCCAGCAGAACACAGGAGAGAGTCCACACCGACCCTGCGAAACCAAGGAGCCAGCCAGGGAACACGGGTACGTATCACACTCCATGCTTATGGAAGATAACCAAAGCACACATCTGCACTCATTCACCACTCCCAACGACACATCGCACAACACCTCTTGCATTAGAGTGTAGCTATACCCCATGACAAACATTCGGTCTAGCTGGGCACACACCGAGTTTTACTACTCTTGCATGCTCTCTTGTCAACTTCAAAGCACCCATCCACTTGCCACCTCAATATGGGCAGCTAGTAGAGACCTGGCCACCCCTAACCAACCTCGCTTTGGCCAAAATGCACACACACATTCTAAACTCCTCTGACCAGTTTCACCGAAACTAGGACTACGGTCCCCCGAAGGCATTTGTCTACAGTGCTTTGAGACCATACCAATGGGATAAAGGCGCTAAACAAATGACAAATTATAGTACATTACAATTTGTCTGCGATTATGGCTGAGTCATCGGCATTGTACAAGTCCCTCTTGCTTCAGATGCTTAGCACGCACAGGACTTCCATATCCAGCATGCAACATATTTTCACTCAGCCAATGATTTCATTCCGTTCAGAATGGGATCTGGACTCAGCATCCGAGCATGCAGCGCTGTCACACAAAGTTTTTGCTGTTCGCTGTGGGAGTTAGGGCTTAGGTTGCCAGCATGCAGCGCTGTTCGCTGTGGGAGTTACGGCTTAGGTTGCCAGCATGCAGCGCTGTCACACAAAGTTTTTGCAGTTCGTTGTGGGAGTTAGGGCTTAGGTTGCCAGCATGCAGCGCTGTCACACAAAGTTTTTGCCGTTCGCTGTGGGTGTTAAGGCTTAGGTTGCCAGCATGCAGCGCTGTCACACAAAGTTTTTGCAGTTCGCTGTGGGAGTTAGGGCTTAGGTTGTCAGCATGCAGCGCTGTCACACAAAGTTTTTGCAGTTTGCTGTGGGAGTTAGGGTGTACGTTGCCAGCATGCAGCGCTGTCACACAAAGCTTTTGCAGTTCGCTGTGGGAGTTAGGTCTTAGGTTGCCAGCATGCAGCGCTGTCACACAAAGTTTTTGCCGTTCGCTGTGGGAGTTAGGGCTTAGGTTGCCAGCATGCAGCGCTGTCACACAAAGTTTTTGCCGTTCGCTGTGGGAGTTAGGTCTTAGGTTGCCAGCATGCAGCGCTGTCACACAAAGTTTTTGCCGTTCGCTGTGGGAGTTAGGGCTTAGGTTGCCAGCATGCAGCGCTGTCACACAAAGTTTTTGCAGTTCGCTGTGGGCTTAGGTTGCCAGCATGCAGCGCAGTCACACAAAGTTTTTGCCGTTCGCTGTGGGAGTTAAGGCTTAGGTTGCCAGCATGCAGCGCTGTCACACAAAGTTTTTAACGTTCGCTGTGGGAGTTAGGGCTTAGGTTGCCAGCATGCAGCGCTGTCACACAAAGTTTTTAACGTTCGCTGTGGGAGTTAGGTCTTAGGTTGCCAGCATGCAGCGCTGTCACACAAAGTTTTTGCAGTTTGCTGTGGGAGTTGGGGCTTAGGTTGCCAGCATGCAGCGCTGTCACACAAAGTTTTTGCAGTTCGCTGTGGGCTTAGGTTGCCAGCATGCAGCGCTGTCACACAAAGTTTTTGCCGTTCGCTGTGGGAGTTAAGGCTTAGGTTGCCAGCATGCAGCGCTGTCACACAAAGTTTTTAACGTTCGCTGTGGGAGTTAGGGCTTAGGTTGCCAGCATGCAGCGCTGTCACACAAAGTTTTTAACGTTCGCTGTGGGAGTTAGGTCTTAGGTTGCCAGCATGCAGCGCTGTCACACAAAGTTTTTGCAGTTTGCTGTGGGAGTTGGGGCTTAGGTTGCCAGCATGCAGCGCTGTCACACAAAGTTTTTGCAGTTCGCTGTGGGCTTAGGTTGCCAGCATGCAGCGCTGTCACACAAAGTTTTTGCCGTTCGCTGTGGGAGTTAAGGCTTAGGTTGCCAGCATGCAGCACTGTCACACAAAGTTTTTGCCGTTCGCTGAGGGAGTTAGGGCTTAGGTTGCCAGCCTGCAGCGTTCTCACACTGTACAGCACATTTTCCAACTATTCACCGTCAAGGTACTCAGGGCCTCTTTCCAGAGATCGCGATGCTCATATTGACTACTTGTAATCTGATTGGTCATGCCCCATGTCCAGGGTTTGCTCCCTCTTTTACCCCTCGATGCGGTGTACATCGGAGGGCTCTCCCCGGGTGGGCTGTAGTAGGATTCCAGCCATTGCCTTCTTTTTCATCTCTCACTCTCTTGATCTCTCTCCCTGTGTATCTCAACCTCTTCCTTGCTCGCTCTCTCTCTCCTAACTCCACAGGTCAGAGCAGATTTCCCTGAAACACTGGGCCCAGCTGCAGCGATGCACCATTGCTGTAGCTCTAGCTATTCTTTTGACCTCCCCCCATTGGGCAGGGTTCTTCACCTCATCCTCCTCAGTGCTGATTGGTTCAGTGTCAGACATCCAGCGGGCCCGCACATGCTGGCCTCTCTCTGTGGATCTTCCCCCATGCACCAGACATCAGGAAAATGGCCATCAGATTTCCCTTCTGGTCTCGATACAGCAGCGTGGGTCTGCCCGGGCTTCCCTCAGCTTCGCCACAGCTGGTGGAGAACCTTGCCCTTTCCACACCACAATGGTCAAATTTAGGTGCTAATTCATTCCACATGTGCCTTATAACTTCCTCGTCTAATTCTGCTCATTGAAGGGAGCAAGGAAGCAATGTGGATTTAAAGGTCTTCCAGACAGGTTTTTGGTTTTGATTGGCGGATCCCTTTCCTGAAGTTCTCTCCAGTCGGTCCCTTGATTCGAATAACCATTCTTAATCTGGTTTGGATGGATCGGGAAGCTCCTCAGCTGGTCCTGAGATCCCTGATAATGAGTATGTGGAGTCGTGCCATTCCCACATTCTACAAGGGATTTCTTGTGAGCAAAGTTCAGAGTTTAATGCAGTCTTATGTTGCTTAATTATATTCATATACAAGATTTGACTTCATTTGTTGTGCAACATGCATTCAGTATTCAAAGTTTACTGGTTGCTTCAGTGTTCAATTTAATATGCGTTGGCTTTCTTTAAGTTTCCCTTTAGTTCGGTATTTAGTATTCATTGGCTTTCCCTCAATTCACAGTTCACACGCTTTGCGTGTTTTACTTTCATTTCTTGGTTGAAGACATTTGATAACTTTCCTTCTAAGGCACGCAAGCACTTCAATAACACATTAATTGGTTCGAAAGCAAAGATTTGTAACGTTCAGAGACTTTAGAAAAAAACGTGCTTGTTCCTTTAACAAGGCAGGCAACCATTCTGCTACATTGTACCAGTCTCTGCTGCCGTTTAAAAATAGCAGTTCACTTTTGTCAGGAATTCAGCTCGACCGCTTGGCGGAAATGGAGAATGAGTCATTCAAGATACCAGCAATGGAACTCAAGATGGCGGCTTATCAGCGCTATTGCCACAAGACGATTACCATTCTAGTTTTTTCCAACATGGCGACCGCATCTGCCCATTCTATATTTCCCCTCTATGGTTGGGCAAGACGCGTCGCTTCTGTTCGCTTCACCTCGCTGTTTGCGCTGGTGCCTTTTCAATCATTCTGCTGTACAATCGTTGAGACTTCTCTAAACCTCTTCTCCTCTGTTCTGCGCCCTATGCACTCTATCTGAGCTCCGCCTCGACTTATTCTACCTTTTCCTTTCCTTACGTATTTCCCTGTTACTCTTCTTGCTTTCTTGCCCCGTGCACTCGTGTGCGGTTTCTTTTCTACGCTACGTCTTACCTCGTTTCCTTCCTTACCTTTACTCCTTATCTACAGCATTGAGCACAACCGGTCTTCCCTCCTCGTTGCTGCTCGACTACTCCTTCTCACCGAGCGGATTCCTGGAACCGTTCCTTCCTCAGCCTGCAGTACTTACCATTCTTCCACAACTACTTTGGAGACACCATCCTCTACGAGACAGAATTGGGTTTTCTTCCCCACGAGGGTTTCCCAAGGGTACTGCCCCCGGGGTGCACTGAGTCCAGTTTTCTGGCCTCTGAACACTTTGGGGGAATTACCTATATACTTCAGAGCCAATTCAACACCTCTGCTGTTTCCGGACATTCGTGAGTACCTAATTGTTACAGAAAGCGACGCCCAAAAGGGAAACAAAAAAATGGAACAGCAGATGCAACAAGTAATGGCAGCCATGCAGAGTCTCAATACTGAAGTACAGACGTTAAGAAACGAAAATGTTACGTTGAGACAAATGGTTGACAACAGGTCAGAGATCCCTCCGGGATCATTACCCATGGGAAAATACGATGGCAACCCTAAAAGACTAAAAGAATTCTTGGACTCTTGTTTGTTGCAAATCACTTTGAAAGCCTAGTTTTTTCCAAACGATAGAGCTAAAGTAATTTTTCTAATATCTAATCTCGCCGGCAGCACCCTGGCCTGGGCTACACCACTAGTCACCACCAACAATCAGCTAATGGATTCCTATGCAGGATTTACCAACAGTCTGCAAGCCATGTTTGGTAGAAAAGAATTAGTGGTGTCAGCACAAGAAAATCTATTGGATCTGAAGCAAGGGAACACTCATATCCTAACTTTCATCACACAGTTTAAACAATTAGCCAATGAGACGGCATGGGCTGATGATGCCCTCCTGACCATATTCCGCCGGAATCTATGTGAAGAACTTAAAGATGAAGTCTCTAGAGTTCCTAGACCTCATAATTTTGTGGAAATGGTTATATTAGTACTCCAGTTGGATTACCGCATACAAGAAAGAAATCTAGAAAGAAAGAAGGGGAAATCACGTCCACCGCTAGGACCTTACAAGTCGGATATTCCTAGGACCAGTAAGAACCAAGAATTCGGGGAACCTATGCAATTGGGAGTAGCTCGTGGACCGTTAACACCGGAAGAAAGACAAAGAAGAAGAACATTAGGATTATGCATGTGTTGTGGCTCCGATAAACATGTTCTAAAAGACTGTCACCTGACTACTCCTAGACGTCCGGGAAACGACAACTCCCACCCATGAAGGGAACCATGAGTGGGTCTTTGGTACAAAGTTCCCAGGAAACAACCTCAACTCACCATAAGATGGTGGTAATCAATGTGTCTCTACAATTCCTAGACAAGCACATCCAACAAATACCCGCCTTAGTAGATTGTGGTGCAGCGGGATTGTTTATGGATTCCGAATGGGCATTCAGAAACAACATACCCCGGGTGGCTAAAATCCTGAGTCTGCCAGTGGAAGGAGTAGATGGAAACCCTTTATCATCAGGACCCATTAAAGAAAATACAACTTTTCTCACCCTGAAGATTTCTACACATGAAGAAGAGTTATCATTCGATTTGATAAAGGCCGCCCATTATCCACTTATACTGGGTCTCCCATGGCTTGTTAAACATAACCCATTCATCAATTGAACTGCAGGAACATTGTTTTTGGGTTCCGAACACTGCTTGCATTCTTGCCTACCCAAAGGAGTGGTGGGCTTGTATACTACAACTACATCCCCGGACAAAAACCCGGTATTGTCTACCATATCCAACCTGAATCTACTGCCGGAATGTTACCACAAGTTCAGCTCTGTTTTCTGAAATGATGAATACAAGGAATTGCCACCCCACAGAAAGGACGATTGTTCTATCGATTTACTACCAGATGCGCAAGTACCCTTTGGTCACATGTACACTCTTTCTATTCCCGAGAAAGTTGCCTTAAAGGAATACCTACAAACCAACTTGCGTCATGGTCTCATCACAGAGTCTAAAAGTTCTGCAGGTACTTCACTTTTCTTTATCCCCAAAAAAGATTGTAAAGAGCTCCGTCCTTGCATCGATTATAGAGGCCTAAACAAAGTTACATACAAAGATCGATACCCACTGCCCCTTATCCAGGACATTTTGGAAGCTGTCTGAGGCGCAACTATCTTTACAAAACTCGACCTTAGAGGGGCATATCATCTGATCAGAGTTAAAAGAGGAGATGAATGGAAAACAGCTTTCCGCACACCTTTCGGACATTACGAGTATCGGGTGATGCCTTTTGGGCTAGCAAATGCCCCTTCAGTCTTTCAACGTTTTGTAGATCACATATTTGTGGATTTACTCCTTCATACCCTAATCGTATACTTGGATGACATCCTCATTTTTTCTAACAATCTACAAGAACATATTATCCATGTCTCTGAAGTTCTAGAACGGCTTCATCAAAATCGATTGTTTGCCAAAATTGAAAAATGCTCATTCCATCTACTCAGTATGCCCTATTTGGGTTTCATTGTATCTGCAGAAGGAGCTGCTATGGATCCAAGGAAGGTAGAAGCCATCTACAAATGGAAACCTCCTCAGAACGTAAAGGAGGTACAGCGGTTCTTAGGGTTCACTAACTTCTACCGAAAATGTATTCCACATTTTTCTAGAATCATCAAACCCTTCACTCTTCTTCTTCAAAAAGGAAAATCTTTTGAGTGGAATTCAACCGCTCAGAAAGCCTTTGAAAGTCTCAAAATAGCCTTCTCTACAGCACCGATTTTACGGTTACCAGATCAGACAAAACCCTTTACATTGGAAACCGATGCTTTGGATTCAGCCATAGGAGGGGTACTCAAGCAAGTTTCGAAAGAAGGGATCGAACATCCGATTGCCTACATGTCAAAATCCCTGACAGAATCAGAACGCAATTATACCGTACTTGAAAAAGAACTCTTAGCTATAAAAAGGAGTTGCCAGGAATGGAGACACCTCCTTTTAGGGGCTCAACATCCTGTTCAAATTCGTACAGATCACAGGAACTTGAGAGTGTTACAAAACATGGAGTGCCAAAACAGTCGACAAGCTCGGTGGGCATATTTCTTTTCAACCTATGACTTCGTCCTTACTTACATACCGGGAACCAATAATCAAATCGCTGATGCTCTTTCCAGAAGTTCACACAATACTTTATCATTCCTCCCGGAAAAGATGTGGTCACACGCCACTTTTCTATACTATGTATCCTCTTATTTTCAAACTATACGAAAACAATGCCAAGAACTGAATCAGAAAGAAATCAGTGATCATGACCTGAGAATGGAAGATGGACTTTACTTTCGAGCTAACCAACTATACATACCTGAAGGTATACCAAGAAAGAGAGTATTACATATGTGTCATGACCATAAAGTTGCAGTACATAGAGGAATCAAAACCACCCTGGAACTCATCAATAGACACTTTTGGTGGCCTGGAGTAACACAAGACGTCAAGGATTATGTTTCTTCTTGTTCCATCTACCAACAATCTAAGGTTCCTAGAAATCTGCCTACAGGGCGGTTGGTACAACCTAAGCTTCCCAATCAACCGTGGGAGTGCATATCTACAGATTTTATTGTAGATTTACCACCTTCTTCAAACAATACAACCATCATGGTGACTATAGATACTTTGACCAAACTAGCACATTTCATTCCCATGAGCCGATTACCTTCAGCAGCTCAGATGGCATCCTGTTTTTTACAAACTATCTTCCGTCTCCATGGACTTCCAAAATACATCATATCTGACAGAGGTCCACAATATGTTTCCTCCTTCTGGAAAATACTATGCAAAACCTTAGGTATACAAAGAAACCTCACCTCTGGGTATCACCCACAATCCAATGGGCAAACAGAGAGATTAAATCAATCCTTAGAACAGTATCTGCGTTGCTTTGTGTCAGCTGCTCAAGACAACTAGAGCCTTCTTCTACCATATGCTGAATTCGCATATAATAATTCCTTTCACACAGCCATCAAAATGACACCTTTTTTATGCACCTATGGATTCCATCCATCGAGTTTCCCCACCGTAACTCCTCGATCCACCAAAATCCCAGCAGTAGATGAATTAGTCTCCGACATCCAGAAAGGACATGCTACAGCCCTTGCTACCCTTTCTGAAACCAGAGACCGGGTAAAACAACAAGCTGACAAGAAATGCTCACAGGAACCAACCTACAAAACTAAGGATCTAGTATGGCTCTCCTTTAAATACCTTCTTAAACATTTGGTACCATCGAAACTATCACCCAAGTATTTTGGACCATTTCCCATTATTGAGGCCGTCGGGAAGGTAGCATATAAAATCCGTCTCCCATCATTCTGGCACCAGATTCATAATATTTTTCATGTCTTTCAAGTCAAGACACAGATACCGGATAGGTTCAATAGGGGCTTCAATCATACTCCCCCTCTCGTGGATACTCAAGAGGGTCCTGAGTCCGAAGTAGCAGCAATATGTGACTCCAGATACTATCACGGAAAGTTTCAATACCTAATCGATTGGAAAGGCTACAATCCATCAGACAGGACTTGGGAAAACGCTTCATCAGTTCATGCCTCAAGACTGGTAAACAAATTCCATCGCTCTCACCCCTGGAAAGCTGGACCAATCACCCCACGGGGAGGGCATACTGTCAGGAATTCAGCTCGGCACGCTTGGCGGAAATGGAGAATGAGTCATTCAAGATACCAACAATGGAACTCAAGACGGCGGCTTATCAGCACTATTGCCACAAGACGATTACCGTTCTAGTTTTTTCCAACATGGCGACCGTGTCTGCCCATACTATATCTTCCACTCTATGGTTGGGCAAGACGCGTCGCTTCTGTTCGCTTCAACTCGCTGTTTGCGCTGGTGCCTTTTCTAGCATTCTGCTGTACAACCGTTGAGACTTCTCTAAGCCTCTTCTCCTCTATTCTGCGCCCTACGCACTCTATCTGAGCTCCGCCTCGACTTATTCTACCTTTTCCTTTCCTTCCGTATTTCCCTGTTACTCTTCTTGCTTTCCTGCCCCGTGCACTCGTGTGCGGTTTCTTTTCTACGCTACTTCTTACCTCGTTTCCTTCCTTACCTTTACTCCTTATCTACAGCATTGAGCATGACCGGCCTTCCCTCCTCGTTGCTGCTCGACTACTCCTTCTCACTGAGCGGATTCCTGGAACCGTTCCTTCCTCAGCCTGCAGTACTTACCATTCTTCCACAACTACTTTGGAGACACCATCCTCTACGAGATAGAATTGGGTTTTCTTCCCCACGAGGGTTTCCCAAGGGTACTGCCCCCGGGGTGCACCGAGTCCAGTTTTCTGGCCTCTGAACACTTTGGGGGAATTACCTATATACTTCAGAGCCAATTCAACACCTCTGCTGTTTCCGTACATTTGTGAGTACCTAATTGTTACAACTTTACGAGCCTCACAGTTACAGTAATACCGGGTTTCTCAATCTGGGAAAATCACTGACTCACTTTGAAGTTCATTTCCATATCGCGGTGGGCACCAACTTGGCGGCTTCCTTCAAGGGCATCTTTCTGCACCCCTTAGACACTTGCGTGCTGTAGCAGCCCCACAGGACTAACAAGCAATCCCTTTGATGGAATGAAGGACGACCCATCATCTGGTCTCCTTCCTTCGCCTCGCCTGTGTGCCACAGAACGTTTGCTCCCATTTCACACTCACTGGGACCGTCAGCTGCTTTATTCCTCAGTGTGCTTCTTCGGCTACAGAACGGCTCACCACGGCTCCCATCAGCATCTCGCCTCTCTCTTTTCACCTTCCTGTCCACATGCATTTTATACATTGGCTTGTGTAATAGGGTTGCAGGTGTGAGTCCTTTCCCTTAATTGCCTGACTGTAGTTAGGCTGATTAGTAAGACCTGCCTGGTCTTGGCAACAGTATTCCTCTGCTGCCCTCTTCCTCATCTCAGTACCAAAGTGGCGTAGCTGCATGTCAGTGTGCATAACTCCTAGTCATCTCTTCCTCGCCTCCGTACTGCCAAAAGTAATGTGTGAAAAAGTAAGGGGAGCTGGCTTATAATAGCCCCGAGCGGTTGGGGGAGGGTTATGTTAGCCATCAATTGAAAAAGGGGGTACCATTTCTAACCCAAACCATGTTTAGCCCTTTTTGGTCTTTTCCTGTTACTTCTGGGGTGATGGTATCTCTTACCCATTTCTGGATCAATGGCACATGGATAACAATATCCCATTACTGTTCTTGGAACAGAGGGTTTCTGTTGGAAGGCAAATGTGAAATACTGCATCTCGCTAGTTTATGTCTCACTCCCAATCCCCAATGATCCTCCAGCCAGGTTATCCTCCCTCACTTCTCCACCCCCAGGGTCAGAATTCAAAAACGATGGCTTTTCCCTGGCCACCTGTTCAGAAGATCCCAACAGAGTGGAAGTGAGAATATCCTCAGGTTTTTCACAACACCCACCTCTGAGATGATACACAAAATGGCGGGCGCGTCATTCAAGACTCAAGGAGAGCCATTCTTCTACAGGCGTGGGTATGAATTCCCAGATTAAGTCACCTGCCCAGTGTTAGAGCAGCGCTGCCAGGCATGTGGGGGCGAAACTACTTCAAGTGCATATGCAGGATGTCCAGAAACCTGTAAAAGGGTGAAACTGATGGAAGTTGTAGGGGAGCAGACGTGTACATCACTGATAGACTCCACCCCCTCACCTCCGTCATACTGGATGAATAACAAAAAGACAGTGTGCATGACACCGGGTATCATCCTAATTGTGCATCGAATGTCTGAGAGACGTTATGCACTCAGACATTCGTATCGAATGTACCCTCGTACTGAAGTTGTAGCAGGAGACTTGCAGGTACCACTGAATATCGAGTTGTAAAGAAGATCTAACAGGTGCAAAGTGATGTCATAAGGAGAAGATTGAATGAGGCACTGAAACGATATAAGAATGAAGATTACCCCTGCTAATTGTGCAGGGAGTCTTGATTCCATTAAAGACTAGGAGGCGAGCATTATACTTCAACTTCTTTTATTCACTCCTGAGCAGTTTCAACAACAAAACATAAGAAAAACTGTGAAAAGGTCTCTCTTCTACCTTTTCTTTTTCTTAAACTCCAAATCCCACTGTCTCTGTAGTCCTTTTAGTGTCAGTCCAGCTTATGACCCACTTCCTGTGCCTGGACTCCTCCTCTTCTTCGAATGAATGCTCTGAACCGCATCCTTTAAACTTGAACAACAATGTCCATCCAACAGAGTGAACCATGCCAACTGATGCAAACTCTGCTTCGCTACTTCGCGGATGCGGCAAACAACCACCTCTCGGCTTCGCTGCCTAAGGATCCTCGCCACTCAATTATTCTTCTGGTCTTCGCCTAAGGATCATACAAACAACAATATCAGGGTGGAGTCCTTGTACTGTTATTCAAACCAGCATACAATCGATACGTATGAACAGTACATGATAGGGAGGGAAATTAATGCTCACCTCCAAGTCTTTAATAGAATCAAGACTCCCTGCGCAGTAAGCAGGGGTAACTTCATTCTATTTCAAGAATGGAGGTGAGCATTATGCTTGTTCAAATCTTCCCCAATACAGCTGTCGCCAACCCTTCGAGCTGCTTGAAATAAAACTCTTTAAATGTAGTATCGCTTGCCCAATCATCCGCTTGCATGATATCTCGCAGTGTTACTCCTGATGTGAACGCTCTGGATGCCATAGCGCCTCTCACAGATTATGCGCTATATTCCCTTAGATCGATGCCCCGGCGACCTACACTTTGCTATTCTTTAATACATCTCGCTACACACCATTTAGTGTTACTAGGGAAATAGGGATAATGCATTGTGGTGGAACCTGTTTTAGTCCACCTAGCTCATGAGACAGTCACCCCTTCCGGACCGAAAGACTTCCTGTGTATTTCAAGGGCCCTGACATCTGCTACTCGCTTGCAAGACACTAGACATAAAAGCATTGCTAATTTGTCTGATAACTGCTTCAACGACAAGTACTTGTCGGTCGGCCAACTCGCTAGTAGCCGGAGCACTACCGTAACGTCCCACAATCTCTTGTATCGTGGTTCAGGAGGATCTCTGTACGAGCACCCTTCACGAGCCTGGTCACTGCCGGGTATTCTCCAGATGGGACCCCGTCGACCGACAGGTGACTCGCTGAAATGGCCGACCTGTAAACCCTGCTTGTCCTAAACGCCTTCCCATCCTGCAAAAGATGCAAAAGTGTACCACAATGCCTAAAAGAAGCCTGGGTCCGCCCGCTCCTAAAAAAACCCTCTCTCGATCCTTCCTCCCCTAACAACTATCGCCCCATCACCACCGTCCCCTTTCTCCTTAAAATCCTAGACAAAGCCGCACACAATCAAATCCAACACTACCTGGAAACCAACACCATCCAAGGCAAAAGACAGTCAGGTTTCCGCAAAGGCCATGGAACTGAATCTGCTCTTCTAGATTTAAAAAATCAAATTACTAAAATAATGGACACAGGCAAACCTGCCCTCCTCCTCCTACTCAACCTTTCTGCAGCATTCGATCTGGTCGACCACAGCATTCTCACATCGCACCTCTCCAATGCTGCACACTTCTCTCACAAGGCTACCACGTGGATCACATCCTTCCTTGAAGGCAGGGCCATGAAAGTATACTCTGGCCAGGATAGCGCCCCCCCCACCACTATCAATTGTGGAGTCCCACAAGGGTCCTGCACCGCACCGACCCTCTACAACCTATTCACCAAACCCCTCTTTGACTTACTGGACTCCCTCAACGTAGCGTACACAAACTACGCTGATGACACGCAGGTCCTCCTCCCCCTCTCTGGAGACTACGACCTTGACTCAGAAGCCCTCCGCAAAATCTACTCGACTATCCAAACATGGATGGCTATCAATGGTCTCTGCCTAAACGGAGACAAAACCGAAATCATCATCTTAGCCCCTAACGAAACTCTAACCAAACTCAGCCCCGATTATTCGCACATGATCATCGACAGTATTAGCATACCTGTCTCCTCTGCCGTCAAGACCTTAGGAGTCTACATTGACGCGACACTCTCTATGACAAGACAAACCAGCGCCATTGCCTCAGCTTCTGCTCTGACTACCAAACTCATCTATGCCATAAAACCCTACCTCACCACGCCCAACTGCCTCTCCATAGCCAGAGCTACTATAGGAGCCAGATTGGACTACTGTAACGCCCTCCTGGCAGGCACCTCATCAAAAAACCTAAACAGGCTCCAAATAGTGCAAAACAATGCCCTCCGTGCTGCACTACACATTCCCAAAACTGACCATATCTCACAGGCCAGAAGACGCGTCCACTGGCTCCCAGTCAAGGAAAGGATCAACTTTAAAATCCTCACCCTCACACACAAATGCATCAACCACACAGCACCCCCCTACCTATCTGAAACTATAACCAAGAACTCCTCCGTCCGCCCCAGAAGAAGTCATCACGCCAACCAACTCCAAGTACCCACTGTAAAAAGAGCCAAAGCCGGCGGCATTGGCTTCCCTCACATAGCACCTAAGCTCTGGAATGCCCTCCCCAACTCGCTCAGAGCAGAACCATCTCTGTATCTCTTTCGCAAATCCCTCAAAACCACGCTATTCAGCTAACTCCACCTTCCCTTCACCCACTTCAGCTCGCACACATCTGATACGAAAAGTGTTCGACACGAAATGCTTCCTGTAATGAAAATTGCTTTGTAACCATCTTCCTTCCATTGTAACCAGACTATGTATGTATTCATGTAACAGCGCCACGATGCCCCCGGGCTGATGTGCGCTTTAAATAAATCCGAATAAATAAATAAATAAATAAATGAGCAAGGAAATTCAAGATCGCAACTACAGGTGCTGAACAGGATGAAAATACCTCCCTCTGCACCAGTTCGACCACTTGGTCCAAGCTGCGTCGTAGCTCCTCCTAGTGGGTGGAGCCCACGATTCCGCAATAAGCTCTGCAGCTTGCACCGAAATGCCTGACAGCGCCCATCGCTGAAAGAGCAGGAAAAGAAGAGGAATAGTCCAGGATCAGGAAGTGGGTCATAAGCTGGTGGACTGACACTAAAAGGACTACAGAGACAGTGGGATTTGTAGTTTAAGAAAAAGAAAAGGCTGAAGAGGGACTTTTTCACTGTTTTTGTTATGTTTTGTTGTTGAAACTACTGAAGAGTGGATAAAAGAAGTTGAAGCATAATGCTTGCTTCCAGTCTTGACATAGAATGAAGCTTTTACTGAAGAAACAAGACTAAACATATGTACAAGTAAGAACAAAGCATATATACAAAGAATATAAGTAACCAAATGAGTTGTGACTGTATATACGCAGAAACGAAAGGTAGATGAACCATATAGAATCTTGTTGAAGTAGAAAACACAACACGGGTAAAGCAGCCATGTTGAAAAGATGGACGACAGATCCCAATGATAGTAAGTGAAGAGCTTGAAGGAGAGAGACCAGAGCTGCAGAGCTGACAGAGGCTGGAAATGCGAATCCACACATTAACAAAGAATAGCTGCTGGCCAGATATCAAGGATGCCACAGCGAGAAGCTACTGAAAGGTACAAGGGGAGGTAACAAGGATAAGTAACGTACGCAGGACATATTTCTCTAAGTGTAATAAATGAGCAAACGTTTGTAAGTGCCAAGTATTGACAATAAAAAATGTAGAAAAGCCTATGTGAGGTAGAGCAACCAAGTCTCCAGAGGTCAAAGAGGGTAATGAAACCCTAGATAATTGAATTAAATAGCGCTAAATAAGAGGCGAAATGGACAAAATCATGGTCTTCTCACACCTGATTCAGAACTCGACAATAAAGGCCTATTCATTAAGCTCCAGATGAAGATAGTGATGTACCTACACTCCCTTAAAAGTCCCAGAGAAGAGAACAGCCCGCAAGGTCAACTACAAAGAAGAGGCCTTGGCTGAAGTCTTGGCTGATGAGAGATGGTGGTCTAATTGTGCAAGTGGGTAGTAGTCTGACGTTGTTCTCTGCCCCTGAGTTTTGTTTTGCTTACGTGCTGCTAGCGAGCTGAGTGTCTGAGGTTGGGAGAGGATGCCAAACTATCATGAGGGCCTATGCAGCTATGATCATACAATGTTGTATGAGCCAATCCGCTACTGTTATGATCTGTATTATAAGTAGTTAGAGGGAAGTTCGAGGCTTGCCTACCAGAGAAGGGGTCGCCAATAAAGTTACGAACACTTAGGTGCTGTATAAGTAGATATGTTCCCCTAACCAATCTTATTATTTTCCACATAGGATGATGTCATAGCTGACGCACATTGAGGTATAAAGCCTTTGTGTAACCAATTAGCAGTGTGAGTGTGTGTACTACAAACTGTTGTTTGCCAGATTGCCCTACATTATTGAATTGTCAATATAGTAGTACTTTACCATATTCCTTGAGTCTATCCGGTCATTTGGGTCCAAGACTGTTTATTATGGTCTCGGGAGGATAGCTCAGTGGCAACGTGCTCGCCTTGGAAGCAAGACGACATGGAGCAACACAGGTGCGACCCCCGGGCCGCGCTTAGAAACCTCTGGCTATTAAGCGCGGTATAGATAACCTATCATATCATAGCATGGTAACCCCATTCTGTGCATAGATACGCCCAAAAATTGCTATTGCACACAGTGGTGTAGGAGGAAGCAAAGAGCACATCACAGCAACGGCGGCATCGCAAATGGCGGCACATACATATCGCAAATACAGAGACGACGGGTGGACAATTCGGGTCTAGAGAGGAAGATGACAGGCAATATCACCTCGAGCATGGCCAACAAGAAGATCCAGGTGCCATGTCAGATATTTGGTGGATCAGTCTCCATCGGAAACCGAACAAAGCTCATAGGAAGGAGAGCAAAGATGAAAAGAAGGGTACCTATATACGTTGGGAAACAAGCATGCCACTGAACACAGTCCTACATTGTGCATGCACCTAAATGAGAAGCAGATGGAATTCCTAGTGCAACCAGGTGCCATGGTTAACGTCATCAGTGAGCAAGTATACAGAACTCTTGCACAAATTCCCAGTCTTCACCCATCCGAAGTTGCCATGTACCCGAATGGGTCTAAGACCCCGCCTCTCTGTATGGGATACTTTGAGGCAACATGCAGGTACAGAATGCAAGAAAAAAAGAATACCTGTGCATGTGATATTGACAGCAAAAGAGTGCGGATGCATTCTACGTTTAAAAACCACCATTGACATGGGACTAATACACGTCTTATACAGGATGATGGTCAATAAGTATATAAATACGGTGGATAAAATAGACCAACTTTTCTCGACCTTATTTAAAGGCATTGGGAAACTAAAGAACAAACAGATCAGACTGCACATCAATGGAGAGGTCCCATCAGTAGCCCAGCATTACCAAGGCATTCCCGTCAACATACAGTGACAGGTAGAGGAAGAGCTCCACAAACTCTTGGAGCAGGACATCATAGAACTGGCAACAGGACCCACTCCATGGGTGTCGTCCTTCATGTCGGTGCTAAAAAAGGAATCAGATGCTATATGATTATGTGTAGATATGAGGAGACCAAACCAAGCCATATTGAGAACGTCACTTGGCAACCCGTATCACTGACATGATACACTTATTGGATGATGCCAAGGTTTTTCCAAACCCGACCTCAACAAGGGCTATCATCAGCTGGTTCTAAGCCTGGAAAGCCGCTACATCACTATCTTCATGATTCACCTTGGCCTCTTTAGGTACAAGTATTTGAGTTTTGGCATCTCTTCTGCAGCGGAAATATCTGAAGCTGAGTTACATAATATCATCAAACATATTCCAAATTGCATTAATTATAACAATGGCATTTTAGTCTTTGGCACCAGCGTGGAGAAACATGGCGACACACTATCCAGGGTATGCATGGCATTAGAGGCACCAAACCTCACCCACAACAAAGACAAGCGTGAAAGCAGGAAAGGCACCCTACAATTCTTTGGACACATCTTCTCAGAACAGGGAATGACATCAGATCCCGAGAAGGTAGCGGCTCTAAACGAAACACCGCATCCAAGAAATGTGTCAGTGCTCTGATCTTTCTTAAGGCTTCCACGTTTCGTCACATGATCTATCAAGGACTTCGCAATGATTTGTGAATCATTGAGGGCACTCACAAAGCAACATGTGCCATGTCCTTGGACAACGCAGTGTCAGAGGGCATTCACTGCCATATGTGATGGCATATCAGAGGCAGACAGCATGGCCTACTTTGATGGGGGCTCTCAGAAGTACGCAGAGGACAACAACATGAAAGCCCATGACGAAGTTGCAAAAGAAAAGATGCAATGGAACACAGACCTCAAGTGAGGTGTGTAGGAATCTCAACTAGATCTAGGAGATTTGGTGGTAGCAAAGCAACCCCAAACCAGCAAACACACCACTATGTTTCATGAGGATCCGTTAATAATAACTGGGAAGAAGGGTTCCATGATAGCCGCAGCAGGGGATCAGAGACGTGACTAGGAACTCTTCTCACTTCAGGAAATTGCTAATCGCAGGCTGGAAGCAGAGAAGCAACAGAAGAGCCGAGGCAGACCCATATCTATCCGATGAATCCTATCAAGGAGATGGAGAGGGGTCGTACTGCGCTGAGAGGGCTGAATCTGAGCCAATGGACAGAGCAGAACAGCCAGGAATCAGATACGACAGACCTCAGAGGGCCAGGATGAGGCAGAGGAGACTTATTGAAGAAATGGGGTAATGTGACAAACTTGTTGTTCGATTTGGAGCGGTGCGGTTGTGGCATCGGGTGAACTGTCTAGTGTTGAGGGCAGGGGCGGGACTGGGGAGTGGGGCGGGAAGGGGGGTGAGGGAAGGAAGGTAGTGTGAGAAAGGCAACGGTTGAGTGAAGTTGTGCCTCTTAACGTGCTAGTGTCCGGGTCCTTATTTCAGACACTGTGCGGCCCTACAGTCTCCCACAGGGTGGTCCCCTGAAGGGAAGATTTTACATATCTCACCCCCCCTCCTCTGCTAGCCATCAACGTTCTTCTGTTCTTACTCCATATGGCAGGGCTGCTCTCCATGTCCACCTCAATGCTGACAGATTGATGGCACTCAGGCATTGATCAGGTTCCTTGGATCTACTAAACATCCGACAGTGGTCCACCGTCAGATTCTCTCTTGGGTCGCTGAATCTGCGCATGGTGCCCCAAGGGGCCACAAACTTCAAAAGTTGCAAAACAACGCTCTGAGAGCAGCTCCGAACATCCCTCACAGAGAGCACATCTCTAAATATAGGAAGGAAGCCCACTGGCTAAAAATAAAGGACAGAATCCTCCTTAAAACTATATCCCTCACTTCCAAATGCCTGACACTCTAGCACCTCCTTACCTATCGGAAAAAATCACTAGGAAACTCACCTCCCGACCCCTGAGATCTGCCAATACCTTCCTGCTTGACATCCCCAGATTCAAACTCACTACAGCTGGAGGAACCAGCTTCCCAGTTAAAGCTGCTCAAGCGTGGAACACACTCCCTCCTGACCTCAGACACCCTTTACCATACGCAAGATTCAGAGTTAATGCTCTCAAATGGCTCCGCTCTAACGATTCATAATTTCTTCACTCCTTATAACTACTGTCTAAGACCCTGTGACGTACCCCACCCCCCACTCATTGCTATAACCATAAATGTAATGCATCCTGTATTGTAATCCACTTCTGTATTCATATGTATGTACTATATCTTGACAAGCACTGTAACTAAGTTTTCGAGATTTCTTGTATTGTTGCGCCCAGCTGCCCAAGGACTTAGTGCGCATTATCAAATAGCCAAACAAACAAAACACCGCTTTCCCAAAGTCGTTTAATGGCCCTGCCCCTTCCCCTCCTTTGGGTTTCCCAAGTGACTACAGTGTCAAAGGCCTCATTACCTGACTTGGGCCACGGACAAAAGACTTCCAAGAACGGCTCTCTCAGCCAAATTCAAGTGGAAATTCATCACATTTGAAACCCCATTTGGCTTTATTTAATCATATCACAAATATTTGTTTTAACAAGAACATTCCAAGTAGGAATAGGTCCAGACAAAATCAATGTACCAAACACCATGTTCCAAGTTGGATTAAACAGCTGATCGCGCTATCACGGTTGGTGACTTGGACGTTGCCCGCTGGTTGTCCGCGTCTCTGGAGTTGCATCATTTACAGTTTATTCAGGTTTGAAGGTCACAAATAGGAGTTTGCAAAAAAGGGTGATGTTGGATTATCCATCAGTTATATCGATCTGACTTTAGCTGCAAATTGAAATGTATAGTTACCGCGAGTGCCGTCAGTGGCATGATCAAATATTCTGTATAATATGTGTCACGGACGGTAGGATCAACAAACAACGTACAGCCTAGAATGTTAGGTTTAAAGGGATTTATTTCACATAATCAGTAGGACATGGGATTAAGGTGGACTAAAACTGCAGTTAAAGGAAATTCAAAAGGCAATGAGAATCAAATCACCCTACTCTGGGTGCACCCATTGGCAGTTCTCCTCTGCTGGTTCAAATAATATACATTCATGATGTATAACCGAGGGTTTCCTCAAATGCCCTCACTGTGGCTTCATAAAACTACTGTTCAATAAGATCAGGAACAGCCCCAGGAAAGTAACAGGATTGTGGGAACAAAGACAGGGCTGGTGAATAAACAAGGTCTAAGGTGTTGGCAGGGCAATAGGTTGACTGGGGCCTGGCCGTCGGCGTTGGTCACTATTATTTGTAATAGGTCTGTATTTGAGTTTAGGCAACGCGTGTACTCTGAGCGTCTAAATGTTTGATTTCAATGCGACTCCGAAGGACGATTCTAATGAGACATGGAAGAGAGATCTACCCAAACAGTAAACCAGAAGACGAGGGCTCTTCTATGAAAGCATCATGAAGTAGACACAGACAACTGAATAGAGTTTGGGATATAAACTTTTATTAACTCAAAAAGGTGGGTAGAAAAAAGGCCTAACTTGCCCTATACTAGGGTGGGATTTCCTAAATTAAATTAATGATAGTCTGTGTCAGGAAGTCCAAAGCAAATGTCTTTCGTTGTCCAAAACCTATGCTTGCTGTCATCTAACTGTATAAAATGTGTAGGGATGTCAGCATCAAATGAGAAGTGTTCAAATAAAGGTTCACAGCTTCTTCCAGCTCTTGGGTGGGAAATGGGGTTCCCTTCCCCAAGGTTCAAATAGTTCACGTTATCAAAGAGGGGATCCCTTGCCCAAGCTTTCAAGTTTTTCAATGTTCCCAAATAACACAATCTTTCAAATCTCTCAATGTTCCAAAACAACACACTTCCTTGGAATACTTCCCAGCTCTTCTGGTTTGGTCACCTTTCACCAATTTATAAAGTTCAGTTCCTCAGTTTCAGTTCACATATGTTTTCCTTGGTTCAGACCACGCGGTGCACCCGTTACATTTCACGCAACCGACACACCTTACATGTGTTTGCTTCATAGGTATCTTGCCACAGTTTCAGCTTTACAGCGAGGCTCGACTTATCTTTATTTCACATGCCCTTGATGCTTTATTATTGCTTGTTTTGTCACCATTCACTTGTTTAGTTGCTTTTGCTCGCAAAGACCAAAATAGTCTATGTTATAGTTCCCTTGCACAAGCCATCATAGGCTTCCCTGTACACTCTCCTGCTAGGAAACTCAGTCTATGTTATAGTTCCCTTGCACAAGCCATCATAGGCTTCCCTGTACACTCTCCTGCTAGGAAACTCAGTCTATGTTATAGTTCCCTTGCACAAGCCATCATAGGCTTCCCTGTACACACTCCTGCTAGGAAACTCAGTCTATGTTATAGTTCCCTTGCACAAGCCATCATAGGCTTCCCTGTACACTCTCCTGCTAGGAAACTCAGTCTATGTTATAGTTCCCTTGCACAAGCCATCATAGGCTTCCCTGTACACTCTCCTGTTAGGAAACTCAGTCTATGTTATAATTCCCTATAGTTCCCTTGCACAAGCCATCATAGGCTTCCCTGTACACTCTCCTGCTAGGAAACTCAGTCTATGTTATAGTTCCCTTGCACAAGCCATCATAGGCTTCCCTGTACACTCTCCTGCTAGGAAACTCAGTCTATGTTATAGTTCCCTTGCACAAGCCATCATAGGCTTCCCTGTACACTCTCCTGCTAGGAAACTCAGTCTATGTTATAGTTCCCTTGCACAAGCCATCATAGGCTTCCCTGTACACTCTCCTGTTAGGAAACTCAGTCTATGTTATAATTCCCTATAGTTCCCTTGCACAAGCCATCATAGGCTTCCCTGTACACTCTCCTGTTAGGAAACTCAGTCTATGTTATAGTTCCCTTGCACAAGCCATCATAGGCTTCCCTGTACACTCTCCTGCTAGGAAACTCAGTCTATGTTATAGTTCCCTTGCACAAGCCATCATAGGCTTCCTTGTACACTCTCCTGCTAGGAAACTCAGTCTATGTTATAATTCCCTATAGTTCCCTTGCACAAGCCATCATAGGCTTCCCTGTACACTCTCCTGCTAGGAATCTCAGTCTATTTTATAGTTCCCTTGCACAAGCCATCATAAGCTTCCCTGTACACTCTCCTGCTAGGAAAGTCAGTCTATGTTATAGTTCCCTTGCACAAGCCATCATAGGCTTCCCAGTTCACTCTCCTGCTAGTGAACTTATTCACTGTTTCAATTCTTTTGACCAACACCTTTGGCACCTTTTGCCAGGTTTCATCGCACTTTACTCTTGCATGCAGGTTTTCATTTCTCAAGCATTCATTTATTTCAGTAAAACTTAATAATGTCTGTTTGGCTCTTGGCAATGCTTGCTTGACTCTTGGCAAAGCTTGTTTGCCGCTTGACAGTGTTAATTACAACCATTCATTCTTTTTAGTAATAGCTTGGCTTTTGGCAATGGTTCTTTAACAGTTCCCGGGTCCCTGTTCTAAGACCTTTAATATATTCAAGTTTTCTTAGCTTCTTTTGTGCAATTGACACGCCCGAGGGTGCCCTTGCCTTCTGGGCAGAGGCACCGGTTTCCAGTCACGTGTCTGTCAGCTTCGGTGTGGCGCTGGAAAACCTCCTTCGGTTTTCGCTGCTTCGCGCAACCTTTCCACAGCCTCAGGTTCCCTTCTGAAGGACTTCGCTTCACCCCGCTTCCTTCCCCGGAGCACCAGTAAGCACTGTCCTTGCAATCCTGCAGCTGCGAATGCCCAGGGAGCTTCTCTCTGCTCCACAACACCAGTTCTGATTCACCCGGCTCTCTCACGAGTCTCGAGCTGGCTTTTCTCCAGTTCCTGCTCCTCTGCTGGTACAGCTTCTCCCGGTTTCTGTGTCTCTTCCCGTGTCCCGCCGTGGTCCCAAGAGGAAACAGAAGTCCTACTCTTGCCACCATCTCCTCATTTTAAAGTTCCCAGCATCAATTAAGGTTTCAGAAATACTAGATCGCTCCTTGTCAAACCAACAGTCTTTCTTCGGTGTTTGATACCTCTTCCTCGTCCCAGTACCAAAGTGATGTCAGTGTGTGTACGAGTCATTAAAGAAAGAATTAATGACTCTTGTGAGTATCTTCCTCGTCCCAGTACCTGACTAGTGTTTACTGGGAGATGATTTATGTAAAGGATAAGGAAGGGACTGGTAGTAACCTACAAAGGACTGGGGGATATTAGACTAATTAGAAAAGGGAAATGGGGGATACCGTGTCTCGCACAAGGGTACTTGCCCACTCCCCAAGTTTCCTCCACCCAGGTGATCCTCCCTCGCATATTCACCCCCAGGGTCAGGATCCGATAGCAACAGCCTTTCCCTGGCCACGTGGGAGGAGGATATAATGGGGAAAGAAGTGAGGACGCCCTCAGATTCCTCGCACTTCCCTGATGTGAGACCCTGATACGAAGACTGATTTCTGACCATGGCAATAGACTTTTGCTCAAGCAAGTCTTTTCTCAATTCATGGATGGGCATCCCTTTTCTAGTGGGGGGTCTCTGTAAGGTGCAGAAGGAGGAGACTGACACATAGGTGGTATGGTTGTTGGCATAACATTTTATTATACCAGAAAATAAAGAGTAAACCTGCCTCTCCCTAACTTTAAAGGGTGGTGGTTTCCTAACCTCAACTAAAATACCAAGGACGCTCTCAGAATTTCAGCATAAATCAAAAGGTCCACCATCCTGTGTCCAAAAACCTAGTCCTTACACACTTATAACTAAACTGAAAAGGTAATGGTTCTTCTTGGTCTAGAATCTGACAGCATCCACATTGCCCTGTGCAGGGGTAGCACAAGCCTCTCGCCGCCAATACAGTTTTGGGGGCTGCGGGTGTTGAATACACATAGACCTCCGCAACCCCAGCAGGGACAGAGGTTTTGGGTCTGCTGGTTGGCTGGGTAGGGGGACCGGGTAGAGGTAAAGGGAGAGGTTGTGGATAGGTATGGGGTAGTTGGGTTGAGTAATGCTCCTTTGCTCTTGCATTCCTGCTCTTGCGCTCCTATTCTGGTTGCTTGGCCAGACATGCACACATCATCAGACATGCACACTTCATGCACAGTGACATTCACCCTTAGTAGAGTCTCATAAACTTGTGATTTACCGTATGCAACTCTGAGGCCAAATAACTGTGTTAAACCAGCAACCTAAAGCAAGCTGGCTTCTACCACGCAGCAAATGCATATTGTCAAACAACGCAATAACGACACAAACAATACAATGATAAGGCACTTAGCTTCGTGGAGTGTCTTTGTTGTCTCCAGAATGTTGTCTGGGACCTCTGGATGCAGCGAACTATGGCTGCAAGAAAGAGCTGTATGAGTGAGTGCAAACACAATCAGGGTATCACAAAAAACTGAATGCGGTCACTGATAGCAGCAAACGCGAGCTCACACAAGAGCTGCTGCCCATGTGGTTAATATGACTCAAAACTGTGGGCTTTAGTACTATGAACCATGTTCATGCGGAACAGTTCCCAAGGTTAGATCCCATGCACTTGACGTGGCGCGATATAGGGCCTAAGTTCCATGCACTGGTTGTGGAGCAAGTTACTCAAAGCATTAGGCTAAAGCATGCACTTATGGGCGTGTTCAGCGCATATGTCGCACATCTTATCTGCACTCAGAGCAGGGGCCGCAGGTATCCGGTGAGGGCTTGGCTCCTGCGCTTGTTCCCTGCTGTAGTGCTTGCGCTGCTGCTGTGCGCTGTATTTCTCTCCCCCCAACTCTCTGGCACTTATCTTAAGTGGGGCGAGGGGCCGGTGAGGTGATCCAGTGGGGCATGGCCCCTCACACGTGCTCGGTTGTATACAGCTCTTCTAAACAGGTACTTGCAGGATGATGTCTCGAGTGCAAGCCCCGGGCCGGGGCTGCACATGTCAGATGAACTGTGCGCCCCCATTCAGCTGCCGTTCTGTAGTCGTAAGGATTCTGGAGATTGTAGTCCAGCGATGCTGCCAATGCTTGTGCCTGCAAGAGGGACAAAGCAGCAGCCTGAGGGAATGCCATTTTCTCTGCACGTGATGCTGCTGGTGCACTGTGAGTTCCAAATGCTTGGCAATCCGTTTTCGTTGCCCACATTATTCCGGCACTTGCTGTTGCTGTCTCCCGACACCTGATTCCTGACAAGAAGAATTACTCCCTTCTCCTGGACAGCAAATCACAGTTCCAACTGTTGGTGGGACCGTTACCTGGGGAAGGACTACCTTTTCCAAGGTACAACACAAAGTTCCAAGTTCACAATGTCAACCAACAGTAAAGTTCTCAGTTCAAACATCAACATTGCTTATTGCTTATAGTTGCTTCTTCAGTATTGGGTTCCTTGAGAATGCCCCCCTTCTACAGATGTCTGCCCCTCAGTATTTATTCTCTACACACTGCCTGGAGTAATGAATCCCTTCCCCTGCACTCTCTCTTTACTTGTGGGTCCAAGCACCAGGAGAATGACTCCCTTCTACTGGTCTTCTTTTGCTATGTTCTCACACATTCTTGGCTTTCACTTTCACAGTTTACAGTACCAGGGGGGATGTCTCCATTCCCTGGGCCTTTCTCAGGCTTATTATTACACTTCATAGCAGTAGGGGGAATGTCTCCCTTCCCCTGGTCTTTCTCAATCATGCCCTGCCACAAAGAAGATAGTTTACAAAAGTTCCTCTTGGCTTTGGCAGACCTGGTTCACTCTCCTGCAAGGCACTGCCACAAAGGAGATGACTAGGATGACTCTTCTCGTTTCTTGGGTGTGGGTCCCCAACCTGTATATGTGCCGCTGGGTTTCCCTCCTCACCCCTAATCTATATTCTTGGAGTTTTACACAACTCCGTTATGCCCTAACCAACCTTCCCAGCAACCCAGATACCTTTTGGGTTCTTGCTGGCTTCCTCCGGTTGGGCTGGGGCTCTCCGTGCTTCGGCTTTGGTCTTCCCCTGGGTTCTCTGCTCTTCCGGCAGGCTGCGGTGACTCCACAGCGTGGTTCTTCGCTCCGCCTACGTGTCAGCTCCGTTGCGCACCTTCCAGGCTTCTTGTAGGCCCAGACGTTCCGTCAGCCGGGTTTCTGTTTGGTTCTGCTTCTTCTCCGTACTCCGCCGAACCGCTTCCTTCCCCACGGTTCCTCCTGGGAGGGCTTCTCCCTTTAGTAAGTCCTGTGTCTGTTTTTATCTACCAACTGGTAAAACACCATGAACGCATATGTACGTTCTCTTGAGGATTCCTCGTTGCTCTGCATGTTCTCCTCATCCCAGTACCTTCCAGGAAAGCCTTTCGAAAGTCATCCCTACCTTCCTCGTCCCAGTTAATCTTGGGTTTCCAATGTTACAGAGGTAAATGGAAGTGTGGGCTACAGAGGGTTGAGTGAAGGGATGGCAGGATTGTACTTCTCTTCACTGTACTTGCACGTCCGAATTTCACAAAGCATAGTAGAACCATGAATGTATATTGGCTGCTTTTGCCATTGCTATTAATTCCATTTGTTCCCTCCCCATTTAGCCTTGTGGCGCTTTGAAACGCAATTCTGATGTCTTAGCACCTAACAAATGCTCAAAAATAAATAAGGGTTGGCATATCACATTACCCTTGCACGGGCGACCTTGTCCCTAGAGGGGGAGTCTCTCCCCATGACAACCTCCACTGAGTACCACCCCCAGGGCAACTATCAGGTAGCGGCCTCACCTCCCCGGCCTCATGGGAAGGGGCTCCCCCTCTGGGAGATATCGCGACATCCAAGTATTTGTCACATCTCTTATCAAATTATGACAGGTCTCTTCTGAAATCCTGACAGGAACTCTTCCAAAATCATGGCAGGAGGTCACTTATCAAATCAGATCAGTAGATCTTGTCTCAAATCCCCGTAGGAGGTCTATTGCCAATTAATACCCAACGAGGGTCAATGAGCTTGTTACAAGCAAGCTCATTGGTCCTCACCCGGGCATTACCTCACCGAGAAGGCTCTGAAGCATCTGCTTCACCACCCCGGCTCCGGGGTTCCTTCCATGACTGGCCACCATGGAATGGGAGAAAGGACTACATGTAGTCACTTATCCCGATCCCCGGTGGCCATTTTCTTTGCTTTTTTTTTCTCGAGTCGAAAAACAGTCTCAGTGCTGTCTCTCGACTTGAGAAAAACTGCAATTAGTACCCTAGCACGATGTGCTGGGGTAATACTGGCAATATGACCCTCGGAGGGGGGCCATTACAGATCTGGTAATGCCCCTTAGGCTCCGTTAAAGCCCTTGCTTCACTCTGGCTTCTAACTATGGCCCCTGGGGCATTACCCAGCCAGTAATGCCCCCCCCTCCTCTGGTCATATTGCCTAAATCATGGTGGGGTTCTCTTTTGTCCTGCTAGGAAGTCTATTCTCAAATCATGGCATGAGGTCTCTCTTGAAATAATGGCAGGAGGTCTCTTCTTAAATCACATCAGAGATTCTTTTATTGGACCACTGACTGCAAAATGGTATCTCCGGTAGTGGTTCACTCTATAAGAAAAAGCAAGCATTTTGTGAAAAAGCTGGTAGCACATGAACAGCATTGACTGACTGTGCCCCGGCTTGACCAGTTTTTCCTCACTGCATCGTCCCAATTTGCTCACAGGTCATTCCTCCACAGGGTATTTCTCTCTTACTTTCAGCAATGCTAGAAATGATGCCCCTTTTGAGGAATCTGCACCCTGAAAATAGGAAAAGCAGTGCCTTCAAAGCCTTCAGATGGCCACGCTGGCTTTTGAAGGTTATAGAAGTTACTGGAACTGTTGGGTTCATAACTTTCTGATAACGTTTTCTGTCCAGCAGCAATTTACACTCAACACATAAAAGACCCCTTATCTCTCTTGATTGCTTACATAAACCCAACAGCCTTCTTGGGATTAAATGTGGAAAGGGCAGATAGTGTCCATTACTCTTGATAGGGAAGCCGAGAAAAGTACATGAGCAAATGTTGACATTCAATTAAAGCACAGATATGGAAAGTGAATGAGTGAGTTCTGTGGGCGGAAACCAAAGATAAGGGATCCCGGGTGTATATAAATCAGGGACTGCCACTACCAGACTCGAGCCCAGGTCTGCAGCGGTGATCCTTTTCCCTTCCAGAAGTTGGCTGATCGACCTGATCATCATGAAGTGGCTTATCCTGGCGATGGTTTGCCTCCAGCTCTCCGAAGGGCTTGTGGTGAGGTGAGTATGGGTGCTGGGCTGAGACTGTTCTTCAGATCCTGGAGTTGTGAGAGGAGGACTCCCTGATTTGGATGGTTCATGGTAGGTGGAGGTGGTGGTTATCATGAAGTGGTTTATCCTGGCGATCGTCTGTCTCCAGTGCTCCAACGGGCTGGTGGTGAGGTGAGGATGGGTGTTGGGCTGAGACTGCACTTCAGATCCTGGAGTTGTGAGTGGAGGACTCCCTGATCCGGATGGTCCATGGTGGTGGTTATCATGAAGTGACTTATCCTGGCCATGGTCTTCCTCCAGCTCTCCGAAGGGCTGGTGGTGAGGATGGGTGCTGGGTTGAGACTGTTCTTCAGATCCTGGAGTTGTGAGTGGAGGACTCCCTGATCCGTTTGGTTCATGGTGGGTGGTGGTTATCATGAAGTGGCACATCCCGGCAATGGTCTGCTGCATCTCTTGGAGAGATCTCTTGCTGGCACAGGCTGTACTTGGAAGAGAATTGAAAAGAGTGAATGTGAGCTGTTGTAGATGGTCCTCATGAAGTGGCTTATCACAGCGATGGTCAGCTCTCAGCTCCTAGAGGGGCGAGTAAGGCGAATGTTGCTTATGCATTTGCCTACCACTAAGTGCGTTCCATGCCATCGGACTCTGTGTTGAGTCGATCCTGGGTTTTGGGATACATGACAGTGGGTGAGTATTGTGGCTTATCGGCCACACAATCATCAAGAAAGCACTTCTGGGAGCTGCCCAAAAATGCAGAAATGGGTTGCTACATAGAAGATTTAAGTGGCCTCCAGAGGCATTAGTGGCAATAAGGTGGCATGTTCGTGCTTAGAAAAAATATAAAAGCACTATAGACTCATACAGGGAAATAGAATTTAGGGATTGGATAGGAAAAGAAGGTAGTGATGGGATACCACAGTTAAGAACCACAGAAAGGTGTGACCATCTCAGAACAGACAACACGTGAGTGCCTCAGACCACAAAAAGAAACTTTCTGGCTATCACAGACCTTATAGTGAAGTCTGTGGACCACAAGAATGAGTGGTCAGCACGTACCAGGAAATCTGATGCCCCCCTTCAACCTTAAGAATATACGTCCATCTCGGACCACAAGAACACTTGAGTGGCCAACTCAGATCACACGAATATGCGCATGCACTGCAGGTCACACACACAAAACATGTGCTGGCCACTTGGGCTGGATGCAGAACATACCAGGTCAACCTCATGCTGTCGTCACCATGTCAGAGCTGGCACAGAAGAGGGGTGCTTGCCTCTGACCCCACCAGTGACCACCACACAGGGATCAAGGCTGGGCACTTCAGAACACAATTGTGTAGACAGAAAAGGACAATTGCCTCCTCCCTGTGGGTTATTTGTATTGTGCATTCCGGAAGCTGTGGCACAACCACAGGATGACCTATTTGCAAGGTAATGAGATTTCCTTATAGCACACAGTTACCCCCTTGCCTTCTGGTTAATACTAGTCATTAGAGAGTCTCCAGCAGCCCAGGTTCAGGGACGCAGTTAAAGGCACTTTCAGCAAACAGTTGGTGGCAACTGTTTCTTAAATGAGGCTCAGTGCACAAATGACTCACCTTCACATCCGAGCAGAGGCCCTGGAGATGATTGTAGGATCAGTCCAGTGATAATACCGGCACAAGCCTGGGGTGACTGTCTTGGTGAGGTGGTTATTCCAGCCCAGGGTTTGTACGGTGGGGTACAGGTAAGTGGTCTTATATAGTGATCATCAACCAATAAAATTGGAATTGCTGCGCATGGTTGTACAAAAAAAGGAGTGTTAGTTGGATAGCAGGAAAGCAGATGCAGAAAAACCTGTGGTGTTGATGAGTGAAGGTCGGAAAAACTCATTGGCTGTGTGCTAATATGAAAACTCTTCACTCTTTGTGGTGGGTCAAGCCGGGCGTGGAGGTTAGCCGAAAGGGCAGGCCACTCATTGCGAAGCGTTAATTGAAAACTGGAAATTTGACATTAAACATTGAAAGTTGAGAATTGAAAATGGTTGTTAATTGAAAATGTGTAGGGTATGGTACCTGGCACGGCAACTTGGTGGTTGTCTGAACAGACTGAACGAAGTGTGCACTTGCAGGATTAAATAAAGGGTTAGTTGAGGGGTGAAGGCTATGGTGCAGCGTTGCTTCCCGGATCTTGCTAGTGCAATTGTTTGAGGGGATTTGGTGTAGTTACATGTCACACAGCTGGGGTCCCGTAAATTGATGGGTATTTCAGCGACTGGTAGTAATGAGGGATTTGGGGTGTTTGACTTATAGTAACCAAGATTCAGAGAGGCTGCCGCTTTGAAGATTGATGAGGAATACACATTGAGGTATTGTTCCAGTCAGCATGTATTCGTATAAACAGTGAGGGGCTGTGAGAGCACTCTGGCAGAATGTAAAAGGGGTTGCTTGCACGATAGATGTGTGTGTTATGCAATGCACCACTTGTCACTTGTTTAGTTACTAGGCTTGTGCTTGGTCGAGAAGATATCCGTTGCTGTGTTCCTAGTTGGATGTTGTTATCATTCATTTATTTCAAGTTGGCTGGTTGAAGGGCCACGTTTTTAGCTGTTTTCTGAACTCATGCTAGTTACGCTTCCAGGCGCAGATGTTTAGTTAGGCCTTTCCAGAGCTTTATGGCCAGAAAGGGAAAAGAGGATCCTCCTTGTCATTTCTTATTGAATTTGGGGAGTAGTACAAGTGCAGCCGTTTCTTGAGCATAGCGTTCTGGAAGCATTTTGATGCTGCAACTTCCATGGTAGGAGCTGTGGGCGATGCACAGGCTTTTGAATGTGATCCTAGTGGGAGGCATGCCATTCTGGTATGATATGTTCAGATCTCTTCATTCCGAAGAGTA
Source organism: Ambystoma mexicanum (assembly GCF_040938575.1). Classification (NCBI taxonomy): domain Eukaryota; kingdom Metazoa; phylum Chordata; class Amphibia; order Caudata; family Ambystomatidae; genus Ambystoma; species Ambystoma mexicanum. The sequence continues at coordinate 20,586,361 of NC_090938.1, forward strand.
ATCGTGCAGCTGAAGTTTTTTCATCAGGTAGTCGGGAAGACTGTGATAGAAGCTGCTGGCATAGTCTAGTCTGGATAGTACAAGTGAGAGCATGGCCATGGTGTTGTGGGTAAATGTTAGGTAAGGCAAGATGCAGCGTAGAGTGCGGAGTTGGTAAACACGGTTTATAGTCATAATGTCGAAAAAAAAATGTCGACAAACAAAAATGTCGAAAAAAAAATGTCGAAAACAATAATGTCGACATTCTATACATATAATGTAAAGAGTCATTTTTTAGACAAAAAAATGTCGACAAAAAAATGTCAATTAGAACTATCAACACCTCACCCAACACCCCCTGCCACCCCCCCCACACCCCCCACCACCCTCTCACCCCTCATACTCAACACATTCTAATTATATATTTATTTATTTATTTATTTTTTCAATAAATAATTAAACAAAAAGAGTATCATTTACTATGGGGGGGTCCCCCCCAACCCCCCCTTACCCAACACCCCCCTGCCACCCCCCCACACCCCCCCCCCACAACCCTCTCATCCCTCATACTCAACACATTCTAATTATATATTTATTTATTTATTTTTTCAATAAATACATAAACAAAAAGAGTATCATTTACTATGGGGGGGTCCCCCCAACCCCCCATCACCCAACACCCCCCTGCCACCCCCCCACACCCCCCTGCCACCCTCTCACCCCTCATACTCAACACGTTTTAGTTATATATTTATTTATTTATCTATTTATACAATAAATAGAAAATTTCAAAAAAATATCGAAAAAATGTCGACATTATTGTTTGTCGACATTATTTTTTTCGACATTTATTTTTCGACATTTTGATGTCGACATTATTGGTGTCGAAATTATGACTGCCCACCGGTAAACACAGCTTATCATGTTGGCATTGACCTGGGGTTTGAGTGTGAGGAAGTTTGAGAACAGGTCTTGTAGGGTATTGCTCCATTTATACAGAAAATCAGAGTTTCCAGTACTGACCCCTGGACCTGGTGAGGTCGCTGAAGCTATGATCTTGTGATGTTCTTCCCCCTCCCATCCAGGCTTCCCCTGCAGAAGTACAAGTCCATCCGAGAGAACATGAGGGACCATGGGGTGCTGGATGAGTACCTGAAGACCCACAAGCTGAACCCTGCCAACAAGTACACCTTCAACAGCTACGCCGTTGCTGACGAGTCCATGTACTTCGATGTAAGGGGCCTCCATGGTGGACCTCTTTTTATTCTCTGCTATTTTGGCTCTTATATTTTATTCTATTTTGCTCTCTCTTTCAACACTTTGTAATCCTCAACAAAGAGTTTCTCTTCTTATAACCTCTCATAAACAGCTAGCCTATCCTCATGTCCCTCTCTCTTCCTTTCTTTATTTTTCCCAAGTCCCCTCCCTTCACTCCCATATCTATTTAATGTCCTCTTCTTCTCCATCTTTGCTTTCTCGATCTTCCTCTTTACTCTCCCGTCTGATTCTGCTCCCTCTTTTGTACTCTCACATTCTTGACATATCCCGGCTCACTTTCTATGTTTCTATCCACATTGTTCTGACTATCCCTATCTCTCCTCCCCTCCCTGTCTTACCTACTCCTTTCTACTCTTTTATACCTCTCTTTGGAAATCACTTTTTCCATCTAATATTCTCTGCATTTTATTAATGCTCCAGTCTCTGGCTTTTTACACTCTTATACCCCTCTCTTCTAACCTTGTTCTCTCTATCTGCTATCAACCCCTCCTCATCTTACCTCTAGTTTGCTTCTCGTTAACCCTTCAGAGTCACACCCCTGCCCTCTTTGCACATTAAGAGGACTGTTGCTGCAGTGTCTGCACATGTTGCACCCATGGCTGTCCCATACCCGCACGTGGATTTTCCACACTCTCGCCATTGCCGCACTTTCTGTGACAATCGCTTCCTGCACGTGATGTGTGGTGCAATTCTTGCACCTCGCACCATTTTGGTGACAGAAAGGGTGATAGCAGAATTCAATGGCGTGGAGTTTTTGAGCCCACACTGCCATGATTAGTTGGTCACTTTCGATTTTGCTACTTGTAACCTTTTCCCCATTGCTCATTTGAACAAAGGTTCAGGGGCGTAAACTCGAATAGCTCCTTTTACATTCCTGATTTCCAAACAGCAGAACTTTTGGGAACTAAAATGCCATTTATGTATGTATTTCCCTACTTTATCCTTCTAGACCCAACTGCATTCTCCTCTCTCTCTTTTCTTAGACGTATTATTTCGGCCAGATCAGCATTGGTACCCCAGGACAGAACTTCTTGGTCCTCTTTGACACCGGCTCTTCCAACCTGTGGGTCCCCTCCACGTACTGCTCCAGCTCGGCCTGCAGTGAGTAATGGGAAGTATGATGCATATGGTACAAGTATGATAGCTGGCCTACAGGGAGCACTGGGTGTATAAAGAGACAGCATGGTCCTTGCCTTTGCAGCCTTTGGAATCTGGGGCTCCCTAAGGCAGCAGTAGATCACACATGGGAACAAAGAGGCCTGCAAGAGAATAAAGGGGTACATTGAGATCCAGATACCTGAAGGGTTTTAACTGAGATCCTCTTCTAGTGGAAGTTCCAATTTGACTTTACTCCAAAGTGCTCACATGTCTCTCCATCTGAGGCTTCAAGGCTCTAGAGTTTGCCTACATTGAAGCATAGAAAGCAGTCGAGTGAAAGCAAAACACCCAGGCGGTGAATTAAACAACCTCAACTGTGTAGAGCTGCTCTGGAGTTCTACAGATTCCATCAAGGTTGAGACTGGTCGCTACGGGAATAGGGCAATTCCTGGAGGGGTAATCCAATAGGCCTGTGTGGGACAGTTCACAACAGTGTAGTTGCTAGTTTCGACCAATGATATAGACACGATGTACTCTAAAATGCAATATTTGCCCCAGATTTCCCCAAAAGGGCTACCACAGGTACTACCCAAATATTCCAGTTCATGAATCTAGGACACTTTTATATGGAACCCTGGCATATTTGTTGTGTCTGCCTGTCTCCCTCTAACACAACAGATCCAGCAAACAGAGAAGGATATGTGGGATGGGGTGGGTGGGACCACAGGCGCAGGAACAGGAGTATCCTATGGTGGAAGCCTAGGTACACTGAGACCCCAGTATCTGGAGGACACAGATGAAGGGGCGAAAGGATGGTCACACCCAGTAGGGACCCGCCAAATTAGGGGGGGGCATCAAAAACAGGCGGGAGCTATCTCAGACTTAAGTCATCATGGTCTGTGGTCATAGGGGAAGAGTGGGGTGACAAAAGGTCCTGGCAGTGTGATACAGACTAGAACCAGGGCTGTAGGCAGGGGCGGGGGGCACCGATGAATTGAAATTGTGTCTCAAGCTCCCCGGTCTGCTGGCCCCCTCTACACCCAGTCTACACCAGAGTTCAAGTCCCTCACCTTCCGCCAAGTCGCAAAGACTGAGAGGACTAGTCCATCTGGGGCCAGGACACGGAAGCAGCACTTCACTGCAAGGTTGGAGGCCTAATAAGGGATAGACGCTGGCTCACATGGCGATATGCTCTTATTAACATGCAACCTGCCCCCTTTCACTTTGGCTGTTCATCTCTTCGTGTAATATGCACCATTTCTCAAGGTGTGCACTCTGCTCACATGGGAAAGGCATTTACATGCAATGTATGCCCCATTTCTATACACTTTTTATTGGAGACTGTGGCACAGAGGCTGTTTCAAATGGGATATGCACTGTTTCACATGTGCCGTGGGGTTTCCTGTGTCATAGGCACTGTTTCACGTCAGATATGTGTTGCTCTCTCCTCAGCCAACCATCCAGTGTTCAACCCTAGCCAGTCGTCCACGTACACGTCCAACGGACAGCGCTTCACCATGGGCTACGGCGGGGGCAACGTCGCCAGCAGCGTCACCGGACTCTTTGGTTATGACACATTGACAGTAAGTGGCCATCTGCACTTACATGACATCATAATTCCTACTTGTACTTCCTCTTCACCTATAGCGCTCTCAGATGCACTGATTGGGGATTGTCAACTGGTATTGATTGACTAGGGGGTGGTTACCTGGGATAGACCGACTAGGGTTAGTCAACTTGGATGCTCTTCGGCTTTGATGGACTGACTAGGTCTGATCATCTTAGATGAAATGGCAGGGGTCAGTTAAATTGGATGGATTAACGTGGTGGGGTCAGATGGGCCTGGGGTCTCCTTCCGCCCTCTGTATTTTTTCACCGCTCGGCATCTATAATGGTACCGCAGTCCCAGGCAATGACCCCTTTTATCTCCCACAGGTCTCTGGCATCTCCATCACCAACCAGGAGTTTGGCCTGACCATCACTGAGCCCAGCGGCAACTTCTACTATTCCAAATTTGATGGGATTTTCGGCATGGCCTACCCAGGACTGTCGGTCGGTGGAGCCACTACCCCCATGCAGGGCATGCTGCAGCAGAATGTGCTGACCGAGCCAATCTTCAGCGTGTACATGGGCAGGTAAGGATGGGATCACACCGTAGGCCATGGCCTGGTCAGATGCAGGATGATGATTGACGAGGGGGGTCCTGGGAGTCTCTCTGCCAGACATTAGTCCTGGTTACGAGAGACTTACCCAGAGTCTTTAGCTCACTATCTTTCACAGAGAAGAAATATCCCAAACATATCAGCCTTTGTCCTGCCCTGGGGCAGTCCAGCACCGAAATGCTAGGCAATTCTCCTCTGAACAAGAGTACCAACAGCATCCCCAGACACGTGTTTCGGTCTGGTTGGACCTCATCAGTAGGGAGGAGCTGTGCCTCTCTAAGAATAGTGAGCAAGGGGTCCACGTCTGGATTCCCCTAGTAACTTAGGGTGAGACCCAAAGTTACTTGAATATGCAAATTGACCAGGGGGGTCCTGGGAGTCTCTCTGCCAGGCATTAGTCCTGGTTACGAGAGACTTACCCAGAGTCTTTAGCTCACTATCTTTCACAGAGAAGAAATATGTTTAGGATATTTCTTCTCTGTGAAAGATAGTGAGCTAAAGACTCTGGGTAAGTCTCTCGTAACCAGGACTAATGTCTGGCAGAGGGACTCCCAGGACCCCCCTTGTTAATTTGCTGGTCAGATGCAGGAAGCAACTTTCACGCCCCACTCACTCACCCAAAGTAGCCTTTATCACCAGCAGATTGCACTTAATGACACAAATAGTCAGCACTGATGACACAGAGAGGGGGTTATCAATGTCAACAGTTCCTAAACACTACTTATCTTATTCAAAGTCAACCGCAACTCTTCCCTAGTATGGGGTCCATCCTGATGCCACCTTAAAAAAATGCTCCCTGTCTGGGATACGCTCACATCCTAGAGAGGTACTGTTACATATCTATCATGGCCTCGGGGGTTGGTCACCTGGATCCCATAGGACCCCTCCTTTAGGTGCCTGACTTGTGATCTGTGGCATTTTCGTCTGGGAAAATACCAGGAGCGAGCCACCTTGCCTCGAGGCACTAGACAACAAAGACCCAAGACCTAACAGGTACTATGCATTACTAGATGGAAGGGTGGCAGCAAGCAAGTGTCCCCAAGTGATGCCCACCACTCAGCCTCCTGCGGAAGATTTCACACAGGTGCCTCTGCTTTGTTCATAGTGGAAACGCCATAGTGCCAACCTTTTATCTTTAAGTGGAAATCAAGCTGCTTCACCGCCCCCGCACGACCAATGGAATGGGTGGCTGTCTGCCTCCCTGTAGGGGGTGGGAACAGACCACAGGTCCCTACTACCCATGCATCCTGGACTGACCTAGGCACTCATCTCAAACCCATGTAGAGTTCTCTCCATCATGGTCCAGCCTTGTGCTTCACCTGGTCCACTCCAGAGCTAGTCTCCTGGCCCCACGTGTCTCACAGGGGTCATCACCCTCTTCTGGTCTTCAGCGCCTTCCCACCATCCCTTCAAGGGTATGTGATGTTCTGGGGATCGGGCTGAAGGGTATGTGATGTTCTGTGGATCTGGGCTGAAGGTTATGTAATGTTCTGGGGATCTGGGGCTGAAAGTGGACCTTGGGCTCCTCCTGCTGACCCAGACAACCCTTCACTGGCCTAGTTACTATCTCAGGGGGAGCAAGCCAAGGGAACTCCCCTAGGTTGCATTCATATGAAATTCCCTTGCTCCCTTTCTCTCACTCTCTCTGAGATGACTTCAGTCTGCCTCGCAACGTTCACCAGTCAGCTTTGCTCGCATCCATGTTTCTAAGTGACCAAACCTCTCAAACCTCCACCCATTCCAACTGTCACTCATCCTGAGGGGGCAAATATGATCTCCTGACACCCCGGCCACTAACACCCTTGATAGCATTTTCTAGAGGGCGTTCACTTGCCCCTCCACTACTGACGTCCTTCTTACTGCACCCATCAGCACTTCCAGTCAGCACTCAAAATCGTGTCCTCCCCAGGGCTCCAAGCAACAGGCATACATTTGTCATGAGTGTTTAGATTAAAGGACAGAATATGCTGAAGTACCCTCATAAACTGAGTTTACTTCAGAGGTTACTGATGTTGCTTCTGTGTTGTGAATTTCACAGTACTGTGGCTAACGCATCTTTCTCACCAATTTGTAATTCCAGCCAATCGGGAGAGGTCATCTTTGGAGGTATTGACAACAACCTCTACACCGGCCAGATCTATTGGGCTCCACTGAGTGCAGAACTGTACTGGCAGATCGGTCTGCAGGAGTAAGTATGTCCCACACCGCACCATCGACATCACTGCTAACCCCCCCAAAAGCACTATTGACAACATGATACTCTCCCCAAAGTCATCGCCATGTTCTTCCCATAGCCATACTATCCCAGCAAGGGGTACAAACCCTAATAGCCTGCAATGGCATTATCCCCACTAAGCCTGAAGAAGGCAGGTGCCAAAAATCCTACAGCTCACCGAAACCTCTAGGAAATGAGACCAGCTGCTGCGACACCATTGCCGGTAGTGTGCATCGTTCTTTAGTGATCTAAGACAACAGATGACTCTGAGCAATAATAGGGCTTCGGGCCCCTTCATTTGAGATGTATCAAGAAACCAGCATTTTAGAGTGCGCTGGCCACTTCTTTTCCATACACACTTGCCACATCGGCCATTTTGGGTAAGTTAGTCTTGTATATGCAGCTTCATTAATAATCTCTGCTGATGTGTTTTTCAGTTTCTCCATTAATGGACAGGCAACTGGCTGGTGCAGCCAAGGATGCCAGGCTATCGTGGACACTGGCACCACCCAGCTGAACATCCCAGAACCATACATGGGCCAGCTGCTGCCTTACCTGGGAATCCAGGCCAACTCTAATGGCGTGGTAGGTCCACTTCTGGCTCGCAAAGCGGGCGTGTTGCAGATGATGGGTGATTACAGTGGCGGGGGGGTTTCATCTGCTCCAAAGGGGGCTACAAGAATGAGAAAATGTCAGTCATGAGTTTCTATGTAGTGACTTAGGGTATTATAAACAGGTAGTGCCCACTTTATCAACAGAAAGTGAAAAGGGGAACAGGGACTGCTCTCCACCTGCTGCTGCGATTGGGGTGTCCCCCAGGACTCTATTCTATCATCATGGTTCTTCAACATCTACCTGGCCCCTTTGGCCCATCTGATCTCCACCTACTCTCCCCACTTCCAGTTTTACGCAGACGACACACAACTCTCCTTCCCCTACCTGCTCCTCTTCCTGCCTTATACCCGACTGCCTGACCGCTATTCAGGCTTGGTACTCTGTCAATGATCTCTGCCTCAATGCAGCAAGTCTGAGATCCATCTCATTGGGACACCTGCTCCCAGCTTCTTGCTCACTCTCTGGACTGATTCCTTGGGTTCCCTCCCCTCACCCACTTGTGAGGCAAAAAACCTCAGGATCAACTATGACTCCTCTCTCTCCTTCTCTCCACATATCATGGACATTGTCAAGAAGTCCAACTTTCAGCTCCATCTCCTTAGGGGCATCCTACCTTTCCTCAAGTTCCCCAGAAGCTCAATGTCTGCAGAGCCCCGGTTCTCTCTAAACATTACTACTGCAACAGCCTCTTTCGCAACCTTCCTCTTGCCTCCCGTCGCCCCCTCCAACTAATTAAGCAATAAGCTTCAAGCAGGGGAGCATTACCACCTCAGGTAATGCTGGGGCCCATATTTACAGGCCCGAGCAAAGCGAGGGCCTAAACAAAGGCCTCAGGCATTACCTGAAGTGGCAATGCCCCCTGCAAGGGGCTTATTTCTATTAGTACCCCGGCCCGTAAAACCAAGGTTCTAAAAGCATTTCTTTTCTGTTCCAAAATGCTCTGGCGTTTCGAAACAGAAAGAAAAGTTTAAAAAATGGCCGCCGGGGATGGGAAAACAAAGTCCGTTTTCCCTTTCCATGGCAGCCATTGAAAATGATAAAAAAGGTAAACAAGCAAAATGGCCTTGATGGAAAGGGAGAAGGGACTATAAATAGTCCCTTCTCCCTTTCCATGGCGGTCATTTAAAAGGCTACTCATTGGCTAAGAGGCTAAGAACCCCTCAGCCCCCACCGGGGTACTAATCCAAAATAGGGCTGTGAGACTTATTCTTGGCCTCACGCCCAAGGACCGCCTCTCTCCAGCCTGAAGTCTCTCCACTGGCTCCCGGTGACAGCAAAGATCAAATTCAAAACTTTCTGCATCATCCACAAGGCTGCCTGCGGCCTTGGACCCCTCTACATCCAGCGTTCCATCCCTAAATACCACACAGCCAAAATCCTTCGGTCTTCTGGCTCCAAAGCTCTGCAGGTCAGACTTTTCTCCAAGTAGAGAGTGGGAGGTAGATCCCCCTCCTCGGCTGGTGCTTTCCTCAGGAACAGCCTCCCTCTCCCCATCAGACTTGAGCCAGATCTTCTTAAATCCAGCAAACGTCTTAAGACCCTCCTTTTCTCCTCCTCCATTCATCTCCCCCGTGTTAAGCTCTCCAACTGCCACTGCAACTGGGGCCTGGTTCCTTTCACAGTGTTACAGGGATCAGATCACCCCCCTACCATCCTCCGCCAGCACTAGCCCTTGGGCTCCCTTTCCTGGACTATCCCTACCCAGGCCACTTGCCCACTGCACTTCACCCCCCCCCTCTCTCCCCTGGCACTTTCCGGCCTGGCCTGTACAGCACTTGCCCCCTCACCTCTTATTATGGGGTCCCCCCACTACTGCACTTCTCCCTCTACCCCCTCCCCCTGGCACTTATCCTCAAGCACTTGCATGGCAGGATTGTCACAAGGCCAATGTAACCGTCTCTTTTTCTTCTTCTTGTTTCGTATTATTTCCCATGCTCCCCCCAGACCCCCCCGCTTCTCGTCTTGTGGCGCCGGGAAAAAAGTGTATAGGAGCCATACAAATGTCCAATAAATAAATAAATAAGCTACCAGTCGTCAAGAACATCTATTTGCTTAATGGATTAGCAAGTGAAGAATTATTTTGCTATGCACTGAGTTTTCTCTAAAATATTGTCTTGAAAATTGTACAAAGGAGACTGGTGCAAATTCATTCAACAGTTGTTCATCAGCGGAGGGATTTCATACTGAGTCGTCTTGTGGTAAGAGCTTTCCTAGGAGGCCGTGGGGGGTTCCCAAATGCAGGAGGGATGCCAGAGAGTCTAGGTGGCAGGTCAGGGATGTTGTGCCTGAGTAGAAGGTCACTGACAGAGGACAGGAAGATGACATTGCGCCATGTGGGCCGATCGAATGTCCAGATTCACCTATGCTGCTGTTTTTGCTCCTTGTTGTTGTTAAGCTAAATTCTTTCCTTTCCACAGTACGAAGTGAACTGCAACAACATCCAGAGCTTGCCCACGCTTGCTTTCACCATCAACGGGATCTCCTTCCCCGTTCCACCATCGGCCTACGTGATTCAGGTACGAGCTTGGATCCCAAACATTTTACAGCTTTAAGCTCTGCAGGACATCTCCACCTGTGTTCACACAGCTCCTAAACACGGGCTTTCACCCTTTCCTCAATCCTCGGCTATCAAGTAAGCCTTCAAAGTTTATCACCTAATTCAGGGCCTACATTGTTTTCCCTAAATCCACCGCCTTCAACTGTACTTTAATCTGAGGCTTTAATATTCGCTAATACCAGGGCATTTAACCTCCCCTTAATCTGCTTCCTTGACCTTCTGTACCACTAAGGCCTTCAGCACTCTTTGAACATAGACCTTATCCATTCTTACAACCATGTATCGCCTAATACGAGACCCCAATGATTCCTCAATCCGGGGACTTCAATATTTCCCAAAACCAGGGTATTCAACATTACATTCATCCAGGGGTTTAAGCAGGGTTTTGAGCAGTTCCTGAAACTAGGAAAATCACTGGGTTTTCCAATAGGGAATGCCAGCTCCCCTTCCCGATGAGCCCATTCTTCCGATGTCCTTGCTTACGCTTGCTGCACAGGCCCTGCACGATCTCTGCATGTATTATTTTCTTGACTTCCATGTTGATGTGTAAATCTGGATTTTGTCTTTTTTCCCCTCTAGTCCAACGGCTACTGCACAGCCAACCTTCTGAGCATCAACCTCAACGCACAGAACGGCCAGCCTCTGTGGATCCTGGGTGATGTCTTCATCCGCCTCTACTACTCCGTCTTTGACTTTGGCAACAGCAGAGTGGGCTTTGCCACCAGGGCTTAGACCCCCATCTCCGTCTTTGACTTTGGCAACAGCAGAGTGGGCTTTGCCACCAGGGCTTAGACCCCCATCTCCGTCTTTGACTTTGGCAACAGCAGAGTGGGCTTTGCCACCAGGGCTTAGACCCCCATCTCCGGCTGCACAAAGCATGGCCCATCATTGCAAGCCTGAGTACTGCCCTAGATTCGACTGAGCTGATACCAAGATAAACCGACTGATTCACCGTTGCTGTCCTTTCTTGTAGCTTTGAGCTCAACTTCATAAATCAAGTCAACCAATCCTGTGTTCTGCAAATAAAACCATTCAATCAAAAACATGTCTTCAAGAACGCTTTCTTTCAAAGGCAATGAATTTTTCAATCAATTGATTGAAAACGAGAGGGGATCAGGTAAGGGACCACAGATAGACGGGGATATGGTAAGGGCCGTGGATAGATGCGGATCAGGTAAGGGACCATGGATAGACGGGGATATGGTAAGGGCCATGGATAGATGCGGATCAGGTAAGGGACCACGGATAGATGGATCAGGTAAGGGGTCACGGATAGATGAGGATCACGTAAGGAACATGGATAGATTGGGATAAAGAAAGGCACCACGGATAGATGGGGATATGGTAAGGGCCATGGATAGATGCGGATCAGGTAAGGGACCATGGATAGAAGGTTCCATGTAATAATGTCGCCGCAAAAATGTCTCCTGATAAAAAAAGTCGCTGTTTTTTGTGAACACATTATTACATTGCACATGCAGGGACCTTTTTTCCCTTTTTTCTTTACAGGTGGAGCGGGGGACCTCCCCGCAACCTGTCCCCATACATAATGTCACCATATATAATGTCACCAATGGCTTTTCCCGGCGACATTATGTATGGGGACATTATTACCTGATGACGGATAGAAGGGGATCAAGTAAACGACCACAGATAGATGGAAATCAGGAAAGGGACCATGGGTAAATGGATATCAGGTAAGGGACAAATGACAGATGGGGATCAGGTAAGGGACCATGGATACATGCATATCAGGTAAGGGACAAAGGATAGATGGGGATCAGGAAAGGGACCATGGATACATGCATATCAGGTAAGGGACAAAGGATAGATGGGGATCAGGAAAGGGACCATGGATACATGCATATCAGGTAAGGGACAAAGGATAGATGGGGATCAGGAAAGGGACCATGGATACATGCATATCAGGTAAGGGACAAAGTATAGATGGGTATCGGGTAAGGGATCACGGATAGATGGGGATCAGGAAAGGCACAGTGAATAGATGATTATCAGTGAAGGGACAACAGATAGATGGGAATCAGGTAATGGACAAAAGAAAGATAGGGAAGGGGATGCAGATAGATTTGATTTAGGTAAGGGACCATGGATAGATGGTTAGGGAGATAGCCATCCTCCATATAATGTTGGACACTGGCTGCAGTATTGCTTACTGTTCTGGGTTTTATTGGGGAGATGCAGAATTGCATCTTTGGGGTGTTTCTGGGTGGGCACATGGATGCTTCTTGTAGGGGGAAGGTGTGAGTTACTACGTTCACCCTCAGCTAGTGTACACTGTGAGTGTACAAACACAGTAACACAATGCATAACATAATAGAAAAGCCAGGACGGTGAACGCAGCACCTGCATCCTGCTCAGAGACATCATTTCGTGGAAGAAGGCTTCCGTACCTAGACCCTGAGGGCCAAATGTGGCCAACTCAGGACAACTGTGGCGAGCCTGATCACCCCGCCCGCCGTTGTAGGCCTATCAGGGACTAAATCACAGGGTGAGTATGGGAGAATCTGGGGTGCTCTGTAGAAGGACTTACCCCAAAATTATTTAAATAACTTCTTACTGTCCTATTTCCTATTTTTACAAACTGGACCACTTGGGGCACTTTATAAAACCAAGCCAAGTTGCAGCTTCTTATAGTGCAAGTATGCTCTTTATTGAATGAAGCTGGTGCTAAGTGATATAGAACCGGACCGTAGGCACGCACAGGTATCACACAACAGATATATGTTGGGAGGGCACTGGGTGACTGCAGTGGTAGCCATCCACCCCCCACTGGAATGCAGTGGTAGCCATCTGTCCAGCCATCTCTCCCTAACCCTGGAATGCATTGGTAGCCATCTGTCCAGCCATCTCTCCCTAACCCTGGAGAGCACAGATAGCCACCCCTCCCTCCACCACTGTGGAGAGCAGTGGCAGCCACCCCCGGTTCCCCTCCCTAGATAGCAGTGGTAGTTGCCCTCCTCTTTCCCATCCTGAAGAACCATTGCCCCTACCCCACTGCATAGGGCACTGTTAGCAACCTTACCTCTCCCAACTCAGGACAAATGTGAAAGCCACACTACTCTAGCTCACCCAGGAGACAGCAGGAATAGGCAACATGGCCGCCCTACTCTAGCTCACCCAGGAGACAGCAGGAATAGGCTGCATGGCCACACTACTCTAGCTCACCCAGGAGACAGCAGGAATAGGCAGCATGGCCACCCTACTCTAGCTCACCCAGGAGACAGCAGGAATAGGCAGCATGGCCGCCCTACTCTAGCTCACCCAGGTGACAGCAGGAATGGACAGCATGGCCGCCCTACTCTAGCTCACCCAGGAAACAGCAGGAATGGGCAGCATGGCCGCCCTACTCTAGCCCACCCAGGCGACAGCAGGAATAGGCAGAATGGCCACCCTACTCTAGCTCACCCAGGAGACAGCAGGAATAGGCAGCATGGCCACCCTACTCTAACTCACCCAGGAGACAGCAGGAATAGGCAGCATGGCCACCCTACTCTCGCATGGCCACCCTACTCTCGCTCAACCGGGAGACAGTATGAATAGGCAGCATGGCCACCCTACTCTAGCTCGCCCAGGTGACAGCAGGAATAGGCAGCATGGCCACCCTACTCTAGCTCACGCAGGAGACAGCAGGAATAGGCAGCATGGCCACCATACTCTAGCTCTCCCAGGAGACAGCAGGAATAGGCAGCATGGCCACCCTACTCTAGCTCACCCAGGAGACAGCAGGAATAGGCAGCATGGCCACCCTACTCTCGCTCACCCAGGAGACAGTATGAATAGGCAGCATGGCCACCCTACTCTAGCTCGCCCAGGAGACAGCAGCAATAGGCAGCATGGCCACCCTACTCTAGCTCACTCAGGAGACAGCAGGAATAGTCAGCATGGCCACCATACTCTAGCTCTCCCAGGAGACAGCAGGAATAGGCAGCCACCTATCCCATGCTGGTAGAGTAGCTTCATCCATGCTCTCTCTCTCTCTCCTCCCTAGAAGAGGGGTCTCCTTTACTGACCACAAGCATCATGCACTCACCCAAGTGGACATGTTCTAGAAGCACCTGAGCTGCAGAGAACTCTATGAGGGGTCGGGCTGGCGGCAGGGAGAGAGGCGCGCGTGGTTGAGGGGCGGGGTGCAGGTTTTCCTGTAAGGTAACAGAGATGATATGACGGATAATTAATGAACTGATAGGCAGGAGCACCCATTTGTTTCCCGGTAAACAAACAATGCAAAACAAAGATTGTGCTGGCGTGCGCAGAAAGAATACATATTATAAGGTAACTGCTGCTGTTAGAGGGAGCCTATTTTTGCATATATAACATCTTATATCCTATATTACATGGCCTGCGGTAGCGGGCGTGTAGATATGATTAAGTTGCTCAACTTATAGAAAAAGCACTTTTTGGGCGGCTTATACCTTTGCATCCCCTGAATGAATCCTGATAGAACTTTGCAATAAAGGTATATGGCCCCCTCAGAATGATTTTGTGAAGTTTGGAGTGGTTTTGTCCAGTAGGGGTAATTTTATAGGGGGGATCCCAACATTTTTGGAAATCCTCATAGACGCAATGGAACATATAGCCCAAACCGCTTGATGGATTTTCACCAAATTTGCACAAAGTTCGGCAGCACGGTCCCGAAAGCGTGCTTTTGTATATTTGTTGTAAATCCATCCAGTATTTTAAAATAATTTAAAAAAGAGTAGGTCAAACTAAATTAGTGATATCCTGATCTGGTCCGCAACCTCACTTCCTGATTCGGGGTCCATGGATGCCTCCGGACCAATCAGCGAGCAACGTGACGCTTACAGACTTCATACGTGTGCACTGATGGGATGTTCAAAAACATGAGCTGCGTCATATTTGTGAAATGGTCGCCATATTGGATTCGCGGATAGCCGCTGGTGTCCGTGGATATCACTATGAGGGAAAAGTCTGGAAAACACATTTGGGGTTATTTGGTGGCCGAAAGAGGGCCTGGAAAGTTTGGGGGAGTGGAATAAAGTTGACATGGAGCTGTTTTTATAGGTGAAAAAAAGGGTGTGCGGGTGCCACCGAGTCTGCGGTCAATTTTGCTGTCCGCAGACATCATTTGGATTGGGGCAGGGGAGTTATGGGTAAGTTTTGTTATTTGAAGGTGTATTGGTCATACTTGTTATATGGTTTAACTATAGTAATATGTGTATAGTAATTTTAGGTGCTGTATGGGGAGTTGTCTTGAAAAGGGGAAAATCTTCCTCGGGACCACCCCTTGAGAGCAAAAATTACCCAATTCAGCCCAAAATACAGGTTCTATCGTGCTGAGCAGTAAACTCATGCTAGTGACAAATGACACCTTCAAGATGTTTACCATTTATTAGACAAAAGCATAAACAGTAAAATTTAGCAACACTTTGGGATTCAAGTTAGAGAAGATTACAAAACACAAAACTTAGAGAAATGCAAAATATAGAGAAACATAGAACTTAGAGAAACATAGAGAAACACAGTCTTACGCCCCTTCAATCAGTGCTGGGAGACCCTGGCCCTTATAAGCTAGCTGTTGCCAGCCCCGCTCAGATGACAGCGGTACAGGGTGCCGACAGAGCATCAGGTTCCGGACACTCGATCTTGCTCGAACCAAGTCCATGGATCGATCTCCCACCTGATCCATGTGGGCATGCATTTTTGTAATCTTGTGCTGTCAGTCACCATGACGCACAGTTCCAGAACTTTCCCTGTGCAAAATATAGGCTTGCTCATGGAAAAACCCAACTCTGTGAATTTCCACCGTGCTCCTTTCCTGTGCCCCTCCCTGCTTGGAGCCCATCTGCGCGAAAGCTCAGGAATGTCTTATCAGTGCCTTCCCAGAGAAAAGAGGATTTGTTTACGAAACCATGCAGGGCTACAGTTAGAAAGGCAGAATATTCTAAGAGAAGTCGAGATGAATTAAGCCTATGTGAGCAAGCTCTAAAAGGCATGCACTCATAGTTTCCATAGCGCTTAAGATTGGCTAACTAAGCGCTATATAGGTGCCATAATGCTCCAAACACTCCAATAATGTCTCTATTAGCTACAGAACTGGGGCCTTCGCCCTGCCTGTCTATCAACAATGCATAATGTGACCTGCCACCCCTACTAGGCCTGCATATTCCTTGTAGCTCACTACTGCGTAATGGAGGTGCCACAACAGATTACTGTCAGCATTACTTTCAGCATTTAGCACATACTTTGAATAAACTATTGGCTTTCAGCGGCTAATGCTGTCATCTAAAGCCCTGATTGGCAGATTGTCACTTTGTGTATCACGACAGGAGTATACCATATTTGTAATATGGTGGAATGATATAATTGAAGTGTGTATGGTATTTATGATTGTAGTACAATTGAGGATAGTGCTTATGGAATATGTATTTATTTATTTGTGAAGATAACAAATCGGATATTACTTCTTATGGTTACTTAATTGCATATGGTAATACAGCTGCTGGAATCTTTGGTTCTTTTTCTATGAAAAAAGAACAATATGATTTGTTAAACAAGATAGTTTAAAACCTCTAATTGCATACACTTGCACATATAGATTTACTTTTCTGACCCTCATAAATAGTACATTCTATGTACTATGTTTGGTACAACATTACAGGGTGCTACACTATTGTTGTATTGTCATTTGTTGTATTGTCATGAAATAATCATTGGGTCATTGGGAAATAAAATCTGTAGTGGATTTAAAAAAAACTACTGTAATTACATACATTTTTGGCATTTATATAGTTTTATTGAATGTATATGTTACAGAATAGGTGTGTGTGGTAGCATGGATATATTATGTGAGTGTAAGTGTGATGGTATGTTTGTTTGAAGTGTGTTGAATTTAAGGGAATGTTTAAAGTAGTTAGATACCCGTTGGCATATTCTAACTATATTGGGCTTTACAAGATCTTTAGCAGTAACAAAAACTGTGATGGCATATTTTAAGTGTATGTTGTAATGAAGGGTATTTTAGAAGTTGTTAGATACCCGTTGGCGTATTCTAACTGTCTTGAAATTTTGAAAGTACTGTTATAGTATTTTAGATGCAGATAGATACCAGTTGGCGTATTCTAACTGTTATTGTACTATACTTTAGTGACTAAATTTGGGGTGAAGGAATAAGTAGCCATTTGTCAGATTTGGTGGTGACGTTGGCGTGTTGTAATTCTATTGGATTTTACAAGAAGTATTTCAGTAATAAGAACTGTGATGGTATATTTGAAGTGTATTGCAATGAAGAGTATTACGTAGTTAGATACCCGTTGGTGTATTCTAACTTTCTTGGGCTTTAAAAGTACTATTATAGTATTATAGATGTAGTTAGATAACCGTTGGCGTATTCTAACTGTTTATTGTGTTATAGTTTAGTGACAACATTTGGGTTGAAGGAATATTAAGTAGACATTTGTTAGATTTGCTGGTAACTGTAAGGAACTCATGGTGGCAATAGTAAATACAGACACAAGTGATCACAGTTCAAGGGTGTTGATTAAACTGTATATGCGGGTTGGGAAAACACCTAAACTAAACCTAAAACTAAGATGGGAGCAAGCTACGCCCATCAAATAATAATAAGGCAGTTCTAGTGGCGTCTTGTCTTGTCAAATAAAAGGCCCTATACTAAGAAAAGCCTATTGCCAATCCTTACGCTAAATATAAACAAAGATTGTGAGACAAAGTTCACAGGAAAGAAAGAGGTGTTCACAAATAAGTCAGGATGTGTTAGTCGGGGGTCTCCCTTTCCCATGTTTTGAGCATGGACAAGGCAGGACTCCTGAGCACAGCACACACTCGAGCTTTCCCAGCATGAGATGACAGTTCTGCTCTCAGCTATCAGGACCTTTGGTGGTTAAGTATCTTTTCTACAAAAAGTCTCTTTCCTCCAAGGACCTGAGTGTTCCAAATATTAAACAAAAGAGTTCCTTTCCATAGACACATTGGGTGATGCCCTTTCACCTCTGGATTTCCCTCTTCCGGGCTCAGATCCAACAAACAGTTCTTTGCAATATCAGGACGTTTTGTAGTTAAGTTTCTTGCTTCTGAGGGCCTGATGGGTTAAAAATAATAAACAAAAGTTCCTTCCTGATTATACTTGGGATGATAACTCTTAACCCCTGGGTCCCCCTCTTTCGGGCTCAGAACCCTCTCGAATATCAGGCTCCCTCTGAGGAGTTCACCCTGGCTTGTATTCAAAAGATTCCTCTGTTGCATTCACGTGTCGGTGGGGTAATAGCTTCTCACCCCTGTGTCCCCCTCTTCTGGGCTCGGACCCTTCTCAAATGCTTGCCTTCTCTCCGTCGGGTTCACTACTGCCTTTTCAACACAATCTCATCTGTGACATTCACGAATTTTAATGTCTTTTTATACAGTTCACTGTGGAAATATCTCTGCCGGGTTCACTCTTGTCAACACACTGTTTATGGGGACTTTTGGCATTGCCCCTTTTTTATTGGCATCCCTCCATCGGGTTCACTCTTGCCAACTTTGTCAATCACACAATTCCTTGAACAGTTCTTATGATGTAGGATTCACTTCCCTAAGTTTCACAATCATCTGTCGGTCAAAGACTTTCGACTGTACAGAGGATTTTACTAGACCCCTGTATGACCACTTTGACCCCTTTCCTGCATTTCCCAAGGCCTTTTGGTAATGATAGTTTCAACAATAGGGTAGTCGGCCAGAGTTTCCAGAGTGAGTACCCATGTGATGCCTAACTCCTCTGTAGCTGGTGTGCCCCTCTCGTATTAACAGTTATTTTTACTTTCTTCAATTAGCCGTTTGCTACTGCTGTTCAACACAGTTCGGTTTCTGATGGTTCTCTCATTGACTCACCGCCTGTAGTGAACCGTTTGGCTTTGCTTGTCTCTGGAGTCAAGGTCCGTACCATGGTGGCAAGTGTCTTTCCCCGGCTTGGTTGTCAGTGGAGAAGGGCCCCGTCTACTGAAGACAACTGCTGCAACACACGCTGGCTATTGTTCCCAGTCTACGATTCCTTCCGCAGAGGTTTCTCTGGCCTTGTTCGGAAAGGGCAGGTCGCTTCTCTCCTTGTCACTCTCTGGATTTGCACAGTCTATCTCCTCCTCTTGTACTGCCGTACCGAGTTGCCTCTCTCGCCGTGCGGTCTGCCTTGCTCATATTGTACTCTCAGACTCCACCTTTTATCCCTGTGGGGGAGGGAAAGGTCTGTCAGGTGTGTGTGATTCTGGTCAATTGCATGACTTTGCCTGACCCTTGTGGTGGGACATGTCAGGTTAGCGGCACTGGTGTTTGTCTGTTGTCTTTTGTGGTGTGCGAAAGTGTTCATGTCAGAAAAGAGGGTGGGTAAAGTATCCTACGAGGTAGGATGGGAAAAACATGTTACAAGAAGGGGGATACCGCGTCTCAACCATCAGTGTCCCACTTCCACTCCCCAAGTACCCTCCATCCAGGTGATCCTCCCGCAGTGGACCACCCCCAGGAACTGGATCAAATAGCGATGGCTGTGTTTTAGCCACCTGGATGACAGATCCCTGGGGACTAGTAAGAGAGACACCTTCAGGGGTCTCACATAACCCATGTTTTAGAATAACGTGTCGTTACATTCAAACCAGCCACTTCTTTTTTTGACATATGCAGTATAGTGGCCTTAAGTGGTTGTGGCAGCAGTGTGGTAGATTAGGCCCACTGTTGTGAAGGTTTTCTTGCCAAGAGATACTTGGCCATGTGTGAAGCTAGTAAGCCTGCAGTTGTTTTTGGTATCATATGCATTGTACCTCAGAAGCATTAATAACAAATATTGGCTATGTGACTTTATTTGTATGCTGGAACGATTGTCTGAATTACAAAAAGTGCATAATATGCTATGATTTGCATTCTGCAGAAGCTGGTGAAATGGAATGGATTCACAATTGGTATGGATACATACACAAATCGTTCATTAGGGATGTGCTCTTGTGAAACAAGGTTCCAGAGAATACATGTATGTTTCCACATGTATGAAATATTGAAGATTTCATTTATAAGGATGTTTTTGGTTTCTAGTACTTGTAATAAGTACATTAGGAATTCCTGTGGATCTTCCTGTGAGTTGATGGTGAATTTTACCATTCCTGTACAGAAATCCAATTCTTGCTTTATACCTGAGACACTGTAAGTGCTGTCAGGATTATTTGTGGCATTTCTATGAAGGACAAGCATTTGCAAACACAACTGGTCCAAATCATTTAAGTACATGTTGTGAACAATTGGTGGCAATTGGAAGAGAAGATTGGTTGCTACAGTTGTGTGCATGAATTTAAATCGACCAGAATGTTGTGCCTCTGTATCCTTTGATGGGCCTGCAGTTGTTTTTTGAGAAGAGGCATTGTCTCTTTGTCTTCTGATGGAAGTGCAGTTGTTTTTGGACTGGACTGTTTAGTGGTTGCATTATTTGATGGTGCAGCACTTGTTTCTTTAGTGGTATTTCTGGGAGATCTGCTATAGGCACTGTTTGTATTAGTTTTCTTTTTAAATGTTTTCTTTTTTGAGTTACCGGGTACATATCTAGATGGGGTGTACAGTGCATGCAGCTGGTTGTATTCTAGGATTAAAGGAATGTCAGCGTTGACTTTGTTTGCATCAAAGTTACCTAGAAATAGACCATCGAGTGTACGCTGATGTGAAAGTGCTACGTAACTCATACCTTCCTTGAAGACTGTGCTGCCAATGTCAATCAATGCATGATCTAAGATTAGATCTTGCAATATGTGAATAGTGATAGCATATGCAAGAGATAGAGATAATTGTTTTCTGTGTGCGTACATGTCTTTGAAAAGAAGGAAACATGCTATTGTGCTTCCTATTTTGTAGCTTCTGCAAGTTTGCCAAAGTGGATGTTGACAAACTGAATGTTGTCATGTGGATAAGTTTGGAAGCCAACAACTGTACGAATCGCTCCATTGACTAAACCTTGTTCGATGTCAAGGTTACGTTTTTAGAATTACTCTGAAGTTTAGACACAGAGTTAATACTTTTTCTAATCCAGCTGTGTTGGAGATATATTTTTCTAAGCCATTTAGTTGTGCTGTTCATTGTTGACACATAGGGAGTGTCATGCCATGTTCTTCTAGTTTGTCTGTGGAGCTGATGTGCAGTATGGGTTGCATTTCTTTTTTCAACATTGTATTGTTGAATTGACTACATCTTGCAAGGGTTGGTATTAAGGACATTAATTTTATATTTTGTTGAGTTAATTGTTCCATGACATCAGAAACAAATGTGTTTTACCCATATAGCTCATGGATTTGTCTAGTATGTAAGATGGATTTTGCATCTTTAGTAAGCAGACCAGTTCTATACTTTTTAAAATGTTAGCATAGGTGAGATCTGTGGACTGATGCATGTTTTGAGTTTGTTGCCGGAGATTTACATTTCCATTGCTACCAAGTATGTTACGACATTGTTTGTGTCCTAATGTTTTGAAAATAGGTTGACCGTTTACTGGTGTTAACTGTAGGAGGTCTCCGAAAACAATAACGTGTTTTCCTCCAAACAGTTCATTGTAGTCGGTTTTTAGGACTTCTTGCATTCTGAGATGAATTAAAGCCAACATAAGGTTGGAAACCATGCTTACGTCTTCTATCAGGAGCACTTTCATTTGTTTCAGACGTATGTATACTTAAGTAGCAGCTTCTGCTGATAATTTGTAGTACTCTAAATTGTGTTCGTGTTCTACTAGGAGGAACAGTAGTCAGTGTACAGTTACACCTCCTATGGTGTAGGCAGCTAAACCTGTGGGGCCTGTTACAACAGCTGAAAGGCTGTTTAAGTCTTGTAGAAATGTGCTGATTATTTTAAACAAGAACATTTTACCAGAACCAGCTTCCCCACTTACACACAAGGGCAGAGGTTTATAAATTGTACAGCTACAAGTTTCAGTTTCATATTTAAACCCATGTTCAATTTCTTTAATAAATTGTGTGTTGTTCATCATTTAGCTGTCATTTGAGCACTGATAAGTCTTCTTCAGATTGTTTAGATTGATGCATGGTATTTTCTACCTCAGTCATGGCTATTTCTGCTTCATTTAGAATGAGTGGTTCTCCAAGTTGTTCTTGTCTTCCTGTAAGGTGAGGTTGACTGCCCTCAGGAATATCTTTATCTAGCAGAGCTTCCGTTTCCTCCACTTGTGTGTTAATTGTCCAACATTTGTTTGTATTGTTTGAAATTGACATTTGTTATATTGCTTTAATTTTCATTGACTGCCGTTTCTAATGAGTCATGGGGCCTCATTACGAGCTTGCAACCTCCGAGTTGTGCTTGCGGGTGCCTTTCATGCCTCCAGGTGTGACCTGGCAGAATGAAAGGCACCCGCAAGCACAGCATGCCTGTAGCACAGGCACATTTATGAACAGTGCCGGTACTACAGGCATCCCCATTCCCATTGAGCCCTGTCGGGCTCAAATGGGAATGGAGATCACCCGATTCTAGCACCTGAAAAAGGGCAATTATGGGGTCCAGCGGGACCAGAATACCCTGGTAATTGCCTATTCACGGGTGCCGGACTTTCTTGCAAGTTTGGAGGTAGCCTTGCCGGTTTTACCGGCAAGGCTACCTCCAACCTTGTAATGAGGCCCATGGTCACCTATTAATTCTTCTTCATTTCTCCACGGTTTAAAAAGATGTAGTAGCGCTATGTAATACAGTTCTCTATGTTGTGGAGATTTCAATAATAACTTGATATGATTAATTAGGCTGGGTTTTACTAGGCATCATTCACAAGTTGAGACTGAACATTTGCCACTTGTCTCTTCTGGTATTACATTGTTTTTGTAGGACTTGTTTTGGGCTATGTCGTACATGCACATGTTTTCCAAAGCAGTACTTCTGTTTGGGTAGTATGTGTCAATGAAATTGTTTTTTTAAATGTCCTGGCTGGCTATTGGGAACATTTGTGGCTATGGTTTCTATCTCCTGGTAGGATTTTAGTACTCTTTTTCGGGATGAAGCTGGACTAAGGTTTAGCCAGACAATGTGTTCAGATTTGTCACATAAGGCTGTACCTGTCAAATGGTCTACAGCTTCCTAACACCGGCATTCTCTATGGGAGAGCATTTTTATACTGAGGCTGTACAATTTTTGTGACAGTGTTTTGTCAGACGATATGTAATCCAAGAGGTCTTTTAGCTCCATTTTCTCAGCTTTGGTGAGATAGGCTGTGACATATTTTGCAACTGCAGTGGAATTGTCTGCAATGTCTATATATGTCTATATTTGCATTCCACAAGAGGGCAATGATTGCATTGTAATCATTGATGTACTTGGATGCTTTCTGCCTTTTAATGTTGTCTGTGTTTTTAGGTTTTCCCTTTTACACTGTGTCTAACAGAAGACATCAAGTTATTTACTTGTCCTTTTGTGCAAACTGGTCTTGGGAAGCCAAAGTGACATTTGGTATTGTATTTACCTTTGTTTGTATATCTAAGTTGGCAGTAATTGCCCCACTTATGTTTTTGGAAGCATACGGTCAGTATGTGTGGTTTCTGAAGGGATGTTGCAGGTAATGTATTTTCCAATAAACTGTAAAACAGTTATCCACAAAAGCATGTTGATGTGTGGTGCTCCTCGGGATTGATATTCTTTACTCCAAAAGAAGTGTTCCACTTCGAACGGTGGGGTCGTTTTATTACAGATGAAGTGCAGCATAGCAATAAAGCAATGGTGAAAGTACCTTGATACAATGACAGGGTCAAGAGAACATAGTTCTGGTGTTTTTATATCTATTCCTTCTTAGTTTTGGTTTGCTATGCGTAATACGTTGTGCAAGTCATCCCATGCATATTCAGCACTACTTAAAGTAACAAACCATGTGGGTGGGCCTAGGTTCCTTAGCTTACAACGTACATCCGAGTGACATCAGAAACAGTACTCAATTTCCACGCATGTTTGCCAAGAGATTTGTGATACTTGACTGCAAAACATCATCTTTGACTTTATCTTTTGAAGCAGTTCGGCAGCAGGCATGTTTAAAAAATTAGAGCATGTTTTAATGTGTCTGCAACTCCATAACATAGAGTTGCTAGTTCACTTTCGAACAGGAGGTGGAAAATGTATTCTACATTTTGTCTCAATCTGGTGTCTTCAGTATACAGTATACATTCATAAAGAGCAATATTAGGATGCAGATTATAAATGCCATATCATATCATGCAGTAATCTGTGTGTATCTTTCATCATATTGTCCTCCTTCCTTTTCCTTTA
Organism: Ambystoma mexicanum; assembly: GCF_040938575.1. Lineage (NCBI taxonomy): Eukaryota > Metazoa > Chordata > Amphibia > Caudata > Ambystomatidae > Ambystoma > Ambystoma mexicanum. Next base: position 20,610,512 of record NC_090938.1, read on the forward strand.
GGACAGAGTAGAGGAACAGAATGTGCTTCTACACTTTTCTCCCATATGCTGATTGGGGTTCTTTGCCTTGATGAATTTGATATGTTTCTAATGCATCATCAATGGTGTCTTTGGAGTGTAGTGGGTGAATTGTGTACTGGTCTAAAATGTTGGCTGCAGTAACAGGATCTACACATTTAAATTGGCCAGTTGCTGGTGATTCTTGAATTACTTTGGGTGTTTCAAGTTTTCCTCTATGTTTATATGTTTGTAGTACTCATTGTTTTCTTTCAGATATTGTGGGGCTTCTCTAGCTTTGTTTAAGTCGACTAGTTGTTGTCAAATATTTTTGTCTTTTGTTGGTAAACCATTAACTTGTACAATCAAAGATTGATCTATTAGCCATTGTACTCCTAGAGTTTCTACATTTTCTTTAAGATCTTTCGCATCTGCTTTTCCTTTCTTTTAGAAAATAGTTATACACATATGTGCTATAAAATGCACATATGCATTTTTTAACTTTCATCAAAATGCTCCTAAAAGGAAACATTTTTAAACGCACATTTTTCATTTCTCATTCCATATACATGTCACAATTTCCAAGCTTCCAGTTTAGTCCTGTTTTTGTCTTTGCATTCTGTTAGTTGTAATCTGAGTTTTTTAATGGGAGACGTGGAACTAGAAGTCTCAGAATGCAAGGAAATAAAGCAAGACTTGATAAGCACCTACAGATTGCCATGGGTAATGTTGACAAGTATGTATGTACTGGCAACATATTAAACTTCAACACACGAAGTGTCACTTAAAAATGTTCTACAAATCTTTTCCATCTGCTTTTCCTTTCTTTGGAGAAAAGTACACACAATGCTGCTATAAATTCACATACGCATGTTTTTACTTTAATCAAAATGCTCCTAAAAATAAACATTTTCCAACGCTCAGCATTGTAAGTAACTGCCACTTAATGTGAGCAGGTGCAGAATGCTACAATACATGGCATTTGATAGAGTGGCTAAAAAAGGAATATGTTTATTGAGAAGCTTATTACAGGGTAAGTAGCAGCAACCCTTCATATATATTTATGAAGGTGTTGAAAAAAATTACTTTTCCAAATGTAAGAGCATACCTGTTAGATGTAGATATTGTTGAATCTGCAAATATAAATCTTGGGAGTTTTAGAGTCGTTTTTGATGCAGCTGGCTGTGAGTAGCGGGAGATATGTACTTTGAGAGCTCAAGAGTACACCTGAAGCGTTGACCGTAGGTGACAGGGTTAGTTGTGAATGGATGTGTGAATGTTTGAAAGCAGCCAATAAGGGATTGTTACAAACATAAAAATAGAAAGGGTAGAAGGGCTGCCCTGTGCCACTGCGTCCGATGACACTGCAGTAGTCCGCGGACACTGCACGTGCCATCTGGGTGCTTTGAGAATGCCTGGCATGGAAATAGGACTGCAGAGACTGTCCGTGGACATCCATGGACATCCGTGGATTGGCCAATCAGGTTTCCTGGTTGTGGTGTACAGGAAGACAGGGTTGGAAGAGTTATCCTTGTTGTGTGCAGTGAAGATGCCTTAGCTTTGAGGAGGCAGAGTGTCTGGATGGTGGGCGATTCTTGCAACCATTCGTTGAAGGTCTATTGTGAGCAATGTGGATTACCTGCGAATCTTGGATTTCAAGAATTTGAGAATTCCTGGTATGGAGTTTGGGGAATGAAGTGAGCGGATTTGCTCTCGTTTTGTGAACGCATAGTTAGTTTCAAGCATCTGGACATCATTGTAGTTCACTGTGGAGGCAACAGTTTGGGCTATGTCACCGGGATTTTGTTACAGTTTGCAATGAAGGATTAATTTGCAAAGTTAAAGAAACTTTTTCCTTGTTACAAGATTGTGTTTTCTCGGATAGCTCAAAGACAAATGTGGAAACGTTCCAATTTATTTTGTCCATAAATTGAGAAAGCAAGGCACAATGCGAACAAAGTTGTATGTGCGTATTTGTAGGATTTTGGGTTTTCATAATGAAATATCAAGTTTGATATTGTGAATATATTTTGAGGAGATGGAGTGCATTTAACGGATGTCAGAAATCAGATTTTTCTTTTGAATATTCGAAATGCACTGATACAGTTTTTGCAAACTCGTGAAATAGTTGTAGTAAATAAAAAAACAAAAACAGAAACAAATTAGAAGCAGTTTTTGTGAAAGCTAGGAGAAGCATTTTTGTGACTGTGTGGATTTGGTGGAAGGGCAGTCATCAGAACTAGCCTGAGAGGCAATGTTGGACCAACATCACTACGCTCAATATTTTGGCGGATTCTGCCTGAAGGCACGCCATCTGTGAGTTGTGGCGCTAGTGATTTTGTGGGGTGCTTGTGCGCTCACCACCATGAATGACCAGGATGGCAGTGCTGGAGGTTCAGGAGCCCAGGCAGTGGCAGCAGGACCAGCAGGCCCAGTGGGCGTGCATGTGCCGAGACAGCAAGGGGTGCTGACACCAATGCTTCTCCTAGCATCCAGTCCAACACTGGAGGGTCTCCCCTCCCCAAACACAGTGGGTTGATCCAGTAAAATAAGGCGGTGAGCGGGACCAAAACTGACAGCCTACAGAGAGAGCGCAAGAGAGTGTCACGGGGTGGGTTATAGCCACGTCATTCACTCACACTTCCTCCCAGAAGACATTTCCTCTGTTTTCCAGAACCCGCATTGCCACTGAACAGGCTACCTGTGTCCATCTATATCCCAACATATTAACCCTATGTGGACTGAGTCAAATCCCCATGTTTCACCCCCAATTATCTCCTATCCATTACACCCTATTCATGTGCCCCACGGCCATTTGATAATCATTGCCAGATCAATACATGTATATCAATGCAATAAATATTAATGATGTGTTGTACATTTACATAGAGCAGAACAGTCAAGACATAGGAGGGTCATTACAAGTTGGCGGTAAGGGTTTACCGACACTGTTAAGGATGCCGGTGCCGGTAAACCCTTACCGCCCTATTCCGAGGTCCCTTAGCGGGTCCCAGCAGGAACGGCTGGTCTGACCAGCCGTTCTCTGCGGGTCCCGTTAAGGGACCTTGGAGCTAATAATGGGCCCAAAACTTGCGGGCCCGTTATTAGCGCGTTCCCCATTCACATTGAGCCCTATGGGGGCTCAAACGGGAATGGGGAATGGTTTACTGAATGGGGACTTACCGGTTCCTCCAAGGTCGGAATGACTCGATAAGTCCCCATTCAGTCAGACCGGACCCGGGTTTGGAGGCAGCCATGGCACTAATAGCGCCATGGCTACCTCCAAACTCATAATGACCCCCATAGTGAAATACAATAACATATAATACCCCATTCATATTGTGTGGTGCTGTGTACGCAGTGAGTGCTGCGCAGTTCCTCATATTGGGCGGCGCTGTGAATGAAGTGAACGCTGAGTAGTTCTTCGCATTGTGTGGTCCTGTGTACGAAGTGAGCACTTAGCCATTCTTTATATTGTGCGGTGCTGTGTAGGAAGTGAGCACAGAGCCGTTCTTCATATTGTGCATTTCTGTACACAAAGTGAGCGCTGAGCCATTCTTCAAATTGTGCGGTGCCATATAAAAAGTGAGCGCTGGGTGCTTCTTCATATTGCGTGGTGCTGTGTATGAAGTGAGCGCTGAGCTGTTCTTCATATTGTGCAGTGCTGCATACAAAGTGAGCACTGAGCCGTTCTTCATATTGTGCGTTTCTGTGTATGAAGTGAGCGCTGAGCCGTTCTTCATATTGTGCATTGCTGTGTATGCAGTGCTGTGTATGAGGTGAGTACTGAGCCTGAGCAGGTCTTTACATTGTGCGGTGCTCTGTACGAAGTGAGTGTTGTGCAGTTCCTAATATTGTGAGGTACTATGTACGAAGAGAGCACGGACACGTTTTTCATATTGTGCAGTGCTGTGTATGCAGTACTGTGCACGAAGTGAGCATTGAGCTGTTCTTCTTATTGTGTGGTGCTTTGTACAAAGTGAGCGCTAAGCTGTTCTTCATATTGTGCTGTGCTTTGTATGAAGTGAGCGCTGATCTGTTCTTCAAATTGTGCAGTGCTGTGTACAAAGTGAGCGCTGAGCCATTGTTCATATTGTGCGGTGATGTGTACGAAGTGTGCGCTGAGCCGTTCTTCATATTGTGCATTGCTGTGTATGCAGTGCTGTGTACAAAGTGAGCACTGAGCAGGTCTTTCCATTGTGCGGTGCTGTGTACGAAGTGAGAGTTGTGCAGTTCCTAATATTGTGTGGTACTATGTACGAAGAGAGCACTGACACGTTCTTCATATTGTGCGGTGCTGTGTACGAAGTGAGTGCTGTGCAGTTCCTCATATTGTGCTGTGCTGTGCACGAAGTGAGCACTGAGCTGTTCTTCATATTGTGTTGTGCGGTGCTGTGTAGGGATTGAGCACTGAGCCATTCCTCATTTTGTGCGGTGCTGTGTACGAGGTGAGTGCTGTGCAGCTTCTCATAGTGCAGTGCTGTGTATGGAGTGAGCGCTGTGTATGGAGTGAGCAGTGATCTATTCTTCATATTGTGCAGGGCTGTGTATGAAGTGAGCTAAGAGCAGTTTGTCATATTGTGCAGTGTTGTGTATGAAGTGAGCGCTGAGCCATTCTTAATATTGTGTGGTGCTGTGTACGAAGTGAGTGCTGAGCCGTTCCTCATATTTTTCAGTGCTGTCTATGAAGTGAGTGCTGAGCTGAACTTCATATTGTGCAGTGCTGTGTATGAAGCGAGCGCTGAGCTGTTCTTAATATTGTGCGGTGCTGTATACAAGGTGAGCGCTGAGCTGTTCTTCATATTGTGCTGTGCTGTGTATGATGAGAGCACTGAGCCATTCCTCTTATTGTGAAGTGCTTTGTACAAAGTGAGCGCTGTGCAATTCCTCATATTGTGCAATGCTGTGCACGAAGTGTGCGCTGAGCCGTGCTTCATATTGTGCAATGCTTTGTACGAAGTGAGCACTGTGCGGTTCTTCATGATGTGCACTGCTGTATACAAAGTGAGCGCTGAACCGTTCTTCATATTGTGCGGTGCTGTGTATGAAGGGAGTGCCGAGACATTTTTCATATTGTGCAGTGCTGTATACAAAGTGAGTGCTAAACCGTTCTCCATATTGTGCTGTGCTGTGCAAGAAGTGAGCATTATGCCATTCTTCATATTGTGCAGTGGTGTGTACCAAGTGAGCGCTGAGACGTTCTTTATATTGTGCATTGCTGTGTATGCAGTATTGTGTACAAAGTGGGCACTGAGCAAGTCTTCATATTGTGCGGTGCTGTGTACAAAGAGAGCACTGAGCCATTGTTCATATTGTGTGGTGCTTTGTACGAAGTGAGCACTGAGCCGTTCTTCATATTGTGCTGTGCACGAAGAGAGAGCTGAGCCGTTTTTCATATTGTGCTGTCTGGGTACGAAGTGAGTGCAATGCAGTTCCTCATATTGTGCGGTGCTGTGTACCAAATGAACGCTGAGATGTTCTGTGCATGTGTGTATGTAGTGCTGTGTAAGAAGTAAAAACTGAGCAGGTCTTCATATTGTGCTGTGCTGTGTACGGAGTGAGCGCTGTGCTGTTCCTAATATTGTGCGGTGCTGTGCACGAAGTGAGCACTGAGCCGTTCCTCATATTTTGGAGTGCTGTGTACGAAGTGAGTACTGTGCAGCTCCTCAAATTGTGCGGTGCTGTGTATGGATTGAGCGGTGATCCATTCGCCATATTGTGCAGTGCTGTGTACGAAGTAAACGCTGAGCCATTCTTCATATTGTGCTGTGCTGTAGACGAAGTGAGTGCTGAGCCAGTCTTAATATTGTGTGGTGCTGTGTGCGAAGTGAGCGCTGAACCGCTCCTCATATTTTGCAGTGCTGTGTATGAAGCTACTGGTGAGCCGTACTTCATATTGTGCAGTGCTGTGTATGAAGTGAGCGCTGAGCTGCTCTTCATATTGTGTGGTTCTGTGTATGAAGTAAGCGATGAGCTGTTCTTCATATTGTGCAGTGCTGTGTATGAAGTGAGCGCTGAGCCGTTCTTCATATTGTGCATTCTGTGTATGAAGCGAGCGGTGAGCCAGCACTGAGCTGTTCTTCATATTGTGTGGTGCTGTGTACGAAGTGAGCGCTGAGCCATTTTTCATATTGTGTGGTGCTGTGTATGAAGGGAGTGCTGAGACATTTTCCATATTGTGCAGTGCTTTATATGAAGTGAGTGCTGAACCGTTCTTCATATTGTGTGGTGCTGTGTACAAAGTGAGCGCTGAGCCACTCTTCATATTGTGTGGTGCTGTGTATGAAGGGAGTGCTGAGACATTTTCCATATTGTGCAGTGCTTTATATGAAGTGAGTGCTGAACCGTTCTTCATATTGTGTGGTGCTGTGTACAAAGTGAGCGCTGAGCCACTCTTCATATTGTGTGGTGCTGTGTATGAAGCGAGTAGAAATTTTTCATATTGTGCAGAGCTGTATACAAAGTGAGTGCTGAACCGTTCTTCATATTGTGCGGTGCTGTGTATGAAGTGAGCTCTGAGCTATTCTTCATTTTGTGTGGCGCTTTGTACGAAGTGAGCGAGGAGCCGTTCTTCATATTGTGCCGTGCTGTGTATGAAGTGAGCACTGAGCTGTTCTTCATATTGTGCGGTGCTGTGTACGTGGTGCTGTGTACGAAGTGAGCACTGAGCCGTTCCTCATATTGTGTGGTTCTGTGTACAAAGTGAGCACTGAGCCTTTCCTCATATTGTGCGGTCCTGTGTACGAAGTGAGCACTGAGCCATTCTTCATATTGTGTGGTTCTGTGTATGTTGTGCTGTGTACGAAGTGAGCGGTGAGGCATTCTTGATATTGTGCAGTGCTGTGTATAAAGTGAGCATTGAGCCGTTCCTCATATTGTGCGGTGATGTATATCAAGTGAGCGCTGAGCCGTTCTTCATATTGTGCAGTGCTGTGTATGAAGTGAGCGCTGAGCTGTAATTCATATTGTGCGGTGCTGTGTACATTGTGCTGTGTACGAAGTGAGTGGTGAGCCATTCTTCAAATTGTGCAGTGCTTTGTATAAAGTGAGCGTTGAGCCGTTCTTCATATTGTGCGGTGCTGTGTATCAAGTGAGCGCTGAGGCGTTCCTCAAATTGTGCAGTGCTGTGTATGAAGTGAGTGCTGAGCCGTGCCTCATATTTTGTGGTGCTGTGTATGAAGTGAGCGCTGAGCCGTTCCTCATATTGTGTGGTGCTGTGTACGAATTGAGCGCTGAGCAGTTCCTTATATTGTGCGGTGCTGTGTATGAAGTGAGCATGGAGTCGTTCTTCATACTGTGCGCTGCAGTTTACGCTGTGCTGTGCACAAAGTGAGCACTGAGCCGTTCTCATATTGTACGATCTGGGTACGAAGTGAGTGCTTTGCAGTTCATCATATTGTGCAGTGCTGTGTACCAAGTGAGCGCTGAGACGTTCTTCACATTGTGCATTGCTGTGTATGTAGTGCTGTGTAAGAAGTAAGCACTGAGCATGTATTCATATTGTGCATTGCTGTGTACGAACTGAGCATTGTGGAATTCCTAATATTGTGAGGTGCTAAGTACGAAGAGACCACTGACCCGTTCTTCATATTGTGCGGTGCTGTTTACGAAGGGAGTGCTGTGCAGTTCCTCATATTCGGGAGGATAGCCCAGGTGCAAAGTGCTCAGCTTTGAAGTAAGACAACACAGAGTACCACAGGTTCGATCCCCGGGTCCACGCTTAGAAACCTCTGGGTATTAAGCGTGTTATAAATAACCTATCATATCATATCATATTGTGCTGTGCTGTGTATGAAGTGAGCGCTGAGCAGTTCTTCATATTGTGCGGTGCTGTGTATGAAGTGAGTGCTGAGCCATTCTTCATATTATGCAGTGCTGTGTATGAAGTGAGCGCCAAGCCATTCTTCATATTATGCAGTGCTGTGTATGAAGTCAGGGCTGGGTAGTTCTTCATATTGTGCAGTGCTATGTATGAAGTAAATGCTGAGCCATTTTTCATATTGTGCTGTGCTGTAGACGAAGTGAGTGCTGAGCCGTTCTTAATCTTGTGTGGTGCTGTGTGCGAAGTGAGCGCTGAGCCATTCCTCATATTTTGCGGTGCTGTGTATGAAGCTACTGCTGAGACGTACTTCATATTGTGCGGTGCTGTGTATGAAGTGAGCGCTGAGTTGTTCATCATATTGTGTGGTTCTGTGTATGAAGTCAGCGATGAGCTGTTCTTTATATTGTGCGGTGCTGTGTACGAAGTGAGCACTGAACTGTTCTTCATATTGTACAGTGCTGTGTATAAAGTGAGCGCTGAGCTGTTCTTCATATTGTGCGGTGCTGTGTATGTGGTGCTGTGTACGAAGTGACCACTGAGCCTTTCTTCATATTGTGCGGTGCTGTGTACGAAGTGAGCTCTGAGCTGTTCTTCATATTGTGTGGTTCTGTGTATGAAGTGAGCACTGAGCCTTTCTTCATATTGTGTGGTGCTGTGTATGATGTGAGCGCTGAGCTCTAATTCATATTGTGCGGTGCTGTGTACGTGGTGCTGTGTACGAAGTAAGCGGTGAACCATTCTTCATATTGTGCAGTGCTGTGTATGAAGTGAGCACTGAGCCGTTCTTCATAATGTGCAGTGCTGTGTATGAAGTGAGCGCTGAGCCGTTCCTAATATTGTGCAGTGCTTTGTATGAAGTGAGCGTTGAGCCGTTCCTCATATTGTGCGGTGCTGTGTATGAAGTGAGTGCTGAGTCATTTCTCATATTGTGTGTTGCTGTGTAAGAAGTGAGCGCTGAGCCGTTCCTCATATTGTGTGCTGTGCATGAAGTAAATGCTGAGCCGTTCCTCATATTTTGTAATGCTGTGTATGAAGTGAGCGCTGAGCCGTTCCTCATATTGTGCGGTGCTGTGTATGAAGTGAGCGCTGAGCAGTTCCTCATATTGTTGGTGCTGTGTATGAATTCAGCGCTGAGCCATTGCTCATATTGTGTGGTGCTGTGTAAAAGTGAGCGCTGAGCTGTTCTTCATATTGTACAATGCTGTGTATGAAGTGAGCGCTGAGCCGTTCCTCATATTGTGTGGTGCTGTGTATGAAGTGAGCGCTGAGATGTGCCTCATATTGTGCGGTGCTGTGTACAAAGTGAGCACTGAGCAGTTCCTCATATTGTGTGGTGATGTGTATGAAGTGAGCGCTGAGCCGTTCCTCATATTGTGTGGTGCTGTGTATGAAGTGAGTGCTGAGCTGTTCTTCATATTGTGCAGTGCTGTGTACAAAGTGAGCACTGAGAAGTTCCTCATATTGTGTGGTGCTGTGTATGAAGTGAGCGCTGAGCCGTTCCTCATATTGTGTGGTGCTGTGTATGAAGTGAGTGCTGAGCTGTTCTTCATATTGTGCGGTGCTGTGTATAAAGTGAGCATTGAGCCGTTCCTCATAGTGTGCGGTTATGTATATCAAGTGAGCGCTGAGCCGTTCTTCATATTGTGCAGTGCTGTGTATGAAGTGAGCGCTGAGCTGTAATTCATATTGTGCGGTGCTGTGTACATTGTGCTGTGTACGAAGTGAGCGGTGAGCCATTCTTCAAATTGTGCAGTGCTTTGTATAAAGTGAGCGTTGAGCCGTTCTTCATATTGTGCGGTGCTGTGTATCAAGTGAGCGCCGAGGCGTTCCTCAAATTGTGCAGCGCTGTGTATGAAGTGAGTGCTGAGCCGTGCCTCATATTTTGTGGTGCTGTGTATGAAGTGAGCGCTGAGCCGTTCCTCATATTGTGTGGTGCTGTGTACGAATTGAGCGCTGAGCAGTTCCTTATATTGTGCGGTGCTGTGTATGAAGTGAGCATGGAGTCGTTCTTCATACTGTGCGCTGCAGTTTACGCTGTGCTGTGCACAAAGTGAGCACTGAGCCGTTCTCATATTGTACGATCTGGGTACGAAGTGAGTGCTTTGCAGATCCTCATATTGTGCAGTGCTGTGTACCAAGTGAGCGCTGAGACGTTCTTCACATTGTGCATTGCTGTGTATGAAGTGAGCGCTGAGCTGTGCCTCATATTGTGCGGTGCTGTGTACAAAGTGAGCACTGAGCAGTTCCTCATATTGTGTGGTGCTGTGTAAAAGTGAGCGCTGAGCTGTTCTTCATATTGTACAATGCTGTGTATGAAGTGAGCGCTGAGCCGTTCCTCATATTGTGTGGTGCTGTGTATGAAGTGAGCGTTGAGCTGTGCCTCATATTGTGCGGTGCTGTGTACAAAGTGAGCACTGAGCAGTTCCTCATATTGTGTGGTGCTGTGTATGAAGTGAGCGCTGAGCCGTTCCTCATATTGTGTGGTGCTGTGTATGAAGTGAGTGCTGAGCTGTTCTTCATATTGTGCGGTGCTGTGTATGAAGTGAGCGCTGAGCCGTTCCTCATATTGTGCGGTGCTGTGTATGAAGTGAGCGCTGAGCAGTTCCTCATATTGTTGGTGCTGTGTATGAATTGAGCGCTGAGCCATTGCTCATATTGTGTGGTGCTGTGTAGAAGTGAGCGCTGAGCTGTTCTTAATATTGTACAATGCTGTGTATGAAGTGAGCGCTGAGCCGTATCAGAGGAATTCATTACCTTACCCATTCTACTGTAGGTTGTGATGTTTGTACGCACTAGTACAGACATGCGCACACAGGATAAGCAAGGAGTACTTCATATACACATGTGCACATATTGTGCGGTGATGTGTATGAAGTGAATGCTGAGCTGTTCTTCATGTTGTGCGGTGCTGTGTATCAAGTGAGTGCTGAGCTGTTCTTCATATTGTGCAGTGCTGTGCATGAAGTGAGCGCTGAGCCGTTCCTCATATTGTGTGGTGCTGTGTATGAAGTGACCACTGAGCCGTTCCTCATATTGTGCATTGCTGTGTATGAAGTGAGTGCTGAGCCATTCCTCACATTGCGCGGTGCTGTGTTTTTAAGTGAGTGCTTTGCCGTATCAGAGGAATTCATTACCTTACCCATTCTACTGTAGGTTGTGATGTTTGTACGGGCTAGTACAGGCATGCGCACACAGGATAAGCAAAGAGTACTGCATATACACTTGTGCACATATTTTGTGGTGCTGTGTATGAAGTGAACGCTGAGCTGTTCTTCATATTGTGCGGTGCTGTGCATGATGAGAGCGCTGAGCCATTCCTCATATTGTGTGGCGCTGTGTATGAAGTGAGTGCTGTGACGTATCAGAGGAATTCATTACCTTACCCATTTTACTGTAGGTTGTGATGTTTGTACGTGCTAGTACAGACATGCACACACAGGATAAGCAAGGAGTACTGCATATACACTTGTGCACATATTGTCCGCTGCTGTGTACAAGGTGAGCGGTGAGCCCTTCTTCACATTGTGCGGTGCTGTGTATCAAGTGAGTGCTGAGCTGTTCTTTATATTGTGCAGTGCTGTGCATGAAGTGAGCGCTGGACCGTTCCACATATTGTGTGGTGCTGTCTATGAAGTGAGTGCTGAGCCGTTCTTCATATTGTGCAGTGCTGTGTATGAAATGAGCTCTGAGCCGTTCCTCATATTGTGCGGCGCTATGTACGAAGTGAGCACTGAGCTGTTATTATATTGTGCAGTGCTGTGTATGAAGAGAGCGCTGAGCCGTTCCTCATATTGTGTGGTGCTGTGTATGAAGTGAGTTCTGTGCCGTATCAGAGGAATTCATTACCTTACCCATTCTACTGTAAATTGTGATGTTTGTGCATGCCAGTACAGACATGCGCACACAGGATAAGCAAGGAGTACTGCATATACACTGAATATCATTTTACTTGTAAACTCTGCCGGGGAAATGCACACACAGGATGAGCAAGGAGCACTGCATATACACTTGTGCACATATTGTGCAGTGCTGTGTGTGAACTGAACGTTGAGCTGTTCCTCATATTGTGAGGTGCTGTGTATGAAGTGAGCGCTGATCCGTTCCTCATATTGTGCGGTGCTGTGTATGAAGTGAGCGCTGAGCCGTTCCTCATATTGTTTGGTGCTGTGTATGAATTGAGCGCTGAGCCGTTCCTCATATTGTGCGGTGCTGTGTATGAAGTGAGCGCTGAGGTGTTCTTCATATTGTGTGGGTCTATATATGAAGTGAGCGCTGAGCCGTTGCCTTCATATTGTGCGGTGCTGTGTATGAAGTGAGCGCTGAGCCCTTCCGCATATTGTGTGGTGCTGTGTACGAAGTGAGCGCTGAGCCGTTCCTCATATTGTGCGGTGCTGTGTACGGAATGAGCCCTGAGGTGTTCTTCATATTGTGGGGTGCTGTGTACAAAGTGAGCGCTGAACCGTTCCTCATATTATGGGGTGCTGTGCATGAGGTGAGTGCTGTGACGTATCAGAGGAATTCATTACCTTACCCATTTTACTGTAGGTTGTGATGTTTGTACGCACTAGTACAGACATGCGCACACAGGATAAGCAAGGAGTACTTCATATACACATGTGCACATCTTGTGCGGTGCTGTATATGAAGTGAATGCTGAGCTGTTCTTCATGTTGTGCGGTGCTGTGTATCAAGTGAGTGCTGAGCTGTTCTTCATATTGTGCGATGCTGTGTACGTGGTGCTTTGTATGAAGTGAGCGGTGAGCCATTATTCACATTGTGCGGTGCTGTGTTTCAAGTGAGCGTTGAGCCCTTCTTCATATTGTGCGGTGATGTGCATGAAGTGAGCGCTGAGACGTTCCTCATATTGTGCAGTGCTGTGTATGAAGTGAGCGCCGAGCCATTCTTCACATTGTGCAGTGCTGTGTATCAAGTGAGCGCTGAGCCGTTCCAAAAATTGTGTGGTGCTGTGTACGAAGTGAGTGTTGAACGGTTCCTCATATTGTGCGGTGCTGTGCATGAAGTGAGTGCTGTGCCATATTAGAGGAATTCATTACCTTACCCATTCTACTGTAAGTTGTGATGTTTGTGCACGCTAGTACAGACATGTGCACACAGGATAAGCAAGGAGTACTGCATATACACTGAATATCATTTTACTTGTACACTCTGCTGGTGACATGCACACAGAGGTTGAGCAAGGAGCACTGCATATGCACTTGTGCACATATTGTGCAGTGTTGTGTATGAAGTGAGCGCTGAGCCGTTCCTCATATTTTGCGGTGATATGTATGAAGTGAGCGCTGAGGTGTTCTTCATATTGTGTGGGTCTGTATATGAAGTGAGCGATGAGCCGTTGCCTTCATATTGTGCGGTGCTGTGTATGAAGTGAGCGCTGACCCGTTCCGCATATTATGTGGTGCTGTGTACGAAGTGAGCGCTGAGCCGTTCCTCATATTGTGCGGTGCTGTGTACGGAGTGAGCCCTGAGGTGTTCTTCATATTGTGTGGTGCTGTGTACAAAGTGAGCGCTGAACCGTTCTTCATATTGTGGGGTGCTGTGCATGAAGTGAGTGCTGTGCCGTATCAGAGGAATTCATTACCTTACCCATTCTACTGTAGGTTGTGATGTTTGCACGCACTAGTACAGACATGCACACACAGGATAAGCAAGGAGTACTTCATATACACATGTGCACATATTGTGCGGTGCTGTGTATGAAGTGAATGCTGAGCTGTTCTTCATATTGTGTAGTGCTGTGCATGAAGTGAGCGCTGAGCCGTTCCTCATATTGTGTGGTACTGTGTATGAAGTGAGCGCTGAGCTGTTCCTCATATTGTGCGGTGCTGTGTACAAAGTGAGCGCTGAGCAGTTCCTAATATTGTGTGGTGCTGTGTATGAAGTGAGCGCTGAGCCGTTCCTCATATTGTGTGGTGCTGTGTATGAAGTGAGTGCTGTGCCATTCCTCATATTGTGCGGTGCTGTGCATGAAGTGAGTGCTGAGCCGTTCCTCATATTGTGTGGTGCTGTGTATGAAGTGAGCACTGAGCTGTTCGTCATATTGTGCGGTGCTGTGTACAAAGTGAGCGCTGAGCAGTTCCTAATATTGTGTGGTGCTGTGTATGAAGTGAGCGCTGAGCCGTTCCTCATATTGTGTGGTGCTGTGTATGAAGTGAGTGCTGTGCCGTTCCTCATATTGTGCGGTGCTGTGTACGAAGTGACCCCCTGAGGTGTTCTTCATATTGTGTGGTGCTGTGTACAAAGTGAGCGCTGAGCAGTTCCTAATGTTGTGCATTGCTGTGTATGAGGTGAGTGTTGAGCCATTCCTCATATTGTGCGGTGCTGTGTTTGAAGTGAGTGCTTTGCCGTATCAGAGGAATTCATTACCTTACCCATTCTACTGTAGGTTGTGATTTTTGTACGGGCTAGTACAGACATGCGCACACAGGATAAGCAAAGAGTACTGCACATACACTTGTGCACATATTGTGCGGTGCTGTGCATGAAGTGAGCGCTGAGCCATTCCCCATATTGTGTGGTGCTGTGTATGAAGTGAGTGCTGTGACGTATCAGAGGAATTCATTACCTTACCCATTTTACTGTAGGTTGTGATGTTTGTACGCGCTAGTAAAGACATGCGCACACAGGATAAGCAAGGAGTACTGCATATACACTTGTGCACATATTGCGCAGTGCTGTGTATAAAGTGAGCGGTGAGCCGTTCCTCATATTGTGCGGTGCTGTGTACAAAGTGAGCGCTGAGCAGTTCCTAATATTGTGTGGTGCTGTGTATGAAGTGAGCGCTGAGCCGTTCCTCATATTGTGTGGTGCTGTGTATGAAGTGAGTGCTGTGCCGTTCCTCATATTGTGCGGTGCTGTGCATGAAGTGAGCGCTGAGCCGTTCCTCATATTGTGTGGTGCTGTGTATGAGGTGAGCGCTGAGCTGTTCCTCATATTGTGCGGTGCTGTGTACAAAGTGAGCGCTGAGCAGTTCCTAATATTGTGTGGTGCTGTGTATGAAGTGAGCGCTGAGCCGTTCCTCATATTGTGTGGTGCTGTGTATGAAGTGAGTGCTGTGCCGTTCCTCATATTGTGCGGTGCTGTGTACGAAGTGACCCCCTGAGGTGTTCTTCATATTGTGTGGTGCTGTGTACAAAGTGAGCGCTGAGCAGTTCCTAATGTTGTGCATTGCTGTGTATGAGGTGAGTGTTGAGCCATTCCTCATATTGTGCGGTGCTGTGTTTGAAGTGAGTGCTTTGCCGTATCAGAGGAATTCATTACCTTACCCATTCTACTGTAGGTTGTGATTTTTGTACGGGCTAGTACAGACATGCGCACACAGGATAAGCAAAGAGTACTGCACATACACTTGTGCACATATTGTGCGGTGCTGTGCATGAAGTGAGCGCTGAGCCATTCCCCATATTGTGTGGTGCTGTGTATGAAGTGAGTGCTGTGACGTATCAGAGGAATTCATTACCTTACCCATTTTACTGTAGGTTGTGATGTTTGTACGCGCTAGTAAAGACATGCGCACACAGGATAAGCAAGGAGTACTGCATATACACTTGTGCACATATTGCGCAGTGCTGTGTATAAAGTGAGCGGTGAGCCGTTCCTCATATTGTGCGGTGCTATGTACGAAGTGAGCACTGAGCTTTTTTTATATTGTGCAGTGCTGTGTATGAAGTGAGCGCTGAGCCGTTCCTCATATTGTGTGGTGATGTGTATGAAGTGAGTGCTGTGCCGTATCAGAGGAATTCATTACCTTACCGATTGTACTGTAAGTTGTGATGTTTGTATGCGCTAGTACAGACATGCGCACAAAAGATAAGCAAGGAGTACTGCATAAACACTTGTGCACATGTTGTGCGGTGCTGTGTATGAAGTGAGCGCTGAGCTGTTCTTCATATTGTGCGATGCTGTGTACGTGGTGCTTTGTATGAAGTGAGCGGTGAGCCATTCTTCACATTGTGCGGTGCTGTGTTTCAAGTGAGCGCTGAGCCCTTCTTCATATTGTGCGGTGATGTACATGAAGTGAGCGCTGAGACGTTCCTCATATTGTGCGGTGCTGTGTATGAAGTGAGCGCTGAGACATTATTCACATTGAGCAGTGCTGGTTATCAAGTGAGCCCTGAGCCGTTCAAAAAACTGTGTGGTGCTGTGTACGAAGTGAGCGCTGAGCCGTTCCTCATATTCTGTGGTGCCATGTACGGAGTGAGCCCTGAGCTGATGTTCATATTATGTGGTGCTGTGTACAAAGTGAGTGCTGAACTGTTCCTCATATTGTGCAGTGCTGTGCATGAAGTGAGTGCTGTGCCATTTCAGAGGAATTCATTACCTTACCCATTCTACTGTAAGTTGTGATGTTTGTGCATGCTAGTACAGACATGCGCACACAGGATAAGCAAGGAGTACTGCATATACACTGAATATCATTTTACTTTTACACTCTGCCGGGACATGCACACACAGGATGAGCAAGGAGCACTGCAGATACACTTGTGCACATATTGTGCAGTGCTGTGTATGAAGTGAGCGCTGATCCGTTCCTCATTTTGTGCAGTGCTGTGTATGAAGTGAGCGCTGAGCTTTCCTCATATTGTTTGGTGCTGTGTATGAATTGAGCGCTGAGCCGTCCCTCATATTGTGCGGTGCTGTGTATGAAGTGAGCACTGAGGTGTTCTTCATATTGTGTGGGTCTATATATGAAGTGAGCGCTGAGCCGTTGCCTTCATATTGTGCAGTGCTGTGTATGAAGTGAGCGCTGAGCCGTTCCGCATATTGTGTGGTGCTGTGTACGAAGTGAACGGTGAGCCGTTCCTCATATTGTGCGGTGCTGTGTACGGAGTGAGCCCTGAGGTGTACTTCATATTGTGTGGTGCTGTGTACAAAGTGAGCGCTGAACGGTTCCTCATATTGTGGGGTGCTGTGCATGAAGTGAGTGCTGTGACGTATCAGAGGAATTCATTACCTTACCCATTTTACTGTAGGTTGTGATGTTTGTACGCACTAGTACAGACATGCGCACACAGGATAAGCAAGGAGTACTTCATATACACATGTGCACATATTGTGTGGTGCTGTGTATGAAGTGAATGCTGAGCTGTTCTTCATGTTGTGCGGTGCTGTGTATCAAGTGAGTGCTGAGCTGTTCTTCATATTGTGTAGTGCTGTGCATGAAGTGAGTGCTGAGCCGTTCCTCATATTGTGTGGTGCTGTTTATGAAGTGAGCGCTGAGCTGTTCCTCATATTGTGCGGTGCTGTGTACAAAGTGAGCGCTGAGCAGTTCCTAAAATTGTGTGGTGCTGTGTATGAAGTGAGCGCTGAGCCGTTCCTCATATTGTGTGGTGCTGTGTATGAAGTGAGTGCTGTGCCGTTCCTCATATTGTGCGGTGCTGTGTACGGAGTGAACCCTGAGGTGTTCTTCACATTGTGTGGTGCAGTGTACAAAGTGAGCGCTGAGCAGTTCCTAATATTGTGCATTGCTGTGTATGAAGTGAGTGCTGAGCCATTCCTCATATTGCGTGATGCTGTGTTTGAAGTGAGTGCTTTTCCGTATCAGAGGAATTCATTACCTTACCGATTCTACTGTAGGTTGTGATGTTTGTACGGGCTAGTACAGACATGCGCACACAGGATAATAAAGAGTACTGCATATACACTTGTGCACATATTGTGCGGTGCTGTGCATGAAGTGAGCGCTGAGCCATTCCTCATATTGTGTGGTGCGCTGTATGAAGTGAGTGCTGTGACGTATCAGAGGAATTCATTACCTTACCCATTTTAATGTAGGTTGTGATGTTTGTACGCGCTAGTACAGACATGCGCCCACAGGATAAGCAAAGAGTACTGCATATACACTTATGCACATATTGTGCGGTGCTGTGTACAAAGTGAGCAGTGAGCCGTTCCTCATATTGTGCAGTGCTATGCATGAAGTGAGCACTGAGCTGTTTTTATATTGTGCAGTGCTGTGTATGAAGTGAGCGCTGAGCCGTTCCTAATATTGTGTGGTGCTGTGTATGAAGTGAGTGCTGTGCCGTATGAGAGGAATTTATTACCTTACCGATTCTACTGTAAGTTGTGATGTTTGTATGCGCTAGTACAGACATGCGCACCCAAGATAAGCAAGGAGTACTGCATAAACACTTGTGCACATGTTGTGCGGTGCTGTGTATGAAGTGAGCGCTGAGCTGTTCTTCATATTGTGCGATGATGTATACGTGGTGCTTTGTATGAAGTGAGCGGTGAGCCATTCTTCACATTGTGCGGTGCTGTGTTTCAAGTGCGCACTGAGCACTTCTTCATATTGTGCGGTGATGTGCATGAAGTGAGCGCTGAGACGTTCCTCATATTGTGCGGTGCTGTGTATGAAGTGAGCGCCGAGCCATTCTTCACATTGTGCAGTGCTGTGTATCAAGTGAGCCCTGAGCCGTTCAAAAAACTGTGTGGTGCTGTGTACGAAGTGAGTGCTGAGCCGTTCCTCATATTGTGCGTTGCTGTGCATGAAGTGAGTGCTGTGCCATATCAGAGGAATTCATTACCTTACCCATTCTACTGTAAATTGTGATGTTTGTGCACACTAGTACAGACATGCGCACACAGGATAAGCAAGGAGTACTGCATATACACTGAATATCATTTTACTTGTACATTCTGCTGGTGACATGCACACAGGGGATGATCAAGGAGCACTGCATATACACTTGTGCACATACTGTGCAGTGTTGTGTATGAAGTGAGCGCTGAGCCGTTCCTCATATTGTGCGGTGCTGTGTATGAAGTGAGCGCTGAGCCGTTCCTCATATTGTGCGGTGCTGTGTATGAAGTGAGCGCTAAGGTGTTCTTCATATTGTGTGGGTCTGTATATGAAGTGAGCGCTGAGCCTTTGCCTTCATATTTTGCGGTGCTGTGTATGAAGTGAGCGCAGAGCCGTTCCACATATTGTGTGGTGCTGTGTACGAAGTGAGCGCTGAGCCGTTCCTCATATTGTGCGGTGCTGTGTACAGAGTGAGCCCTGAGGTGTTCTTCATATTGTGTGGTGCTGTGTACAAAGTGAGCGCTGAACCGTTCTTCATATTGTGGGGTGCTGTGCATGAAGTGAGTGCTGTGCAGTATTAGAGTAATTCATTACCTTACCCATTCTACTGTAAGTTGTGATGTTTGTGCATGCTAGTATAGACATTGCCACACAGGATAAGCACGGAGTACTGCATATACACTGAATAGCATTTTACTTGCACACTCTGCCGGTGACATGCGCACACAGGATGAGCAAGGAGTACTGCATATACACTTGTGCACATATTGTGCAGTGCTGTGTGTGAACTGAATGCTGAGTCGTTCCTCATATTGTGCGGTGCTGAGTATGAAGTGAGTACTGAGCAGTTCATCATATTGTGTGGTGCTGTGTATGAAGTGAGCGCTGAACCATTCCTCATATTGCGTGGTGCTGTGTATGAAGTGAGTGCTGAGCTGTTCTTTATATTGTGTGGGTCTGTGTATGAAGTGAGCGCTGAGCCGTTCCTCATATTGTGCGGTGCTGTGTATGAAGTGAGCGCTGAGCCGCTCCTCATATTGTGCAGTGCTGTGTATGAAGTGAGCGCTGAGCCATTCCTCATATTGTGCAGTGCTCTGTATTAAGTGACCACTGTACCATTCCTCATATTGTGCGGTGCTGTGTATGAAGTGAGCGCTGAGCTGTTCTTCCTATTGTGTGGGTCTGTGTATGAAGTGAGCGCTGAGCCGTTCCTCATATTGTGTGGTGCTGTGTATGAAGTGAGCGCTGAGCCGTTCCTCATATTGTGCAGTGCTGTGTATGAAGTGAGTTCTGTGACGTATCAGAGGAATTCATTACCTTACCCATTTTACTGTAGGTTGTCATGTTCTGGGCAAGCATCATATGTGCCGCTGTACATGCCCTGTGCACATACTAGCACTGTTCTGGGCAAGCATCATATGTGCCACTGTGCATGCCCTTTGCACATAAAAGCGCTAACCTGGGCAAGCATCATATGTGCCGCTGTACATGCCCTTTGCATATACTAGCGCTGTTCTGGGCAAGCATAATATGTGCCGCTGTGCATGCCCTTTGCATATACTAGCGCTGTTCTGGGCAAGCATCATATGTGCCGCTGTACATGCCCTTTGCACATACTAGCGCTGTTCTGGGCAGGCATCATATGTGCCGCTGTACATGTCCTTTGCACATACTAGCGCTGTTCTGGGCAAGCATCATATGTGCCGCTGTGCATGCCCTTTGCACATACTAGCGCTGTTCTGGGAAAGCATCATATGTGCCGCTGTACATGCCCTTTGCATATACTAGCACTGTTCTGGACAAGCATCATATGTGCTACTGTGCATGCCCTTTGCACATACTAGCACTGTTCTGGGCAAGCATCATATGTTCCGCTGTACATGCCCTTTGAATATACTAGCGCTGTTCCTGGCAAGCATCATATGTGCCTCTCTACATGCCCTTTGCACATACTAGCGCTGTTCTGGGCATCATAGGTGCCGCTGTACATGCCCTTTGCACATACTAGCGCTGTTCTGGGCAAGCATCATATGTGCCGCTGTACATGCCCTGTGCTGCTGTACATGTCCTGTGCATATACTAGCGCTGTTCTGGGCAAGCATCATATGTGCCGCGGTGCATGCCCTTTGCACATACTAGCACTGTTCTGGGCAAGCATCAAATGTGCTACTGTGCAAGCCTTTTGCACATACTAGCGCTGTTCTGGGCAAGCATCATATGTGCCGCTGTACATGCCCTTTGCATATACTAGCGCTGTTCTGGACAAACATCATATGTGCCGCTTTACATGTCCTGTGCACATACTAGCACTGTTCTGGGCAAGCATCATATGTGCCGCTGTACCTGCCCTGTGCACATACTAGCGCTGTTCTGGGCAAGCATCATATGTGCCGCTGTGCATGCCCTTTGCACATACTAGCGCTGTTCTGTGCAAGCATCATATGTGCCGCTGTACATGTCCTGTGCACATACTAGCACTGTTCTGGGCAAGCATCATATGTGCCGCTGTACATGCCCTTTGCACATACTAGCACTGTTCTGGGAAGGCATCATATGTGACGCTGTACATGCCCTTTGCACATACTAGCACTGTTCTGGGCAAGCATCATATGTGCCGCTGTACAAGCCCTTTGCATATACTAGCGCTGTTCTGGGCAAGCATCATATGTGCCGCTGTACATGCCCTGTGCACATACTAGCACTGTTCTGGGCAAGCGTCATATGTGCCGCTGTACATATCCTGTCCACATACTAGCACTGTTCTGAGCAAGCATCATATGTGCCACTGTACATGCCCTTTGCACATACTAGCACTGTTCTGGGCAAGCATTATATGTGCCGCTGTACATGCCCTTTGCACATACTAGCGCTGTTCTGGGCAAGCATCATATGTGCCGCTGTACATGCCCTTTGCACATACTAGCGCTGTTCTGGGCAAGCATCATATGTGCCGCTGTACATGCCCTTTGCACATACTAGCACTGTTCTGGGCAAGCATCATATGTGCCGCTGTGCATGCTCTTTGCACATAATAGCGCTGTTCTGGGCAAGCATCATATGTGCCGCTGTACATGCCCTTTGCATAGACTAGCACTGTTCTGAACAAGCATCATATGTGCTACTGTGCATGCCCTTTGCACATACTAGCACTGTTCTGGGCAAGCATCATATGTGCCGCTGTACATGCCCTTTGCATATACTAGTACTGTTCTTGGCAAGCATCATATGTGCTCTGTGCATGCCCTTTGCACATACTAGCGCTGTTCTGGGCAAGCACCATATGTGCCGCTGCGCATGCCCTTTGCATATACTAACGCTGTTCTGGGCAAGCATCATATGTGCCACTGTACATGCCCTTTGCACATAGTAGCGCTGTTCTGGGCAAGCATCATATGTGCCGCTGTACATGCCCTTTGCACATACTAGCGCTGTTCTGGGCAAGCATCATATGTGCCGCTGTACATGCCCTTTGCACATATTTGCGCTGTTCTGGGCAAGCATCATATGTGCCGCTGTGCATGCCCTTTGCACATACTTGCGCTGTTCTGGGCAAGCATCATATGTGCCGCTGTACATGCCCTTTGCATATACTAGCACTGTTCTGGACAAGCATCATATGTGCTACTGTGCATGCCCTTTGCACATACTTGCGCTGTTCTGGGCAAGCATCATATGTGCCGCTGTACATGCCCTTTGCATATACTAGCACCGTTCTGGGCAAGCATCATATGTGCCGCTGTACATGCCCTTTGCATATCCTAGCGCTGTTCTGGGCAAGCATCATATGTGCCGCTGTACATGCCCTTTGCACATACTAGCGCTGTTCTGGGCAATCATCATATGTGCCGCTGTACATGTCCTGTGCATATACTAGCGCTGTTCTGGGCAAGCATCATATTGGCCGCTGTGCATGCCCTTTGCACATACTAGCACTGTTCTGGGCAAGCATCAAATGTGCTACTGTGCAAGCCTTTTGCACATACTAGTGCTGTTCTGGGCAAGCATCATATGTGCCACTGTACATGCCCTTTGCATTTACTAGCGCTGTTCTGGACAAACATCATATGTGCCGCTTTACATGTCCTGTGCACATACTAGTACTGTTCTGGGCAAGCATCATATGTGCCGCTGTACCTGCCCTGTGCACATACTAGCGCTGTTCTGGGCAAGCATCATATGTGCCACTGTGCATGCCCTTTGCACATACAAGCACTGTTATGAGCAAGCATCATATGTGCCGCTGTACATGCCCTTTGGACATACTAGCGCTGTTCTGTGCAAGCATCATAAGTGCCGCTGTACATGTCCTGTGCACATACTAGCACTGTTCTGGGCAAGCATCATATGTGCCGCTCTACATGCCCTTTGCACATACTAGCACTGTTCTGGGCAAGCATCATATGTGCCGCTGTACATGCCCTTTGCACCTACTTGCGCTGTTCTGGGCAAGCATCATATGTGCCGCTGTACATGCCCTTTGCATATACTAGCGCTGTTCTGGGCAAGCATCATATGTGCCGCTGTACATGGCCTTAGCACATACTAGCACTGTTCTGGGCAAGCGTCATATGTGCCGCTGTACATATCCTGTGCACATACTAGCACTGTTCTGGTAAGCATCATATGTGCCGCTGTGCATGCCGTTTGCATATACTTGCGCTGTTCTGAGCAAGCATCATATGTGCCACTGTACATGCCCTTTGCACATACTAGCACTGTTCTGGGCCAGCATTATATGTGCCGCTGTACATGCCCTTTGCATATACCAGCACTGTTCTGGGCAAGCATCATATGTACCGCTGTACATGCCCTGTGCACATACTAGCACTGTTCGGGGCAAGCGTCATATGTGCTTCTGTACATGCCCTTTGCACATACTAGCGCTGTTCTGGGCAAGCATCATATGTGCCGCTGTACATGCCCTTTGCACATACTAGCGCTGTTCTGGGCAAGCATCATATGTGCCGCTGTACATGCCCTTTGCACATACTAGCGCTGTTCTGGCAAGCATCATATGTGCAGCTGTACATGTCCTGTGCACATAATAGCACTGTTCTGGTAAGCATCATATGTTCCACTGTGCATGCCCTTAGCATATACTTGTGCTGTTCTGAGCAAGCATCATATGTGCCACTGTACATGCCCTTTGCACATACTAGCACTGTTCTGGGCAAGCATTATATGTGCCGTTGTACATGTCCTTTGCATATACCAGCGCTGTTCTGGGCAAGCATCATATGTGCCGCTGTGCATGCCCTTTGCACATACTAGCACTGTTCTGGGCAAGCATCAAATGTGCTACTGTGCAAGTCTTTTGCACATACTAGAGCTGTTCTGCGCAAGCACCATATGTGCCGTTGTACATGCCCTTTGCATATACTAGCGCTGTTCTGGACAAACATCATATGTGCCGCTTTACATGTCCTGTGCACATACTAGTACTGTTCTGGGCAAGCATCATATGTGCCGCTGTACCTGCCCTGTGCACATACTAGCCCTGTTCTGGGCATATGTGCCGCTGTACATGCCCTTTGCACATACTAGCGCTGTTCTGTGCAAGCATCATATGTGCCGCTGTACATGTTCTGTGCACATACTAGCACTGTTCTGGGCAAGCATCATATGTGCCGCTGTACATGCCCTTTGCACATACTAGCACTGTTCTGGGCAAGCATCATATGTGCCGCTGTACATGCCCTTTGCATATACTAGCGCTGTTCTGGGCAAGCATCATATGTGCCGCTGTACATGCCCTTTGCACATACTAGCGCTGTTCTGGGCAAGCATCATATGTGCCGCTGTACATGCCCTTTGCACATATTTGCGCTGTTCTGGGCAAGCATCATATGTGCCACTGTGCATGCCCTTTGCACATACTTGCGCTGTTCTGGGCAAGCATCATATGTGCCACTGTACATGCCCTTTGCATATACTAGCACTGTTCTGGACAAGCATCATATGTGCTACTGTGCATGCCCTTTGCACATACTAGCGCTGTTCTGGGCAAGCATCATATGTGCCGCTGTACATGCCCTTTGCATATACTAGCACCGTTCTGGGCAAGCATCATATGTGCCGCTGTACATGCCCTTTGCATATCCTAGCGCTGTTCTGGGCAAGCATCATATGTGCCGCTGTACATGCCCTTTGCACATACTAGCGCTGTTCTGGGCAATCATCATATGTGCCGCTGTACATGTCCTGTGCATATACTAGCGCTGTTCTGGGCAAGCATCATATTGGCCGCTGTGCATTCCCTTTGCACATACTAGCACTGTTCTGGGCAAGCATCAAATGTGCTACTGTGCAAGCCTTTTGCACATACTAGTGCTGTTCTGGGCAAGCATCATATGTGCCACTGTACATGCCCTTTGCATTTACGAGCGCTGTTCTGGACAAACATCATATGTGCCGCTTTACATGTCCTGTGCACATACTAGTACTGTTCTGGGCAAGCATCATATGTGCCGCTGTACCTCCCCTGTGCACATACTAGCGCTGTTCTGGGCAAGCATCATATGTGCCACTGTGCATGCCCTTTGCACATACAAGCACTGTTATGAGCAAGCATCATATGTGCCGCTGTACATGCCCTTTGGACATACTAGCGCTGTTCTGTGCAAGCATCATAAGTGCCGCTGTACATGTCCTGTGCACATACTAGCACTGTTCTGGGCAAGCATCATATGTGCCGCTGTACATGCCCTTTGCACCTACTTGCGCTGTTCTGGGCAAGCATCATATGTGCCGCTGTACATGCCCTTTGCATATACTAGCGCTGTTCTGGGCAAGCATCATATGTGCCGCTGTACATGGCCTTAGCACATACTAGCACTGTTCTGGGCAAGCGTCATATGTGCCGCTGTACATATCCTGTGCACATACTAGCACTGTTCTGGTAAGCATCATATGTGCCGCTGTGCATGCCGTTTCATATACTTGCGCTGTTCTGAGCAAGCATCATATGTGCCACTGTACATGCCCTTTGCACATACTAGCACTGTTCTGGGCCAGCATTATATGTGCCGCTGTACATGCCCTTTGCATATACCAGCACTGTTCTGGGCAAGCATCATATGTACCGCTGTACATGCCCTGTGCACATACTAGCACTGTTCGGGGCAAGCGTCATATGTGCTTCTGTACATGCCCTTTGCACATACTAGCGCTGTTCTGGGCAAGCATCATATGTGCCGCTGTACATGCCCTTTGCACATACTAGCGCTGTTCTGGGCAAGCATCATATGTGCCGCTGTACATGCCCTTTGCACATACTAGCGCTGTTCTGGCAAGCATCATATGTGCCGCTGTACATGTCCTGTGCACATAATAGCACTGTTCTGGTAAGCATCATATGTTCCACTGTGCATGTCCTTAGCATATACTTGTGCTGTTCTGAGCAAGCATCATATGTGCCACTGTACATGCCCTTTGCACATACTAGCACTGTTCTGGGCAAGCATTATATGTGCCGCTGTACATGTCCTTTGCATATACCAGCGCTGTTCTGGGCAAGCATCATATGTGCCGCTGTGCATGCCCTTTGCACATACTAGCACTGTTCTGGGCAAGCATCAAATGTGCTACTGTGCAAGCCTTTTGCACATACTAGAGCTGTTCTGCGCAAGCACCATATGTGCCGTTGTACATGCCCTTTGCATATACTAGCGCTGTTCTGGACAAACATCATATGTGCCGCTTTACATGTCCTGTGCACATACTAGCACTGTTCTGGGCAAGCATCATATGTGCCGCTGTACCTGCCCTGTGCACATACTAGCCCTGTTTTGGGCATATGTGCCGCTGTACATGCCCTTTGCACATACTAGCGCTGTTCTGTGCAAGCATCATATGTGCCGCTGTACATGTCCTGTGCACATACTAGCACTGTTCTGGGCAAGCATCATATGTGCCGCTGTACATGCCCTTTGCACATACTAGCACTGTTCTGGGCAAGCATCATATGTGCCGCTGTACATGCCCTTTGCATATACTAGCGCTGTTCTGGGCAAGCATCATATGTGCCGCTGTACATGCCCTGTGCACATACTAGCACTGTTCTGGGCAAGCGTCATATGTGCCGCTGTACATATCCTGTGCACATACTAGCACTGTTCTGGTAAGCATCATATGTGCCGCTGTGCATGCCCTTTGCATATACTTGCGCTGTTCTGAGCAAGCATCATATGTGCCACTGTACATGCCCTTTGCACATACTAGCACTGTTCTGGGCAAGCATCATATGTGCTGCTGTAGATGCCCTTTGCATATACTAGCGCTGTTCTGGGCAAGCATCATATGTGCTGCTGTACATGCCCTTTGCACATACTAGCGCTGTTCTGGGCAAGCATCATATGTGTCGCTGTACATGTCCTTTGCACATACTAGCGCTGTTCTGTGCAAGTATCATATGTGCCGCTGTACATGTCCTGTGCACATACTAGCACTGTTCTGGGCAAGCATCATATGTGCCGCTGTATGTGCCCTTTGCACATACTAGCACTGTTCTGGGCAAGCATCATATGTGCCACTGTACATGCCCTTTGCACATACTAGCACTGTTCTGGGCAAGCATTATATGTGCCGCTGTACATGCCCTTTGCATATACTAGCGCTGTTCTGGGCAAGCATCATATGTGCTGCTGTACATGTCCTGTGCACATACTAGCACTGTTCTGGCAAGCATCATATGTGCCGCTGTGCATGCCCTTTGCACATACTAGCGCTGTTCTGGGCAAGAATCATATGTGCCGCTGTGCATGCCCTTTGCACATACTAGCACTGTTCTGGGCAAGCATCATATGTGCCGCTGTACATGCCCTTTGAATATACTAGCGCTGTTCTGGGCAAGCATCATATGTGCCGCTGTACATGCCCTTTGCACATACTAGCACTGTTCTGGGCAAGCCTCATATGTGCCGCTGTACATGCCCTTTGCATATACTAGCACTGTTCTGGGCAAGCATCACATGTGTTGCTGTACATGTCCTTTGCACATACTAGCGCTGTTCTGGGCAAGCCTCATATGTGCCGCTGTGCATGCCCTTTGCACATACTAGCACTGTTCTGGGCAAGCATCAAATGTGCTACTGTTTATGCCCTTTGCATATACTGGCACTGTTCTGGGCAAGCATCATATGTGTCGTTGTACATGTCCTTTGCACATACTAGCGCTGTTCTGGGCAAGCCTCATATGTGCCGCTGTGCATGCCCTTTGCACATACTAGCACTGTTCTGGGCAAGCATCAAATGTGCTACTGTGCCTGCCGTTTGCATATACTAGTGCTGTTCTGTGCAAGCATCATATGTGCTCTGTACATGCCCTTTGCACATACTAGCGCTGTTCTGGGCAAGCATCATATGTGCCGCTGTACATGTCCTTTGCAAATACTAGCACTGTTCTAGGCAAGCATCATATGTGCCGCTGTTCATGCCCTCTGCACATACTAGCGCTATTCTGGGCAAGCATCAAATGTGCCGCTGTACATGCCCTTTGCACATACTAGCACTGTTCTGGGCAAGCATCATATGTGCCGCTGTACATGTCCTGTGCACATACTAGCACTGTTCTGGCAAGCATCATATGTGCCGCTGTGCATGCCCTTTGCACATACTTGCGCTGTGCATGCCCTTTGCACATACTTGCGCTGTTCTGAGCAAGCATCATATGTGCCGCTGTGCATGCCCTGCGCACATACTAGCGCTGTTCTGAGCAAGCATCATATGTGCCACTGTACATGCCCTTTGCACATACTAGCACTGTTCTGGGCAAGCATTATATGTGCCGCTGTACATGTCCTTTGCATATACCAGCGCTGTTCTGGGCAAGCATCATATGTGCCGCTGTGCATGCCCTTTGCACATACTAGCACTGTTCTGGGCAAGCATCAAATGTGCTACTGTGCAAGCCTTTTGCACATACTAGAGCTGTTCTGCGCAAGCACCATATGTGCCGTTGTACATGCCCTTTGCATATACTAGCGCTGTTCTGGACAAACATCATATGTGCCGCTTTACATGTCCTGTGCACATACTAGCACTGTTCTGGGCAAGCATCATATGTGCCGCTGTACCTGCCCTGTGCACATACTAGCCCTGTTTTGGGCATATGTGCCGCTGTACATGCCCTTTGCACATACTAGCGCTGTTCTGTGCAAGCATCATATGTGCCGCTGTACATGTCCTGTGCACATACTAGCACTGTTCTGGGCAAGCATCATATGTGCCGCTGTACATGCCCTTTGCACATACTAGCACTGTTCTGGGCAAGCATCATATGTGCCGCTGTACATGCCCTTTGCATATACTAGCGCTGTTCTGGGCAAGCATCATATGTGCCGCTGTACATGCCCTGTGCACATACTAGCACTGTTCTGGGCAAGCGTCATATGTGCCGCTGTACATATCCTGTGCACATACTAGCACTGTTCTGGTAAGCATCATATGTGCCGCTGTGCATGCCCTTTGCATATACTTGCGCTGTTCTGAGCAAGCATCATATGTGCCGCTGTACATGTCCTGTGCACATACTAGCACTGTTCTGGGCAAGCATCATATGTGCCGCTATACATGCCCTTTGCATATACTAGCGCTGTTCTGGGCAAGCATCATATGTGCCGTTGTACATGCCCTGTGCACATACTAGCACTGTTCTGGACAGGCATCATATGTGCCGCTGTACATGCCCTTTGCACATACAAGCGCTGTTCTGACAGGCATCATATGTGCCGCTGTACATGCCCCTTGCACATACTAGCACTGTTCTGGGTAAGCATCATATGTGCTACTGTGCACGCCCTTTGCACATACTAGCGCCTTTCTGGGCAAGCATCATATGTGCCGCTGTACATGTCCTGTGCACATACTAGCACTGTTCTGGCAAGCATCATATGTGCTACTGTGCAAGCCCTTTGCACATACTAGCGCTGTTCTGGGCAAGCATCATATGTGCCGCTGTACATGTCCTGTGCACATACTAGCACTGTTCTGGGCAAGCATCATATGTGCCGCTGTGCATGCCCTTTGCATATACTAGCGCTGTTCTGGGAAAGCATCATATGTGCCGTTGTACATGCCCTGTGCACATACTAGCACTGTTCTGGACAGGCATCATATGTGCTGCTGTACATGCCCTTTGCACATACTAGCACTGTTCTGGGCAAGCATCATATGTGCCGCTGTACATGCCCTGTGCACATACTAGCACTGTTCTGGGCAAGCATCATATGTGCCGCTGTACATGCCCTTTGCACATAAAGAACTGTTCTGGGCAAGCATCATATGTGCAGCTGTGCACACCCTTTGCACATACTAGCGCTGTTCTGGGCAAGCATCATATGTGCCGCTGTACATGTCCTGTGCACATACTAGCACAGTTCTGGGCAACCATCATATGTGCTACTGTGCACGCCCTTTACACATACTAGCGCTGTTCTGGGCAAGCATCATATGTGCTGCTGTACATATCCTGTGCACATACTAGCACTGTTCTGGGCGAGCATCATATGTGCCGCTGTGCATGCCCTTTGCATATACTAGCGCTGTTCTGGGCAAGCATCATATGTGCCATTGTACATGCCCTGTGCACATACTAGCACTGTCCTGGACAGGCATCATATGTGCCGCTGTAAATGCCCTTTGCATATACTTGCGCTGTTCTGAGCAAGCATCATATGTGCCGCTGTACATGCCCTTTGCACATACTAGCACTGTTCTGGGCAAGCATTATATGTGCCGCTGTACATGCCCTTTGCATATACTAGCGCTGTTCTGGGCAAGCATCATATGTGCCGCTGTGCATGCCCTTTGCACATACTAGCGCTGTTTTGGGAAAGCATCATATGTGGCGCTGTACATGCCCTTTGCACATACTAGCGCTGTTCTGGGCAAGCATCATATGTGCCGCTGTACATGCCCTTTGCACATACTAGCGCTGTTCTGGGCAAGCATCATATGTGCCGCTGTACATGCCCTTTGCATATACTAGCGCTGTTCTGGGCAAGCATCATATGTGCCGCTGTACATGCCCTTTGAATATACTAGTGCTGTTCTGGGCAAGCATCATATGTGCCGCTGTACATGCCCTTTGCACATACTAGCACTGTTCTGGGCAAGCCTCATATGTGCCGCTGTACATGCCCTTTGCATATACTAGCACTGTTCTGGGCAAGCATCATATGTGTTGCTGTACATGTCCTTTGCACATACTAGCGCTGTTCTGGGCAAGACTCATATGTGCCGCTGTGCATGCCCTTTGCACATACTAGCACTGTTCTGGGCAAGCATCAAATGTGCTACTGTTTATGCCCTTTGCATATACTAGTGCTGTTCTGTGCAAGCATCATATGTGCTCTGTACATGCCCTCTGCACATACTAGCGCTATTCTGGGCAAGCATCAAATGTGCCGCTGTACATGCCCTTTGCACATACTAGCACTGTTCTGGGCAAGCATCATATGTGCCGCCGTACATGTCCTGTGCACATACTAGCACTGTTCTGGCAAGCATCATATGTGCCGCTGTGCACGCCCTTTGCATATACTTGCGCTGTTCTGAGCAAGCATCACATGTGCCGCTGTGCATGCCCTTTGCACATGCTAGCACTGTTCTGGGCAAGCATCATATGTTCCGCTGTACATGCCCTTTGCACATACTAGCACTGTTCTGGGCAAGCATCATATGTGCTACTGTGCACGCCCTTTGCACATACTGGCGCTGTTCTGGGCCAGCATCATATGTGCCGCTGTACATGCCCTGTGCACATACTAGCACTGTCCTGGACAGGCATCATATGTGCCGCTGTAAATGCCCTTTGCATATACTTGCGATGTTCTGACCAAGCATCATATGTGCTACTGTGCACGCCCTTTGCACATACTGGCGCTGTTCTGGGCAAGCATCATATGTGCCGCTGTACATGCCCTGTGCACATACTAGCACTGTCCTGGGCAAGCATCATATGTGCCGCTGTACATGCCCTTTGCACATACTAGAGCTGTTCTGGGCAAGCATCATATGTGCCGCTGCACATGTCCTTTGCACATACTAGCACTGTTCAGGGCTAGCATCATATATGCCGCTGTACATGCTCTTTGCATATACTAGCACTGTTCTGGGCAAGCATCATATGTGCCGCTGTGCATGCCCTTTGCACATGCTAGCACTGTTCTGGGCAAGCATCATATGTTCCGCTGTACATGCCCTTTGCAAATACCAGCACTGTTCTGGGCAAGCATCATATGTGCTACTGTGCACGCCCTTTGCACATACTGACGCTGTTCTGGGCAAGCATCATATGTGCCTCTGTACATGTCCTGTGCACATACTAGCACTGTTCTGGGCAAGCATCATATGTGCTACTGTGCACGCCCTCTGCACATACTAGTGCTGTTCTGGGCAAGCATCATATGTGCCGATGTACATGTCCTATGCACATACTAGCACTGTTCTGGGCAAGCATCATATGTGCCGCTACACATGCCCTTTGCATATACTAGCGCTGTTCTGGGCAAGCATCATTTGTGCCGTTGTACATGCCCTGTGCACATACTAGCACTGTTCTGGACAGGCATCATATGTGCCGCTGTACATGCCCTTTGCACATACAAGCGCTGTTATGACAGGCATCATATGTGCCGCTGTACATGCCCCTTGCACATACTAGCACTGTTCTGGGCAAGCATCATATGTGCTACTGTGCCCGCCCTTTGCACATACTAGCGCCGTTCTGGGCAAGCATCATATGTGCCGCTGTACATGTCCTGTGCACATACTAGCACTGTTCTGGGCAAGCATCATATGTGCTACTGTGCAAGCCCTTTGCACATACTAGCGCTGTTCTGGGCAAGCATCATATGTGCCGCTGTACATGTCCTGTGCACATACTAGCACTGTTCTGGGCAAGCATCATATGTGCCGCTGTGCATGCCCTTTGCATATACTAACGCTGTTCTGGGCAAGCATCATATGTGCCGTTGTACATGCCCTGTGCACATACTAGCACTGTTCTGGACAGGCATCATATGTGCCGCTGTACGTGCCCTTTGCACATACTAGCACTGTTCTGGGCAAGCATCATATGTGCCGCTGTGCATGCCCTTTGCACATGCTAGCACTGTTCTGGGCAAGCATCATATGTTCCGCTGTACATGCCCTTTGCACATACTAGCACTGTTCTGGGCAAGCATCATATGTGCTACTGTGCACGCCCTTTGCACATACTGGCGCTGTTCTGGGCAAGCATCATATGTGCCGCTGTACATGTCCTGTGCACATACTAGCACTGTTCTGGGCAAGCATCATATGTGCTACTGTGCACGCCCTTTGCACATACTAGTGCTGTTCTGGGCAAGCATCATATGTGCCGCTGTACATGTCCTGTGCACATACTAGCACTGTTCTGGGCAAGCATCATATGTGCCGCTATACATGCCCTTTGCATATACTAGCGCTGTTCTGGGCAAGCATCATATGTGCCGTTGTACATGCCCTGTGCACATACTAGCACTGTTCTGGACAGGCATCATATGTGCCGCTGTACATGCCCTTTGCACATACAAGCGCTGTTCTGACAGGCATCATATGTGCCGCTGTACATGCCCTGCGCACATACTAGCACTGTTCTGGGCAAGCATCATATGTGCTACTGTGCCCGCCCTTTGCACATACTAGCGCCGTTCTGGGCAAGCATCATATGTGCCGCTGTACATGTCCTGCGCACATACTAGCACTGTTCTGGGCAAGCATCATATGTGCTACTGTGCAAGCCCTTTGCACATACTAGCGCTGTTCTGGGCAAGCATCATATGTGCCGCTGTACATGTCCTGTGCACATACTAGCACTGTTCTGGGCAAGCATCATATGTGCCGCTGTGCATGCCCTTTGCATATACTAGCGCTGTTCTGGGCAAGCATCATATGTGCCGTTGTACATGCCCTGTGCACATACTAGCACTGTTCTGGACAGGCATCATATGTGCCGCTGTACATGCCCTTTGCACATACTAGCACTGTTCTGGGCAAGCATCATATGTGCCGCTGTACATGCCCTGTGCACATACTAGCACTGTTCTGGGCAAGCATCATATGTGCAGCTGTGCACACCCTTTGCACATACTAGCGCTGTTCTGGGCAAGCATCATATGTGCCGCTGTACATGTCCTGTGCACATACTAGCACAGTTCTGGGCAACCATCATATGTGCTACTGTGCACGCCCTTTGCACATACTAGCGCTGTTCTGGGCAAGCATCATATGTGCTGCTGTACATGTCCTGTGCACATACTAGCACTGTTCTGGGCGAGCATCATATGTGCCGCTGTGCATGCCCTTTGCATATACTAGCGCTGTTCTGGGCAAGCATCATATGTGCCATTGTACATGCCCTGTGCACATACTAGCACTGTCCTGGACAGGCATCATATGTGCCGCTGTAAATGCCCTTTGCATATACTTGCGCTGTTCTGAGCAAGCATCATATGTGCCGTTGTACATGCCCTTTGCACATACTAGCGCTGTTCTGGGCAAGCATTATATGTGCCGCTGTACATGCCCTTTGCATATACTAGCGCTGTTCTGGGCAAGCATCATATGTGCTGCTGTACATGCCCTTTGAACATACTAGCGCTGTTCTGGGCAAGCATCATATGTGCCGCTGTGCATGCCCTTTGCACATACTAGCACTGTTTTGGGAAAGCATCATATGTGGCGCTGTACATGCCTTTTGCACATACTAGCGCTGTTCTGGGCAAGCATCATATGTGCCGCTGTGCATGCCCTTTGCACATACTAGCGCTGTTCTGGGCAAGCATCATATGTGCCGCTGTACATGCCCTTTGCACATACTAGCACTGTTCTGGGTAAGCATCATATGTGCCGCTGTACATGCCCTTTGCACATACTAGCGCTGTTCTGGGCAAGCATCATATGTGCCGCTGTACATGCCCTTTGCACATACTAGCACTGTTCTGGGCAAGCATCATATGTGCTGCTGTGCACGCCCTTTGCACATACTGGCGCTGTTCTGGGCAAGCATCATATGTGCCGCTGTACATGCCCTGTGCACATACTAGCACTGTCCTGGACAGGCATCATATGTGCTGCTGTAAATGCCATTTGCATATACTTGCGCTGTTCTGAGCAAGCATCATATGTGCCGCTGTACATGCCCTTTGCACATACTAGCACTGTTCTGGGCAAGCATTATATGTGCCGCTGTACATGCCCTTTGCATATACTAGCGCTGTTTTGGGCAAGCATCATATGTGCTGCTGTACATGCCCTTTGCACATACTAGCGCTGTTTTGGGCAAGCATCATATGTGGCACTGTACATGCCCTTTGCACATACTAGCGCTGTTCTGGGCAAGCATCATATGTGCCGCTGTACATGCCCTTTGCACATACTAGCACTTTTCTGGGCAAGCATCATATGTGCCGCTGTACATGCCCTTTGCATATACTAGCGCTGTTCTGGGCAAGCATCATATGTGCCGCTGTACATGCCCTTTGAATATACTAGCACTGTTCTGGGCAAGCATCATATGTGCCGCTGTACATGCCCTTTGCACATACTAGCACTGTTCTGGGCAAGCCTCATATGTGCCGCTGTACATGCCCTTTGCACATACTAGCGCTGTTCTGGGCAAGACTCATATGTGCCGCTGTGCATGCCCTTTGCACATACTAGCACTGTTCTGGGCAAGCATCAAATGTGCTACTGTTTATGCCCTTTGCATATACTAGTGCTGTTCTGTGCAAGCATCATATGTGCTCTGTACATGCCCTCTGCACATACTAGCGCTATTCTGGGCAAGCATCAAATATGCCGCTGTACATGCCCTTTGCACATACTAGCACTGTTCTGGGCAAGCATCATATGTGCCGCTGTACATGTCCTGTGCACATACTAGCACTGTTATGGCAAGCATCATATGTGCCACTGTGCATGCCCTTTGCATATACTTGCGCTGTTCTGAGCAAGCATCATATGTGCCGCTGTGCATGCCCTGTGCACATACTAGCGCTTTTCTGGGCAAGCATCATATGT
Organism: Ambystoma mexicanum; assembly: GCF_040938575.1. Lineage (NCBI taxonomy): Eukaryota > Metazoa > Chordata > Amphibia > Caudata > Ambystomatidae > Ambystoma > Ambystoma mexicanum. Next base: position 20,645,917 of record NC_090938.1, read on the forward strand.
GCCGCTGTACATGCCATTTGCATATACTAGCGCTGTTTTGGGCAAGCATCATATGTGCCGCTGTACATGCCATTTGCATATACTAGCGCTGTTCTGGGCAAGCATCATATGTGCCGCTGTACATGCCCTTTGCACATACTAGAGCTGTTCTGGGCAAGCATCATATGTGCCGCTGCACATGTCCTTTGCACATACTAGCACTGTTCTGGGCAAGCATCATATATGCCGCTGTACATGCTCTTTGCATATACTAGCACTGTTCTGGGCAAGCATCATATGTGCCGCTGTGCATGCCCTTTGCACATGCTAGCACTGTTCTGGGCAAGCATCATATGTTCTGCTGTACATGCCATTTGCACATACTAGCACTGTTCTGGGCAAGCATCATATGTGCTACTGTGCACGCCCTTTGCACATACTGGCGCTGTTCTGGGCAAGCATCATATGTGCCGCTGTACATGTCCTGTGCACATACTAGCACTGTTCTGGGCAAGCATCATATGCGCTATTGTGCACGCCCTTTGCACATACTAGTGATGTTCTGGGCAAGCATCATATGTGCCGCTGTACATGTCCTGTGCACATACTAGCACTGTTCTGGGCAAGCATCATATGTGCCGCTGTACATGCTCTTTGCATATACTAGCGCTGTTCTGGGCAAGCATCATATGTACCGTTGTACATGCCCTGTGCACATACTAGCACTGTTCTGGACAGGCATCATATGTGCCACTGTACATGCCCTTTGCATATACTAGCGCTGTTCTGGGCAAGCATCATATGTGCCGTTGTACATGCCCCTTGCACATACTCGCACTGTTCTGGGCAAGCATCATATGTGCCGCTGTACATGCCCTGTGCACATACTAGCACTGTTCTGGGCAAGCATCATATGTGCTACTGTGCACGCCCTTTGCACATACTAGCGTTGTTCTGGGCAAGCATCATATGTGCCGCTGTACATGTCCTGTGCACATACTAGCACTGTTCTGGGCAAGCATCATATGTGCTACTGTGCAAGCCCTTTGCACATACTAGCGCTGTTCTGGGCAAGCATCATATGTGCCGCTGTACATGTCCTGTGCACATACTAGCACTGTTCTGGGCAAGCATCATATGTGCCGCTGTGCATGCCCTTTGCATATACTAGCGCTGTTCTGGGCAAGCATCATATGTGCCGTTGTACATGCCCTGTGCACATACTAGCACTGTTCTGGACAGGCATCATATGTGCCGCTGTACATGCCCTTTGCACATACTAGCACTGTTCTGGGCAAGCATCATATGTGCCGCTGTACATGCCCTGTGCACATACTAGCACTGTTCTGGGCAAGCATCATATGTGCCGCTGTACATGCCCTTTGCACATACAAGAACTGTTCTGGGCAAGCATCATATGTGCAGCTGTGCACACCCTTTGCACATACTAGCGCTGTTCTGGGCAAGCATCATATGTGCCGCTGTACATGTCCTGTGCACATACTAGCACAGTTCTGGGCAAGCATCATATGTGCTACTGTGCACGCCCTTTGCACATACTAGCGCTGTTCTGGGCAAGCATCATATGTGCTGCTGTACATGTCCTGTGCACATACTAGCACTGTTCTGGGCGAGCATCATATGTGCCGCTGTACATGCCCTTTGCACATACAAGAACTGTTCTGGGCAAGCATCATATGTGCAGCTGTGCACACCCTTTGCACATACTAGCGCTGTTCTGGGCAAGCATCATATGTGCCGCTGTACATGTCCTGTGCACATACTAGCACAGTTCTGGGCAAGCATCATATGTGTTACTGTGCACGCCCTTTGCACATACCTGCGCTGTTCTGGGCAAGCATCATATGTGCTGCTGTACATGTCCTGTGCACATACTAGCACTGTTCTGGGCGAGCATCATATGTGCCACTGTGCATGCCCTTTGCATATACTAGCGCTGTTCTGGGCAAGCATCATATGTGCCATTGTACATGCCCTGTGCACATACTAGCACTGTCCTGGACAGGCATCATATGTGCCGCTGTAAATTCCCTTTGCATATACTTGCGCTGTTCTGAGCAAGCATCATATGTGCCGCTGTACATGCCCTTTGCACATACTAGCACTGTTCTGGGCAAGCATTATATGTGCCGCTGTACATGCCCTTTGCACATACTAGCGCTGTTCTGGGCAAGCATCATATGTGCAGCTGTACATGCCCTTTGCACATACTAGCGCTGTTCTGGGCAAGCATCATATGTGCCGCTGTGCATGCCCTTTGCACATACTAGCGCTGTTTTGGGCAAGCATCATATGTGGCGCTGTACATGCCCTGTGCACATACTAGCACTGTTCTGGGCAAGCATCATATGTGCTACTGTGCACGCCCTTTGCACATACTAGCGTTGTTCTGGGCAAGCATCATATGTGCCGCTGTACATGTCCTGTGCACATACTAGCACTGTTCTGGGCAAGCATCAAATGTGCTACTGTGCAAGCCCTTTGCACATACTAGCGCTGTTCTGGGCAAGCATCATATGTGCCGCTGTACATGTCCTGTGCACATACTAGCACTGTTCTGGGCAAGCATCATATGTGCCGCTGTGCATGCCCTTTGCATATACTAGCGCTGTTCTGGGCAAGCATCATATGTGCCGTTGTACATGCCCTGTGCACATACTAGCACTGTTCTGGACAGGCATCATATGTGCCGCTGTACATGCCCTTTGCACATACTAGCACTGTTTTGGGCAAGCATCATATGTGCCGCTGTACATGCCCTGTGCACATACTAGCACTGTTCTGGGCAAGCATCATATGTGCCGCTGTACATGCCCTTTGCACATACAAGAACTGTTCTGGGCAAGCATCATATGTGCAGCTGTGCACACCCTTTGCACATACTAGCGCTGTTCTGGGCAAGCATCATATGTGCCGCTGTACATGTCCTGTGCACATACTAGCACAGTTCTGGGCAAGCATCATATGTGCTACTGTGCACGCCCTTTGCACATACTAGCGCTGTTCTGGGCAAGCATCATATGTGCTGCTGTACATGTCCTGTGCACATACTAGCACTGTTCTGGGCGAGCATCATATGTGCCGCTGTACATGCCCTTTGCACATACAAGAACTGTTCTGGGCAAGCATCATATGTGCAGCTGTGCACACCCTTTGCACATACTAGCGCTGTTCTGGGCAAGCATCATATGTGCCGCTGTACATGTCCTGTGCACATACTAGCACAGTTCTGGGCAAGCATCATATGTGTTACTGTGCACGCCCTTTGCACATACTAGCGCTGTTCTGGGCAAGCATCATATGTGCTGCTGTACATGTCCTGTGCACATACTAGCACTGTTCTGGGCGAGCATCATATGTGCCACTGTGCATGCCCTTTGCATATACTAGCGCTGTTCTGGGCAAGCATCATATGTGCCATTGTACATGCCCTGTGCACATACTAGCACTGTCCTGGACAGGCATCATATGTGCCGCTGTAAATGCCCTTTGCATATACTTGCGCTGTTCTGAGCAAGCATCATATGTGCCGCTGTACATGCCCTTTGCACATACTAGCACTGTTCTGGGCAAGCATTATATGTGCCGCTGTACATGCCCTTTGCACATACTAGCGCTGTTCTGGGCAAGCATCATATGTGCAGCTGTACATGCCCTTTGCACATACTAGCGCTGTTCTGGGCAAGCATCATATGTGCCGCTGTGCATGCCCTTTGCACATACTAGCGCTGTTTTGGGCAAGCATCATATGTGGCGCTGTACATGCCCTTTGCACATACTAGCGCTGTTCTGGGCAAGCATAATATGTGCCGCTGTGCATGCCCTTTGCACATACTAGCACTGTTCTGGGCAAGCATCATATGTGCCGCTGTACATGCCCTTTGCACATACTAGCACTGTTCTGGGTAAGCATCATATGTGCCGCTGTACATGCCCTTTGCACATACTAGCGCTGTTCTGGGCAAGCATCATATGTGCCGCTGTACATGCCCTTTGCATATACTAGCGCTGTTCTGGGCAAGCATCATATGTGCCGCTGTACATGCCCTTTGAATATACTAGCGCTGTTCTGGGCAAGCATCATATGTGCGGCTGTACATGCCCTTTGCACATACTAGCACTGTTCTGGGCAAGCCTCATATGTTCCGCTGTACATGCCCTTTGCATATACTAGCACTGTTCTGGGCAAGCATCATATGTGTTGCTGTACATGTCCTTTGCACATACTAGCGCTGTTCTGGGCAAGACTCATATGTACCACTGTGCATGCCCTTTGCACATACTAGCACTGTTCTGGGCAAGCATCAAATAGGCTACTGTTTATGCCCTTTGCATATACTAGTGCTGTTCTGTGCAAGCATCATATGTGCTCTGTACATGCCCTTTGCATATACTAGCGCTGTTCTGGGCAAGCATCATATGTGCCACTGTACATGCCCTTTGCATATACTAGCACTGTTCTGGGCAAGCATCATATGTGTCGCTGTACATGTCTTTTGCACATACTAGCGCTGTTCTATGCAAGCATCATATGTGCCGCTGTACATGTCCTGTGCACATACTAGCACTGTTCTGGGCAAGCATCATATGTGCCGCTGTATGTGCCCTTTGCACATACTAGCACTGTTCTGGGCAAGCATCATATGTGCCGCTGTACATGCCCTTTGCATATACTAGCGCTGTTCTGGGCAAGCATCATATGTGCCGCTGTACATGCCCTGTGCACATACTAGCACTGTTCTGGGCAAGCGTCATATGTGCCGCTGTACATATCCTGTGCACATACTAGCACTGTTCTGGTAAGCATCATATGTGCCGCTGTGCATGCATTTTGCATATACTAGCGCTGTTCTGGGCAAGCATCATATGTTCTGCTGTACATGCCCTTTGCACATGCTAGAGCTGTTCTGGGCAAGCATCATATGTGCCGCTGTGCATGCCCTTTGCACATACTAGCGCTGTTTTGGGCAAGCATCAAATGTGGCGCTGTACATGCCCTTTGCACATACTAGCGCTGTTCTGGGCAAGCATCATATGTGCCGCTGTGCATGCCCTTTGCACATACTAGCACTGTTCTGGGCAAGCATCATATGTGCCGCTGTACATGCCCTTTGCACATACTAGCACTGTTCTGGGCAAGCATCATATGTGCCGCTGTACATGCCCTTTGCACATACTAGCGCTGTTCTGGGCAAGCATCATATGTGCCGCTGTACATGCCCTTTGCACATACTAGCGCTGTTCTGGGCAAGCATCATATGTGCCGCTGTACATGCCCTTTGCATAAACTAGCGCTGTTCTGGGCAAGCATCATATGTGCCGCTGTACATGCCCTTTGCACATACTAGCGCTGTTCTGGGTAAGCATCATATATGCCGCTGTACATGCCCTTTGCACATAGCAGCGCTGTTCTGGGCAAGCATCATATGTGCCGCTGTACATGCCCTTTGCATAAACTAGCGCTGTTCTGGGCAAGCATCATATGTGCCGCTGTACATGCCCTTTGAATATACTAGCGCTGTTCTGGGCAAGCATCATATGTGCCGCTGTACATGCCCTTTGCACATACTAGCACTGTTCTGGGCAAGCCTCATATGTGCCGCTGTACATGCCCTTTGCATATACTAGCACTGTTCTGGGCAAGCATCATATGTGTTGCTGTACATGTCCTTTGCACATACTAGCGTTGTTCTGGGCAAGCATCAAATGTGCTACTGTTTATGCCCTTTGCATATGCTAGTGCTGTTCTGTGCAAGCATCATATGTGCTCTGTACATGCCCTTTGCATAAACTAGCGCTGGTCTGGGCAAGCATCATATGTGCCACTGTACATGCCCTTTGCATATACTAGCACTGTTCTGGGCAAGCATCATATGTGTCGCTGTACATGTCCTTTGCACATACTAGCACTGTTCTGGGCAAGCCTCATATGTGCCGCTGTGCATGCCCTTTGCACATACTAGCACTGTTCTGGGCAAGCATCAAATGTGCTACTGTGCATGCCCTTTGCATATACTAGTGCTGTTCTGTGCAAGCATCATATGTGCTCTGTACATGCCCTTTGCACATACTAGCGCTGTTCTGGGCAAGCATCATATGTGCCGCTGTACATGTCCTTTGCACATACTAGCACTGTTCTAGGCAAGCATCATATGTGCCGCTGTTCATTCCCTCTGCACATACTAGCGCTATTCTGGGCAAGCATCAAATGTGCCGCTGTACATGCCCTTTGCACATACTAGCACTGTTCTGGGCAAGCATCATATGTGCCGCTGTACATGTCCTGTGCACATACTAGCACTGTTCTGGCAAGCATCATATGTGACGCTGTGCAATCCCTTTGCATATACTTGCGCTGTTCTGAGCAAGCATCATATGTGCCGCTGTGCATGCCCTGTGCACATACTAGCGCTGTTCTGGGCAAGCATCATATGTGCCACTGTACATGCCATTTGCATATACTAGGGCTGTTCTGGGCAAGCATCATATGTGCTGCTGTACATGCCCTTTGCACATACTAGAGCTGTTCTGGGCAAGCATCATATGTGCCGCTGTACATGTCCTTTGCACATACTAGCACTGTTCTGGGCAAGCATCATATATGCCGCTGTACATGCTCTTTGCATATACTAGCACTGTTCTGGGCAAGCATCATATGTGCCGCTGTGCATGCCCTTTGCACATGCTAGCACTGTTCTGGGCAAGCATCATATGTTCCGCTGTACATGCCCTTTGCACATACTAGCACTGTTCTGGGCAAGCATCATATGTGCCGCTGTACATGTCCTCTGCACATACTAGCACTGTTCTGGGCAAGCATCATATGTGCTATTGTGCACGCCCTTTGCACATACTAGCGCTGTTCTGGGCAAGCATCATATGTGCCGCTGTACATGTCCTGTGCACATACTAGCACTGTTCTGGGCAAGCAACATATGTGCCTCTGTACATGCCCTTTGCATATACTAGCGCTGTTCTGGGAAAGCATCATATGTGCCGTTGTACATGCCCTGTGCACATACTAGCACTGTTCTGGACAGGCATCATATGTACCGCTGTACATGCCCTTTGCACATACAAGCGCTGTTCTGACAGGCATCATATGTGCCGCTGTACATGCCCTTTGCACATACTCGCACTGTTCTGGGCAAGCATCATATGTGCCACTGTACATGCCCTGTGCACATACTAGCACTGTTCTGGGCAAGCATCATATGTGCTACTGTGCACGGCCTTTGCACATACTAGCGCTGTTCTGGGCAAGCATCATATGTGCCGCTGTACATGTCCTGTGCACATACTAGCACTGTTCTGGGCAAGCATCATATGTGCTACTGTGCACGCCCTTTGCACATACTAGCGCTGTTCTGGGCAAACATCATATGTGCCGCTGTACATGTCCTGTGCACATACTAGCACTGTTCTGGGCAAGCATCATATGTGCCGCTGTGCATGCCCTTTGCATATACTAGCGCTGTTCTGGGCAAGCATCATATGTGCCGTTGTACATGCCCTGTGCACATACTAGCACTGTTCTGGACAGGCATCATATGTGCCGCTGTACATGCCCTTTGCAGATACAAGCGTTGTTCTGACAGGCATGCCGCTGTACATGCCCTTTGCACATACTCGCACTGTTCTGGGCAAGCATCATATGTGCCGCTGTACATGCCCTGTGCACATACCAGCACTGTTCTGGGCAAGCATCATATGTGCTACTGTACATGCCCTTTGCACATACTAGCACTGTTGTGGGCAAGCATCATATGTGCTGCTGTACATGCCCTTTGCACATACTAGCGCTGTTCTGGGCAAGCATCATATGTGCCGCTGTACATGTCCTGTGCACATACTAGCACTGTTCTCGGCAAGCATCATATGTGCCGCTATACATGCCCTTTGCATATACTAGCGCTGTTCTGGGCAAGCATCATATGTGCCGTTGTACATGCCCTGTGCACATACTAGCACTGTTCTGGACAGGCATCATATGTGCCGCTGTACATGCCCTTTGCACATACAAGCGCTGTTCTGACAGGCATCATATGTGCCGCTGTACATGCCCCTTGCACATACTAGCACTGTTCTGGGTAAGCATCATATGTGCTACTGTGCACGCCCTTTGCACATACTAGCGCCTTTCTGGGCAAGCATCATATGTGCCGCTGTACATGTCCTGTGCACATACTAGCACTGTTCTGGCAAGCATCATATGTGCTACTGTGCAAGCCCTTTGCACATACTAGCGCTGTTCTGGGCAAGCATCATATGTGCCGCTGTACATGTCCTGTGCACATACTAGCACTGTTCTGGGCAAGCATCATATGTGCCGCTGTGCATGCCCTTTGCATATACTAGCGCTGTTCTGGGAAAGCATCATATGTGCCGTTGTACATGCCCTGTGCACATACTAGCACTGTTCTGGACAGGCATCATATGTGCTGCTGTACATGCCCTTTGCACATACTAGCACTGTTCTGGGCAAGCATCATATGTGCCGCTGTACATGCCCTGTGCACATACTAGCACTGTTCTGGGCAAGCATCATATGTGCTACTGTACATGCACTTTGCACATACTAGCACTGTTGTGGGCAAGCATCATATGTGCTGCTGTACATGCCCTTTGCACATACTAGCGCTGTTCTGGGCAAGCATCATATGTGCCGCTGTACATGCCCTTTGCACATAAAGAACTGTTCTGGGCAAGCATCATATGTGCAGCTGTGCACACCCTTTGCACATACTAGCGCTGTTCTGGGCAAGCATCATATGTGCCGCTGTACATGTCCTGTGCACATACTAGCACAGTTCTGGGCAACCATCATATGTGCTACTGTGCACGCCCTTTACACATACTAGCGCTGTTCTGGGCAAGCATCATATGTGCTGCTGTACATATCCTGTGCACATACTAGCACTGTTCTGGGCGAGCATCATATGTGCCGCTGTGCATGACCTTTGCATATACTAGCGCTGTTCTGGGCAAGCATCATATGTGCCATTGTACATGCCCTGTGCACATACTAGCACTGTCCTGGACAGGCATCATATGTGCCGCTGTAAATGCCCTTTGCATATACTTGCGCTGTTCTGAGCAAGCATCATATGTGCCGCTGTACATGCCCTTTGCACATACTAGCACTGTTCTGGGCAAGCATTATATGTGCCGCTGTACATGCCCTTTGCATATACTAGCGCTGTTCTGGGCAAGCATCATATGTGCCGCTGTGCATGCCCTTTGCACATACTAGCGCTGTTCTGGGCAAGCATCATATGTCCCGCTGTGCATGCCCTTTGCACATACTAGCGCTGTTTTGGGAAAGCATCATATGTGGCGCTGTACATGCCCTTTGCACATACTAGCGCTGTTCTGGGCAAGCATCATATGTGCCGCTGTGCATGCCCTTTGCACATACTAGCACTGTTCTGGGCAAGCATCATATGTGCCGCTGTACATGCCCTTTGCACATACTAGCACTGTTCTGGGTAAGCATCATATGTGCCGCTGTACATGCCCTTTGCACATACTAGCGCTGTTCTGGGCAAGCATCATATGTGCCGCTGTACATGCCCTTTGCATATACTAGCGCTGTTCTGGGCAAGCATCATATGTGCCGCTGTACATGCCCTTTGAATATACTAGTGCTGTTCTGGGCAAGCATCATATGTGCCGCTGTACATGCCCTTTGCACATACTAGCACTGTTCTGGGCAAGCCTCATATGTGCCGCTGTACATGCCCTTTGCATATACTAGCACTGTTCTGGGCAAGCATCATATGTGTTGCTGTACATGTCCTTTGCACATACTAGCGCTGTTCTGGGCAAGACTCATATGTGCCGCTGTGCATGCCCTTTGCACATACTAGCACTGTTCTGGGCAAGCATCAAATGTGCTACTGTTTATGCCCTTTGCATATACTAGTGCTGTTCTGTGCAAGCATCATATGTGCTCTGTACATGCCCTCTGCACATACTAGCGCTATTCTGGGCAAGCATCAAATGTGCCGCTGTACATGCCCTTTGCACATACTAGCACTGTTCTGGGCAAGCATCATATGTGCCGCCGTACATGTCCTGTGCACATACTAGCACTGTTCTGGCAAGCATCATATGTGCCGCTGTGCACGCCCTTTGCATATACTTGCGCTGTTCTGAGCAAGCATCACATGTGCCGCTGTGCATGCCCTGTGCACATACTAGCGCTGTTCTGGGCAAGCATCATATATGCCGCTGTACATGCTCTTTGCATATACTAGCACTGTTCTGGGCAAGCATCATATGTGCCGCTGTGCATGCCCTTTGCAAATGCTAGCACTGTTCTGGGCAAGCATCATATGTTCCGCTGTACATGCCCTTTGCACATACTAGCACTGTTCTGGGCAAGCATCATATGTGCTACTGTGCACGCCCTTTGCATATACTTGCGCTGTTCTGAGCAAGCATCACATGTGCCGCTGTGCATGCCCTGTGCACATACTAGCGCTGTTCTGGGCAAGCATCATATATGCCGCTGTACATGCTCTTTGCATATACTAGCACTGTTCTGGGCAAGCATCACATGTGCCGCTGTGCATGCCCTTTGCACATGCTAGCACTGTTCTGGGCAAGCATCATATGTTCCGCTGTACATGCCCTTTGCACATACTAGCACTGTTCTGGGCAAGCATCATATGTGCTACTGTGCACGCCCTTTGCACATACTGGCGCTGTTCTGGGCAAGCATCATATGTGCCGCTGTACATGCCCTGTGCACATACTAGCAATGTCCTGGACAGGCATCATATGTGCCGCTGTAAATGCCCTTTGCATATACTTGCGATGTTCTGACCAAGCATCATATGTGCTACTGTGCATGCCCTTTGCACATACTGGCGCTGTTCTGGGCAAGCATCATATGTGCCGCTGTACATGCCCTGTGCACATACTAGCACTGTCCTGGGCAAGCATCATATGTGCCGCTGTACATGCCCTTTGCACATACTAGAGCTGTTCTGGGCAAGCATCATATGTGCCGCTGCACATGTCCTTTGCACATACTAGCACTGTTCTGGGCTAGCATCATATATGCCGCTGTACATGCTCTTTGCATATACTAGCACTGTTCTGGGCAAGCATCATATGTGCCGCTGTGCATGCCCTTTGCACATGCTAGCACTGTTCTGGGCAAGCATCATATGTTCCGCTGTACATGCCCTTTGCACATACCAGCACTGTTCTGGGCAAGCATCATATGTGCTACTGTGCACGCCCTTTGCACATACTGACGCTGTTCTGGGCAAGCATCATATGTGCCGCTGTACATGTCCTGTGCACATACTAGCACTGTTCTGGGCAAGCATCATATGTGCTACTGTGCATGCCCTTTGCACATACTAGTGCTGTTCTGGGCAAGCATCATATGTGCCGATGTACATGTCCTATGCACATACTAGCACTGTTCTGGGCAAGCATCATATGTGCCGCTACACATGCCCTTTGCATATACTAGCGCTGTTCTGGGCAAGCATCATTTGTGCCGTTGTACATGCCCTGTGCACATACTAGCACTGTTCTGGACAGGCATCATATGTGCCGCTGTACATGCCCTTTGCACATACAAGCGCTGTTATGACAGGCATCATATGTGCCGCTGTACATGCCCCTTGCACATACTAGCACTGTTCTGGGCAAGCATCATATGTGCTACTGTGCCCGCCCTTTGCACATACTAGCGCCGTTCGGGGCAAGCATCATATGTGCCGCTGTACATGTCCTGTGCACATACTAGCACTGTTCTGGGCAAGCATCATATGTGCTACTGTGCAAGCCCTTTGCACATACTAGCCCTGTTCTGGGCAAGCATCATATGTGCCGCTGTACATGTCCTGTGCACATACTAGCACTGTTCTGGGCAAGCATCATATGTGCCGCTGTGCATGCCCTTTGCATATACTAGCACTGTTCTGGACAGGCATCATATGTGCCGCTGTACATGCCCTTTGCACATACTAGCACTGTTCTAGACAAGCATCATATGTGCCGCTGTGCATGCCCTTTGCACATGCTAGCACTGTTCTGGGCAAGCATCATATGTTCCGCTGTACATGCCCTTTGCACATACTAGCACTGTTCTGGGCAAGCATCATATGTGCTACTGTGCACGCCCTTTGCACATACTGGCGCTGTTCTGGGCAAGCATCATATGTGCCGCTGTACATGTCCTGTGCACATACTAGCACTGTTCTGGGCAAGCATCATATGTGCTACTGTGCACGCCCTTTGCACATACTAGTGCTGTTCTGGGCAAGCATCATATGTGCCGCTGTACATGTCCTGTGCACATACTAGCACTGTTCTGGGCAAGCATCATATGTGCCGCTATACATGCCCTTTGCATATACTAGCGCTGTTCTGGGCAAGCATCATATGTGCCGTTGTACATGCCCTGTGCACATACTAGCACTGTTCTGGACAGGCATCATATGTGCCGCTGTACATGCCCTTTGCACATACAAGCGCTGTTCTGACAGGCATCATATGTGCCGCTGTACATGCCCCTCGCACATACTAGCACTGTTCTGGGCAAGCATCATATGTGCTACTGTGCCCGCCCTTTGCACATACTAGCGCCGTTCTGGGCAAGCATCATATGTGCCGCTGTACATGTCCTGCGCACATACTAGCACTGTTCTGGGCAAGCATCATATGTGCTACTGTGCAAGCCCTTTGCACATACTAGCGCTGTTCTGGGCAAGCATCATATGTGCCGCTGTACATGTCCTGTGCACATACTAGCACTGTTCTGGGCAAGCATCATATGTGCCGCTGTGCATGCCCTTTGCATATACTAGCGCTGTTCTGGGCAAGCATCATATGTGCCGTTGTACATGCCCTGTGCACATACTAGCACTGTTCTGGACAGGCATCATATGTGCCGCTGTACATGCCCTTTGCACATACTAGCACTGTTCTGGGCAAGCATCATATGTGCCGCTGTACATGCCCTGTGCACATACTAGCACTGTTCTGGGCAAGCATCATATGTGCTACTGTACATGCCCTTTGCACATACTAGCACTGTTGTGGGCAAGCATCATATGTGCTGCTGTACATGCCCTTTGCACATACTAGCGCTGTTCTGGGCAAGCATCATATGTGCCGCTGTACATGCCCTTTGCACATAAAGAACTGTTCTGGGCAAGCATCATATGTGCAGCTGTGCACACCCTTTGCACATACTAGCGCTGTTCTGGGCAAGCATCATATGTGCCGCTGTATATGTCCTGTGCACATACTAGCACAGTTCTGGGCAACCATCATATGTGCTACTGTGCACGCCCTTTGCACATACTAGCGCTGTTCTGGGCAAGCATCATATGTGCTGCTGTACATGTCCTGTGCACATACTAGCACTGTTCTGGGCGAGCATCATATGTGCCGCTGTGCATGCCCTTTGCACATACTAGCGCTGTTTTGGGAAAGCATCATATGTGGCGCTGTACATGCCTTTTGCACATACTAGCGCTGTTCTGGGCAAGCATCATATGTGCCGCTGTGCATGCCCTTTGCACATACTAGCGCTGTTCTGGGCAAGCATCATATGTGCCGCTGTACATGCCCTTTGCACATACTAGCACTGTTCTGGGTAAGCATCATATGTGCCGCTGTACATGCCCTTTGCACATACTAGAGCTGTTCTGGGCAAGCATCATATGTGCCGCTGCACATGTCCTTTGCACATACTAGCACTGTTCTGGGCTAGCATCATATATGCCGCTGTACATGCTCTTTGCATATACTAGCACTGTTCTGGGCAAGCATCATATGTGCCGCTGTGCATGCCCTTTGCACATGCTAGCACTGTTCTGGGCAAGCATCATATGTTCCGCTGTACATGCCCTTTGCACATACCAGCACTGTTCTGGGCAAGCATCATATGTGCTACTGTGCACGCCCTTTGCACATACTGACGCTGTTCTGGGCAAGCATCATATGTGCCGCTGTACATGTCCTGTGCACATACTAGCACTGTTCTGGGCAAGCATCATATGTGCTACTGTGCATGCCCTTTGCACATACTAGTGCTGTTCTGGGCAAGCATCATATGTGCCGATGTACATGTCCTATGCACATACTAGCACTGTTCTGGGCAAGCATCATATGTGCCGCTACACATGCCCTTTGCATATACTAGCGCTGTTCTGGGCAAGCATCATTTGTGCCGTTGTACATGCCCTGTGCACATACTAGCACTGTTCTGGACAGGCATCATATGTGCCGCTGTACATGCCCTTTGCACATACAAGCGCTGTTATGACAGGCATCATATGTGCCGCTGTACATGCCCCTTGCACATACTAGCACTGTTCTGGGCAAGCATCATATGTGCTACTGTGCCCGCCCTTTGCACATACTAGCGCCGTTCGGGGCAAGCATCATATGTGCCGCTGTACATGTCCTGTGCACATACTAGCACTGTTCTGGGCAAGCATCATATGTGCTACTGTGCAAGCCCTTTGCACATACTAGCCCTGTTCTGGGCAAGCATCATATGTGCCGCTGTACATGTCCTGTGCACATACTAGCACTGTTCTGGGCAAGCATCATATGTGCCGCTGTGCATGCCCTTTGCATATACTAGCACTGTTCTGGACAGGCATCATATGTGCCGCTGTACATGCCCTTTGCACATACTAGCACTGTTCTAGACAAGCATCATATGTGCCGCTGTGCATGCCCTTTGCACATGCTAGCACTGTTCTGGGCAAGCATCATATGTTCCGCTGTACATGCCCTTTGCACATACTAGCACTGTTCTGGGCAAGCATCATATGTGCTACTGTGCACGCCCTTTGCACATACTGGCGCTGTTCTGGGCAAGCATCATATGTGCCGCTGTACATGTCCTGTGCACATACTAGCACTGTTCTGGGCAAGCATCATATGTGCTACTGTGCACGCCCTTTGCACATACTAGTGCTGTTCTGGGCAAGCATCATATGTGCCGCTGTACATGTCCTGTGCACATACTAGCACTGTTCTGGGCAAGCATCATATGTGCCGCTATACATGCCCTTTGCATATACTAGCGCTGTTCTGGGCAAGCATCATATGTGCCGCTGTACATGTCCTGTGCACATACTAGCACTGTTCTGGGCAAGCATCATATGTGCCGCTGTGCATGCCCTTTGCATATACTAGCACTGTTCTGGACAGGCATCATATGTGCCGCTGTACATGCCCTTTGCACATACTAGCACTGTTCTAGACAAGCATCATATGTGCCGCTGTGCATGCCCTTTGCA
Organism: Ambystoma mexicanum; assembly: GCF_040938575.1. NCBI lineage: Eukaryota > Metazoa > Chordata > Amphibia > Caudata > Ambystomatidae > Ambystoma > Ambystoma mexicanum. The sequence continues at coordinate 20,661,204 of NC_090938.1, forward strand.
CATGCTAGCACTGTTCTGGGCAAGCATCATATGTTCCGCTGTACATGCCCTTTGCACATACTAGCACTGTTCTAGACAAGCATCATATGTGCCGCTGTGCATGCCCTTTGCACATGCTAGCACTGTTCTGGGCAAGCATCATATGTTCCGCTGTACATGCCCTTTGCACATACTAGCACTGTTCTGGGCAAGCATCATATGTGCTACTGTGCCCGCCCTTTGCACATACTAGCGCCGTTCTGGGCAAGCATCATATGTGCCGCTGTACATGTCCTGCGCACATACTAGCACTGTTCTGGGCAAGCATCATATGTGCTACTGTGCAAGCCCTTTGCACATACTAGCGCTGTTCTGGGCAAGCATCATATGTGCCGCTGTACATGTCCTGTGCACATACTAGCACTGTTCTGGGCAAGCATCATATGTGCCGCTGTGCATGCCCTTTGCATATACTAGCGCTGTTCTGGGCAAGCATCATATGTGCCGTTGTACATGCCCTGTGCACATACTAGCACTGTTCTGGACAGGCATCATATGTGCCGCTGTACATGCCCTTTGCACATACTAGCACTGTTCTGGGCAAGCATCATATGTGCCGCTGTACATGCCCTGTGCACATACTAGCACTGTTCTGGGCAAGCATCATATGTGCTACTGTACATGCCCTTTGCACATACTAGCACTGTTGTGGGCAAGCATCATATGTGCTGCTGTACATGCCCTTTGCACATACTAGCGCTGTTCTGGGCAAGCATCATATGTGCCGCTGTACATGCCCTTTGCACATAAAGAACTGTTCTGGGCAAGCATCATATGTGCAGCTGTGCACACCCTTTGCACATACTAGCGCTGTTCTGGGCAAGCATCATATGTGCCGCTGTACATGTCCTGTGCACATACTAGCACAGTTCTGGGCAACCATCATATGTGCTACTGTGCACGCCCTTTGCACATACTAGCGCTGTTCTGGGCAAGCATCATATGTGCTGCTGTACATGTCCTGTGCACATACTAGCACTGTTCTGGGCGAGCATCATATGTGCCGCTGTGCATGCCCTTTGCACATACTAGCGCTGTTTTGGGAAAGCATCATATGTGGCGCTGTACATGCCTTTTGCACATACTAGCGCTGTTCTGGGCAAGCATCATATGTGCCGCTGTGCATGCCCTTTGCACATACTAGCGCTGTTCTGGGCAAGCATCATATGTGCCGCTGTACATGCCCTTTGCACATACTAGCACTGTTCTGGGTAAGCATCATATGTGCCGCTGTACATGCCCTTTGCACATACTAGCACTTTTCTGGGTAAGCATCATATGTGCCGCTGTACATGCCCTTTGCACATACTAGCGCTGTTCTGGGCAAGCATCATATGTGCCGCTGTACATGCCCTTTGCATATACTAGCGCTGTTCTGGGCAAGCATCATATGTGCCGCTGTACATGCCCTTTGAATATACTAGCACTGTTCTGGGCAAGCATCATATGTGCCGCTGTACATGCCCTTTGCACATACTAGCACTGTTCTGGGCAAGCCTCATATGTGCCGCTGTACATGCCCTTTGCACATACTAGCGCTGTTCTGGGCAAGACTCATATGTGCCGCTGTGCATGCCCTTTGCACATACTAGCACTGTTCTGGGCAAGCATCAAATGTGCTACTGTTTATGCCCTTTGCATATACTAGTGCTGTTCTGTGCAAGCATCATATGTGCTCTGTACATGCCCTCTGCACATACTAGCGCTATTCTGGGCAAGCATCAAATATGCCGCTGTACATGCCCTTTGCACATACTAGCACTGTTCTGGGCAAGCATCATATGTGCCGCTGTACATGTCCTGTGCACATACTAGCACTGTTATGGCAAGCATCATATGTGCCACTGTGCATGCCCTTTGCATATACTTGCGCTGTTCTGAGCAAGCATCATATGTGCCGCTGTGCATGCCCTGTGCACATACTAGCGCTTTTCTGGGCAAGCATCATATGTGCCGCTGTACATGCCATTTGCATATACTAGCGCTGTTTTGGGCAAGCATCATATGTGCCGTTGTACATGCCATTTGCATATACTAGCGCTGTTCTGGGCAAGCATCATATGTGCCGCTGTATATGCCCTTTGCACATACTAGAGCTGTTCTGGGCAAGCATCATATGTGCCGCTGCACATGTCCTTTGCACATACTAGCACTGTTCTGGGCAAGCATCATATATGCCGCTGTACATGCTCTTTGCATATACTAGCACTGTTCTGGGCAAGCATCATATGTGCCGCTGTGCATGCCCTTTGCACATGCTAGCACTGTTCTGGGCAAGCATCATATGTTCCGCTGTACATGCCATTTGCACATACTAGCACTGTTCTGGGCAAGCATCATATGTGCTACTGTGCACGCCCTTTGCACATACTGGCGCTGTTCTGGGCAAGCATCGTATGTGCCGCTGTACATGTCCTGTGCACATACTAGCACTGTTCTGGGCAAGCATCATATGCGCTATTGTGCACGCCCTTTGCACATACTAGTGCTGTTCTGGGCAAGCATCATATGTGCCGCTGTACATGTCCTGTGCACATACTAGCACTGTTCTGGGCAAGCATCATATGTGCCGCTGTACATGCTCTTTGCATATACTAGCGCTGTTCTGGGCAAGCATCATATGTACCGTTGTACATGCCCTGTGCACATACTAGCACTGTTCTGGACAGGCATCATATGTGCCACTGTACATGCCCTTTGCATATACTAGCGCTGTTCTGGGCAAGCATCATATGTGCCGTTGTACATGCCCCTTGCACATACTCGCACTGTTCTGGGCAAGCATCATATGTGCCGCTGTACATGCCCTGTGCACATACTAGCACTGTTCTGGGCAAGCATCATATGTGCTACTGTGCACGCCCTTTGCACATACTAGCGTTGTTCTGGGCAAGCATCATATGTGCCGCTGTACATGTCCTGTGCACATACTAGCACTGTTCTGGGCAAGCATCATATGTGCTACTGTGCAAGCCCTTTGCACATACTAGCGCTGTTCTGGGCAAGCATCATATGTGCCGCTGTACATGTCCTGTGCACATACTAGCACTGTTCTGGGCAAGCATCATATGTGCCGCTGTGCATGCCCTTTGCATATACTAGCGCTGTTCTGGGCAAGCATCATATGTGCCGTTGTACATGCCCTGTGCACATACTAGCACTGTTCTGGACAGGCATCATATGTGCCGCTGTACATGCCCTTTGCACATACTAGCACTGTTCTGGGCAAGCATCATATGTGCCGCTGTACATGCCCTGTGCACATACTAGCACTGTTCTGGGCAAGCATCATATGTGCCGCTGTACATGCCCTTTGCACATACAAGAACTGTTCTGGGCAAGCATCATATGTGCAGCTGTGCACACCCTTTGCACATACTAGCGCTGTTCTGGGCAAGCATCATATGTGCCGCTGTACATGTCCTGTGCACATACTAGCACAGTTCTGGGCAAGCATCATATGTGCTACTGTGCACGCCCTTTGCACATACTAGCGCTGTTCTGGGCAAGCATCATATGTGCTGCTGTACATGTCCTGTGCACATACTAGCACTGTTCTGGGCGAGCATCATATGTGCCGCTGTACATGCCCTTTGCACATACAAGAACTGTTCTGGGCAAGCATCATATGTGCAGCTGTGCACACCCTTTGCACATACTAGCGCTGTTCTGGGCAAGCATCATATGTGCCGCTGTACATGTCCTGTGCACATACTAGCACAGTTCTGGGCAAGCATCATATGTGTTACTGTGCACGCCCTTTGCACATACTAGCGCTGTTCTGGGCAAGCATCATATGTGCTGCTGTACATGTCCTGTGCACATACTAGCACTGTTCTGGGCGAGCATCATATGTGCCACTGTGCATGCCCTTTGCATATACTAGCGCTGTTCTGGGCAAGCATCATATGTGCCATTGTACATGCCCTGTGCACATACTAGCACTGTCCTGGACAGGCATCATATGTGCCGCTGTAAATGCCCTTTGCATATACTTGCGCAGTTCTGAGCAAGCATCATATGTGCCGCTGTACATGCCCTTTGCACATACTAGCACTGTTCTGGGCAAGCATTATATGTGCCGCTGTACATGCCCTTTGCATATACTAGCGCTGTTCTGGGCAAGCATCATATGTGCAGCTGTACATGCCCTTTGCACATACTAGCGCTGTTCTGGGCAAGCATCATATGTGCCGCTGTGCATGCCCTTTGCACATACTAGCGCTGTTTTGGGCAAGCATCATATGTGGCGCTGTACATGCCCTTTGCACATGCTAGCGCTGTTCTGGGCAAGCATAATATGTGCCGGTGTGCATGCCCTTTGCACATACTAGCACTGTTCTGGGCAAGCATCATATGTGCCGCTGTACATGCCCTTTGCACATACTAGCACTGTTCTGGGTAAGCATCATATGTGCCGCTGTACATGCCCTTTGCACATACTAGCGCTGTTCTGGGCAAGCATCATATGTGCCGCTGTACATGCCCTTTGCATATACTAGCGCTGTTCTGGGCAAGCATCATATGTGCCGCTGTACATGCCCTTTGAATATACTAGCGCTGTTCTGGGCAAGCATCATATGTGCGGCTGTACATGCCCTTTGCACATACTAGCACTGTTCTGGGCAAGCCTCATATGTTCCGCTGTACATGCCCTTTGCATATACTAGCACTGTTCTGGGCAAGCATCATATGTGTTGCTGTACGTGTCCTTTGCACATACTAGCGCTGTTCTGGGCAAGACTCATATGTACCACTGTGCATGCCCTTTGCACATACTAGCACTGTTCTGGGCAAGCATCAAATAGGCTACTGTTTATGCCCTTTGCATATACTAGTGCTGTTCTGTGCAAGCATCATATGTGCTCTGTACATGCCCTTTGCATATACTAGCGCTGTTCTGGGCAAGCATCATATGTGCCACTGTACATGTCCTTTGCATATACTAGCACTGTTCTGGGCAAGCATCATATGTGTCGCTGTACATGTCTTTTGCACATACTAGCGCTGTTCTATGCAAGCATCATATGTGCCGCTGTACATGTCCTGTGCACATACTAGCACTGTTCTGGGCAAGCATCATATGTGCCGCTGTATGTGCCCTTTGCACATACTAGCACTGTTCTGGGCAAGCATCATATGTGCCGATGTACATGCCCTTTGCATATACTAGCGCTGTTCTGGGCAAGCATCATATGTGCCGCTGTACATGCCCTGTGCACATACTAGCACTGTTCTGGGCAAGCGTCATATGTGCCGCTGTACATATCCTGTGCACATACTAGCACTGTTCTGGTAAGCATCATATGTGCCGCTGTGCATGCATTTTGCATATCCTAGCGCTGTTCTGGGCAAGCATCATATGTGCTGCTGTACATGCCCTTTGCACATACTAGAGCTGTTCTGGGCAAGCATCATATGTGCCGCTGTGCATGCCCTTTGCACATACTAGCGCTGTTTTGGGCAAGCATCAAATGTGGCGCTGTACATGCCCTTTGCACATACTAGCGCTGTTCTGGGCAAGCATCATATGTGCCGCTGTGCATGCCCTTTGCACATACTAGCACTGTTCTGGGCAAGCATCATATGTGCCGCTGTACATGCCCTTTGCACATACTAGCACTGTTCTGGGCAAGCATCATATGTGCCGCAGTACATGCCCTTTGCACATACTAGCGCTGTTCTGGGTAAGCATCATATGTGCCGCTGTACATGCCCTTTGCACATACTAGCGCTGTTCTGGGCAAGCATCATATGTGCCGCTGTACATGCCCTTTGCATAAACTAGCGCTGTTCTGGGCAAGCATCATATGTGCCGCTGTACATGCCCTTTGCACATACTAGCGCTGTTCTGGGTAAGCATCATATATGCCGCTGTACATGCCCTTTGCACATAGCAGCGCTGTTCTGGGCAAGCATCATATGTGCCGCTGTACATGCCCTTTGCATAAACTAGCGCTGTTCTGGGCAAGCATCATATGTGCCGCTGTACATGCCCTTTGAATATACTAGCGCTGTTCTGGGCAAGCATCATATGTGCCGCTGTACATGCCCTTTGCACATACTAGCACTGTTCTGGGCAAGCCTCATATGTGCCGCTGTACATGCCCTTTGCATATACTAGCACTGTTCTGGGCAAGCATCATATGTGTTGCTGTACATGTCCTTTGCACATACTAGCGCTGTTCTGGGCAAGCATCAAATGTGCTACTGTTTATGCCCTTTGCATATGCTAGTGCTGTTCTGTGCAAGCATCATATGTGCTCTGTACATGCCCTTTGCATAAACTAGCGCTGGTCTGGGCAAGCATCATATGTGCCACTGTACATGCCCTTTGCATATACTAGCACTGTTCTGGGCAAGCCTCATATGTGCCGCTGTGCATGCCCTTTGCACATACTAGCACTGTTCTGGGCAAGCATCAAATGTGCTACTGTGCATGCCCTTTGCATATACTAGTGCTGTTCTGTGCAAGCATCATATGTGCTCTGTACATGCCCTTTGCACATACTAGCGCTGTTCTGGGCAAGCATCATATGTGCCGCTGTACATGTCCTTTGCACATACTAGCACTGTTCTAGGCAAGCATCATATGTGCCGCTGTTCATTCCCTCTGCACATACTAGCGCTATTCTGGGCAAGCATCAAATGTGCCGCTGTACATGCCCTTTGCACATACTAGCACTGTTCTGGGCAAGCATCATATGTGCCGCTGTACATGTCCTGTGCACATACTAGCACTGTTCTGGCAAGCATCATATGTGACGCTGTGCAAGCCCTTTGCATATACTTGCGCTGTTCTGAGCAAGCATCATATGTGCCGCTGTGCATGCCCTGTGCACATACTAGCGCTGTTCTGGGCAAGCATCATATGTGCCACTGTACATGCCATTTGCATATACTAGGGCTGTTCTGGGCAAGCATCATATGTGCTGCTGTACATGCCCTTTGCACATACTAGAGCTGTTCTGGGCAAGCATCATATGTGCCGCTGTACATGTCCTTTGCACATACTAGCACTGTTCTGGGCAAGCATCATATATGCCGCTGTACATGCTCTTTGCATATACTAGCACTGTTCTGGGCAAGCATCATATGTGCCGCTGTGCATGCCCTTTGCACATGCTAGCACTGTTCTGGGCAAGCATCATATGTTCCGCTGTACATGCCCTTTGCACATACTAGCACTGTTCTGGGCAAGCATCATATGTGCCGCTGTACATGTCCTCTGCACATACTAGCACTGTTCTGGGCAAGCATCATATGTGCTATTGTGCACGCCCTTTGCACATACTAGCGCTGTTCTGGGCAAGCATCATATGTGCCGCTGTACATGTCCTGTGCACATACTAGCACTGTTCTGGGCAAGCAACATATGTGCCTCTGTACATGCCCTTTGCATATACTAGCGCTGTTCTGGGAAAGCATCATATGTGCCGTTGTACATGCCCTGTGCACATACTAGCACTGTTCTGGACAGGCATCATATGTGCCGCTGTACATGCCCTTTGCACATACAAGCGCTGTTCTGACAGGCATCATATGTGCCGCTGTACATGCCCTTTGCACATACTCGCACTGTTCTGGGCAAGCATCATATGTGCCACTGTACATGCCCTGTGCACATACTAGCACTGTTCTGGGCAAGCATCATATGTGCTACTGTGCACGGCCTTTGCACATACTAGCGCTGTTCTGGGCAAGCATCATATGTGCCGCTGTACATGTCCTGTGCACATACTAGCACTGTTCTGGGCAAGCATCATATGTGCTACTGTGCACGCCCTTTGTACATACTAGCGCTGTTCTGGGCAAGCATCATATGTGCCGCTGTACATGTCCTGTGCACATACTAGCACTGTTCTGGGCAAGCATCATATGTGCCGCTGTGCATGCCCTTTGCATATACTAGCGCTGTTCTGGGCAAGCATCATATGTGCCGTTGTACATGCCCTGTGCACATACTAGCACTGTTATGGACAGGCATCATATGTGCCGCTGTACATGCCCTTTGCAGATACAAGCGCTGTTCTGACAGGCATGCCGCTGTACATGCCCTTTGCACATACTCGCACTGTTCTGGGCAAGCATCATATGTGCCGCTGTACATGCCCTGTGCACATACCAGCACTGTTCTGGGCAAGCATCATATGTGCTACTGTACATGCCCTTTGCACATACTAGCACTGTTGTGGGCAAGCATCATATGTGCTGCTGTACATGCCCTTTGCACATACTAGCGCTGTTCTGGGCAAGCATCATATGTGCCGCTGTACAAGCCTTTTGCACATACAAGAACTGTTCTGGGCAAGCATCATATGTGCAGCTGTGCACACCCTTTGCACATACTAGCGCTGTTCTGGGCAAGCATCATATGTGCCGCTGTACATGTCCTGTGCACATACTAGCACAGTTCTGGGCAACCATCATATGTGCTACTGTGCACACCCTTTGCACATACTAGCGCTGTTCTGGGCAAGCATCATATGTGCTGCTGTACATGCCCTTTGTACATACTAGCGCTGTTCTGGGCAAGCATCATATGTGCCGCTGTACATGTCCTGTGCACATACTAGCACTGTTCTGGTTAAGCATCATATGTGCCGCTGTGCATGCCCTTTGCATATACTAGCGCTGTTCTGGGCAAGCATCATATGTGCCATTGTACATGCCCTCTGCACATACTAGCACTGTCCTGGACAGGCATCATATGTGCCGCTGTAAATGCCCTTTGCACATACAAGTGCTGTTCTGACAGGCATTATATGTGCCGCTGTACATGCCCTTTGCACATACTCGCACTGTTCTGGGCAAGCATCATATGTGCTGCTGTACATGCCCTGTGCACATACTAGCACTGTTCTGGGCAAGCATCATATGTGCTACTGTACATGCCCTTTGCACATACTAGCACTGTTGTGGGCAAGCATCATATGTGCCGCTGACCATGCCCTTTGCACATACTAGCGCTGTTCTGGGCAAGCATCATATGTGCCGCTGTACATGCCCTTTGCACATACAAGAACTGTTCTGGGCAAGCATCATATGTGCAGCTGTGCATGCCCTTTTCCCATACTAGCACTGTTCTAGGCAAGCATCATATGTGCCGCTGTGCATGCCCTTTGCACATACGAGCGCTGTTCTGGGCAAGCATCATATGTGCCGCTGTGCATGCCCTTTGCACATACTAGCACTGTTCTGGGCAAGCATCATATGTGCTACTGCTCATGCCCTTTGCACATACTAGCACTGTTCTGGGCAAGCATCATATGTGCTACTGCTCATGCCCTTTGCACATACTAGCACTGTTGTGGGCAAGCATCAGATGTGCCGCTGACCATGCCCTTTGCACATACTAGCGCTGTTCTGGGCAAGCATCATATGTGCCACTGTACATGCCCTTTGCACATACAAGAACTGTTCTAGGCAAGCATCATATGTGCCGCTGTGGATGCCCTTTGCACATACTAGCGCTGTTCTGGGCAAGCATCATATGTGCCGCTGTGCATGCCCTTTGCACATACTATCGCTGTTCTGAGCAAGCATCATATGTGCTACTGCTCATGCCCTTTGCACATACTAGCACTGTTCTGGGCAAGCATCAGATGTGCTACTGTGCATGCCCTTTGCACATACTCGCACTGTTCTGGGAATTGACCCGTATTACTCTTATTCCACTTCCCATAGAACATTGCACCTAAAGATGCACTACATGTAGAACTTAATGGTAATGGCTGCACATACCACCCTATTCCTTTCCCAGCATGCTGTGGTAAATGGGCACATACCCTGAAGTTTGTTTTCTTGAGGATTGCATGTGTCATTTTTTTCAACAAATTTAATCCCAACAAATTTTCTCCATAATGTTCTGTTAGAAGGAAAGGGCAATGTTCGGGAAATGGTCCTATGGTAACTGGGACTGGTTTGGACAATGGGTTTATGACTGGTGTACATGCGAACCCTATGGAAATATTCTTTTGCCCTGTAAGTGGTATATTCGGAACCAAGTGATGGTCTATTGAACACTTCTGTGCTCCTGTATCTACAAGAAAGCGGTGTTCCTCATTCCCGACTCTCATTTCTACGTAGGGTCCTCTCTGATTCACGGGAATAGACACTGGTTCCGACCCCTGTCCTGGGCTGTCCTATTGGGGAAATAACACATCGTCTGATGTGTAATCGTTACTATTACTGTAATACGTGTTTGGCTGTGTATCAAAAACATTTCCACTCTTCCCTCTATTTCCCCCACTCTGATTTCCATATTGTTGATTTTGCTGTCCCTGACTCTGGTTTGGGGCATTTTGGTTTTGGCCTTGGTTTTGATTACCTCCATTATTATGATGCTGCTGCATACTATTCCTATTTGGTCCATTCGCTCCTGGGTGTCCTCTATGCTGTCTCCTTTGACCAGACCCATTTCTGTTCTGTAAATGCGGGCATTGCGCTCGCCAATGTCCTTCCTCTTTACAATAGGCACACTGATTTGGCCCCTCTGTTCCCCCATACATATTCAAACTACCCCTTACCTGTGCGTTCCCTCGCCCTCTATTATGTCCTACTACTTGCTGCATTAATACCCTTGTCTTTAGATTTACCCTACCCCTCTCTTCTTTTTCTGTTCCTGCAGTCACTCTGCGCTCATAATATTGGGCCATATGCAGTACATCGCCCAACGTTTTTGCTTGCCATGCACTCTCTGATGTCATTATTAGATCCTGAATTGGAAGTTTTAAACCCCTCACATATTTGTCAACAAATAACCTCTTCCCTGCTTCTGAACCCACATCCTGCCTGCTGAAGTCGGTGAATACTTCTTCAAATCTATTAAAATAATCTGTAGCCAACTCATCTTTGCCTTGTACACATGCAGTCAATTTGTCCCATTGGATTCTTTTCTCTGGAACAATTGTTTTTAACTTCTGTACTATACGTGCTGGTAATGCCGCCAGGTTTGGTCCTGGTGTTCCTCCAACCGCTTTATTTCTATCCTCTATCATCAAATCCGCCCATGTGGCGCCAAAGGCAGTTGTGTCATCTACTTTCCTTATTTGTTTCCATATATCTGCTGGCAGGATCACCGGGAATATTAGGTCTATATCACCCATGGTAAGCACGGACGACTGTAGGCAGGACTCTACTTCCTTGTAAAACCCTACAGGATTCTTTCCTATATCCGGAATCGTCTGCTTTATGTTGTTCACCTCTTGTCTGGAAAAGGGGACATGCACGTTTTGGGCGGTGTAATGGGCTGGTGTTACCTGCGCCGCTACATTGCCCGCTGCAGGAACCTCCACTTTGGGCACAAAGGTAGGTGGGACCTCTCTCATAGGAAATGCCCCACTTACCGTCCTTCCCCCTTCTCTTAGATGCAACAATATTCCCAGATCCAATGATAGGGCTGTTTCTCCTGTCCCTCGTTCTAATGCTCTCTTATATACTGCCATTATTTCAGGCGGGCTGGCCTTATCGTTTTTTATATCTTTATCTAATAAATGTTCAACCATCGATTGTAGTGCTTTTCTTTTCATATGCATGGAATATTCATCAAATATCTCGTGTATCTCCATTGTGGGAATACTAGGATCTGACATCCATCTAGACGCTTCTCGCATACATACTTTTAACTTGTCACCCCTTTGTACTGATGACAGCGAATGTCGTCGCTGTATATATGGCTCTACAGTTTCCTTTCTATTTCTCCCGATATCTTTACTCCTGTACCCAGGTGCAGTAAACATTTCGGCATAGTCATTATCTAATTCATCTTTAAGCTCAAAAAGTCTATCCACGTGTTATCTTACTTCTTCATCCCTCTCCCTACAGCGTGCTAATGCATTCAAATCTAACAATCGCTGCGGTGGTAATTTCCCAATTAGCTGTTTCCATCTTTCCACCAAATATTCACCCATGCATTCCAACACTACCTGTCTTTCGTTGCTTCTACAAAAGTCATATATCGAAGCCAATGTTGCCGTCCCATCATTCCCGTCTATATACATCTCTGCCTGTTGCTGCGATTCCACCTTCCTTTCCTTGCTGATTGAGCTACGGGTTACCCTTGTGCACTGCCGTTGGTCAGTCCCGCCTCTTGCCCCTGTGGTTTCAACTTCAACCCCTGGAGGAACGGACGGTACCGAGTCTGTGTCTAAAGCGGGAGGTGCGGATGGGACAATGGGAACACCGTGTGTCAGTTGTGGGCCTGGTTGGCTAGTAGGACGTGTTACGTGCGCGGTCTGTGGCTTGAGCTACCGGAGGGGGAGCTTGAGCTACGGGCGGGGTCTGGCAATAGCTACTGACGTGTCTGGTCTTACTTCTGATCTTGGGCCTTGTTTTGTATGTGTCAATATATTTTCTATCAATTCATCTGCTATGTGTAATTCTCGTTGTGGGTATATCTTTTCTATATTCAACTGGTCACGCCTGCCTGCCCTTCTTAGACTCTCAGTCCACTCCTCCTCTTCTTTTTCTTCCGCTACCTCACCTTTTGATTTATGCCTGCGCGCATGCTTTGCTCTGCTTTTAAATCGCAGCATTGCTTCCTTTCTCCAGTCTTTAATAGTTTCAAATGCTGCAGGACGCGCTTTCTTTCTTATTAACACCCTTTCCAAGTTATCTATTCTCGCCATCTCAAAACTACCATTAATCGGCCACTGATGGTCCTGTTGCTTTCTGGTTTGCCTATGCCAAGTCTCACAGAATATATCGCACCCACTCCATACTTCACATACATCTCATACGCCGGCGTTCCCCCAGGTGGTACAATTTGGCCATTTTCCAAAGATTGTTTTACCACAGCGGAAAAACCCCGCTAAGGTGGACAATACCCCAGGCATGTTTCAACCTTCCCCTTGGTTAATCAACCTTACCTAGGGCGTTTGATTTTGCAAAGTCAACTCTCAACCAATATCAGGATGCTTTGAATCGGGGAATAACTTACCTGATAAATCAAGTCGTCTGTATACTGACGCACCAAAGGACGTCGTGTCTGCGTTTCTTGGCTTCCGCCTCGTTTCGGGGCCCTCGTCTTCTTGTTCTCTAGTCAGGCACGTCGATCAGGGATCAGATGTGTGTAGATCTGCAAAGGAGTCTCTCATCACTTTAACAGGGCGCCCCGAACACCTCTTGATCCGGCTCGATCATCCTGTCCTCGCTGTTCTCTGCCTTTCTCAATTACAACGTTACGCGAAGGAACAAGTGGGGGAGGGTCCCTATTCGGGCGCCATCTTGAAAGGGGCCCCTAGGGGACCGTGACGTCTATGGAAACAAGGCGGGTCACCACACATGATAGATAGAGACGCCAGACACAAGGTTGCTTTCCCAAAGCTAGGGTTTTATTGCAAAGCAAAAGTCTCAGTTGGCCAACTCGGTCTCACGCTCCGCGACGTCTATCTCTAGACCTCGAGGGACGCAAGAGAGTGAATTACGTACATCAGTTACATATATACAAAATGCATATCAAACAATCAGCTATGACATGTATAACACCCCTCTTCATTGGGTTTCTTTGAACTTGGTGTGATTATGGACATCTCCGACCACTATGACACCTTCAAACATTTATTCTAGTAACAATTTGCAATTTGTGAGTGCGTAGGTGTCATGATGCCCGCTCCCGGGGAGCCGGTTCAAGCCCTGAGTCCCCGAAAGCGGACATCCAGTCCCCAAGGAAGAACCCAGCAACCCCATATAGGGGCCCTTTGGACAGTGTCCTGGCGCCTATGGCGCCAGGCTCATAAAAGACATCAGTCCTGGCGCCATAGGCGCCAGGCTCATTATGGGAGTGCTTTGGTGCACTTACCTGATGCAGACCATGCTGCAGGATCCCGGCCTCCTTGAGGCCTAAAAGGAACTACTTTACCTGTGGGACTAATTTACCATCCGGGCATGGTCTGGGAAGGATACATACCTGGAACTTCTTCCAAGGCTATTTAAACCCCACCCGAACAGCCACAAGTGCTTCGCGTTGTTCTGCATCTAGCAGCTGGACGCTCACCGTGTCTGCTCCTGCATCCTGACTTCTGCCACGCCTGCCAGCATCCTGGATCACCTGCAAAGGAAGAGAAGAAGAGAACAGAAGAAGGAAAAGTCCTTACCTGCTAAATCCGCATCCCGGAGACATCTCGCCGACAATCCTGAAAAGGAAGACTTTATTTAAAAGCTCATTGCGTCGATCGCTGCAGCACCGCATTCCACTCACCTTTACTGGGCGCCTCCATGTTCAGCAGCGATCATCCGGATTCGCAGTCACGCCACAGCGCCTAGGGAGAAAAAGACCAGAACAAAAGGTGAGAGAGAGAAGGGAATAAGGCAAGCTAAATCTCCATGTTAAGACTTACCTGTTGATTCATTCCCTCTTCATTTCGGGTCCGCGCCGCATCCTGGCATTTCCGGACCCCGGCCCCTAAGGGGAAAAAGAGACATCAGCGTTAATGAGCGAATGAAAAGACATAACCAAAAAACACTCATTAAAGACTTACCTGATTTCTACAAGGATTTCACCTCTCATCTCGGGTCGGTGCCTGTTCCCCGGCATTCCGTACCCCGGCCCCTATGGGGAAAAAGACACTAGTATTAGAACATTAATGCATGGACACAAGGGGAACCTCTTATCAAAAAACTTACCTGGAAGCCAAGCAAGTTTGGTTCTCACCAATCCGAAAATCCAGTGAAGTAACTGGATACCAACGTGCCCCTGCATCAGAAGCAGGATGGAGAGCGCGTCCTTCCAGACCCTAAGGTGAGACGCTACGAGGAATCACAGAAGGGTTTTGAGGAGGGTGAGAGGGGAAAGTGGGAGGCCGATTGCATTACCCCGCAGACAGTTAATCCCCTATTTTCGCCTACAGAAGGATACTTCTGCGAGCCAGACAAGCCAGATTTGGGGGCCCGGTCCAGTCCGTCTTCCGAACCCTGCGCATCACCTTAGAAGAGGTCACAGCGCGAACCAGGCCAGCGCCTCCATGGGAGTCAGGTGACCGTTACAGAACGCAAAGCCTTCCTACAAATTCCCACCCAGGCGCTATGGAGATTTCTGAGGCTGATCAGTTGGCCCAATTACTGGGGGAATTACGGGCCGAAGTACATGCTGCTCGTCAAGAGACTAATGCCCTCAGGAGGGAATTAATAATATCAAAGGAAAGAACTGATGACCTGGCCAGACAGCTTTTGCAAGGTCAAGCTGGGCATACTCCTCTACCCGGTTCCAGAGGGAACCCCGCTCCTGTGGTTTCCAGTAACCCTGTGCAGATTAATCTACCTGGAAACATGCCGCTGGCCCCACCCGAACGCTTTGCTGGGGACCCCAAACGATTCGCCGTATTCATGAATCAGTGTCGTTTGCACTTCCTATGCAGACCTGGGGCCTTCCCTAATGATCAGACCAAGGTAGCCCTTTGTATTGTCATATCTCAGCGGCTGCGCTGCCGATTGGTCAGTTCCACTGGTTACTCAAGATGACCCGATTCTCCGTGATTTTCAAAGGTTTCAAGCAAGCATGGAAAGGTTATTTGCTCGACACTCTCAGGGGCAGGCTCTGGATGACCAACTTCTATCCCTGCGACAGGGCAATCAGGACCTCCTATCCTATATTGCAACCTTTAATAGACTAATTGTGGAAACGGGATGGCCAGAGGATAAAAGAGTCACGTTATTTTCTCGAGGCGTACGTGGAGAACTTAAAGATGTCTTGGCCCAAGTTGTAAATCCGCCCCAAGAATGCACAGAGTATATAGACTTAGTGGTCCAATTGGATCACAGACTTCAAAACAGAAAAGCAGATCGGTCCAGGTTTGAGACCCGGGTGTTGGTCAAGACCCATGCTAATCCCAAGGGATTTGAGGTCTCTGAGCCTGTGCAAATTGGAGGGGTTAAAGGACCCTTAACTCAAAAGGAACGTGAAAGGAGGCGGCAGTTAAAATGATGTCTTTATTGTGGGAATTCTGGACACTTTCTACGAGATTGCCCGGCAAAACTGCCCCGAAAGGCGGTAGGAGCCGCTGATAAAAACCATGAAGACTCTATTTCGGGAAACAACCCCGCCCGACAAGTGTAGGGGTCCGCTTGCCGAGCTTGAAAACTAACTCTCAGACCTCGCATTTCATTGTGCCAATGGTTCTCGTAGATCCAGAACAGCCTAAGCGGTTGCATGCAATAAAGGCATACATCGATAGCGGGGCTATTGGAAACTATGTGTATCGTGAATTGGTCTCTAGGATTAACCTCCCTCTCCGTCCTAAAACCAGCAAAGATGTCATCACCACAGTCGATGGAACTGAAATTGCCTCTGGACCGGTAACACATTCCACTACTGAGGTGACTCTTATTGGTCCCGACGGCCATCGGGAGGGAGTTGTGTTTGATGTAATCAAGGCTCCACAGTTTCAGGTTATTCTTGGAATCCCTTGGTTAGAGACACATAATCCTCGAATTGATTGGCGAGCTAAGAGAATAACCTTCCCGGATTGTACACAAACCTGCTACCCAGAAAACCTGAAGATTAATCTAGCATCTGTAACCTCTGCCTCCATGCAACTACCTCCGGAATACCAAGATTTTCAGGACGTCTTCCAAAAGGAACAGGCCAACACGTTACCTCCTCACAGATCGTACGATTGCCAAATCGATCTGGTGCCCGGTGCACAACCCCCTTGTAGCAGGATTTATGCTCTTACCGAACCTGAGAACCTGCATTTGAGACAATATTTGGATCAATACCTAGCTAATGGTTTCATTTGCCCGTCAAAGTCCCCGGCATCCTCGGCTTTGTTCTTCGTGCCCAAAAAAGAAGGCGACCTTAGAACTTGTATCGATTACCGCGCATTGAACCAGATAACGGTTAAAAAACATTATCCTCTGCCACTGATCCCTGAACTCCTTGACCAGGTGAAGGACGCTTGCCTATAAACCAAGTTAGATCTCCGGGGGGCTTATCATCTGGTACGAGTTAAAGAAGGCGACGAATGGAAAACTGCCTTCCGTACTAAATACGGATTATTCGAGTACCAGGTGATGCCTTTCGGATTGTGTAACGCGCCGGCTGCCTTCCAATACTTCATGAATTATGTCCTTTGGGAACTCATCGATGTTTGTGTTGTCGTATATATCGATGACATTCTGGTGTACTCCTCTTCGGAAACTGATCACAGAAAACACGTCAGGGCAGTACTTGAAAAACTGCGCCAACACAAACTATTTGCTAAATTGGAGAAATGTGTTTTCCATACCACAGAAGTCGAGTTTCTAGGTTTCATCCTGACACCCAAAGGAGTCCGAATGGACTCAAGAAAAGTGAATGCCATCCTCAAATGGCCATCACCTAGCTCTGTAAAAGGGGTTCAAAGCATGCTCGGCTTTGCCAATTTCTATCGCAGGTTTATCCCGGAATTTTCACGCGTGGTACAACCCATTACTGCACTCTTGAGGAAAAATAAACGTTTTGAATGGTCTGAAGAAGCCGAGCAGGCCTTTCAGGATTTAAAAGCTAAGTTTACCTCCGCACCTATATTGAAACACCCGCGTCCAGATCTCCCTTATGTCGTCGAGACTGACGCATCCAGCCTAGCCATGGGAGCTGTCCTGTCCCAAAGAGATTCCGAAACCAACCAACTGCACCCCGTAGCATTTTGGTCCAGAAAATTCTCGGCACCCGAGGTTAATTATGCAATCACAGACAAAGAACTGTTAGCCATTAAGTCCGCTTTTAAAGCCTGGCGGCATTATCTGCTTGGCGCTCGACATACCATCACAGTGATCACTGATCACCGGAATTTACAGTATTTGAAAACCGCCAAGGCTCAGTCATCACGGCAGCTCCGATGGGCTTTGTTTTTCGCTGAATTTGATTTTGTGATTACCTATCAACCTGGCTGCAAGAATGGCAAAGCAAACGCCTTATCCCGAATTGGAATGGGAGAATCTGATACAAACTCAGAAACAGTACCAATAATTCCCGAACAGAGGATTCTAGGCATGACTTTGTTACAGACGCTTGAAGACATTCAAGCCAGAGTGAAACAACTCCTGGACCCTACAACCTTACAGGATTGGATACAAAAGGGATCAGACTTTACCATAGATAATGGTTTACCTTATTTCCAAGGACGCTTATTCCTGCCACATAAGGAATTACAAGAACTAGTTATTTCCGGTTATCATGATACATTAATAGAGGGACACCCCGGTATTGCCAAGACAGGGGAAAAGGTGAAACGACAATTTTGGTGGCCTTCTTGGCGAAAAGATGTTAAATCTTTTGTGATGTCCTGTGGTGTTTGCGCCCAAAATAAAAGTCAAAAGAAAAGACCAGCCGGTCTCCTTCAACCTCTAGATATACCGCCAGCACCCTGGCACACCCTATCAATGGATTTTATTACGGACCTGCCTCCTTGTTCAGGGTACAATACTATTCTGGTAATTGTGGATTTGTTTTCCAAAATGGCCCACTTTATTCCTTTGATAGGTTTACCTTCAGCTTCTGTCCTAGCCAAAGAATTCCTCGAAAATATTGTTCGGCTACATGGATTCCCATCTATACTAATCTCTGACCGGGGAAGCCAATTCATTTCCCACTTCTGGCGCAAATGTTGTCAAATGGCGCAGATCGACGTAAGATTATCGACCAGTCACCACCCTCAGACCGATGGTCAGACCGAGAGGACAAATCAGACCCTTGAGCCGTACTTACGGTGTATGTTACAGCAATCTGAAAGCAACTGGAAAGACATTCTTTGGATAGCCGAATACGCATATAATAATTCGGTACACTCTGGAACTGGCCACAGTCCTTTTTATACTTTGTTTGGGCATCACCCTCGAACCTCAAACCTTGACTCACCTTAGAACCTCGGAATGCCTGCAGTAGAACATCTGCATTCTACAATTACCCAAGCCTTCAAAGAGGCAACTACGCATTTACAACAAGCCAAGAGAAAATACAAGGAGAATGCTGATCTACATCGGAGTGAAGCACCTCCGTATCAGATTGGGGATGAAGTGTGGTTAGCTACCAGACATTTACCACTCAAAGGGCCTCGAACTTTTAACCCAAAATATCTGGGACCTTATTCTATTACGGCAATAATTAACCCAGTGGCTGTTAAACTTGATTTACCAGCTAGTATGCGAATTCACCCTGTTTTTCATGTGTCACTTATGAAACCAGTGGTACCCGGAACCCGACTACTCAAACCTCCAGAACCTATTCTAATAGATGGGGAGCCCGAATTCGAAGTGAAGAACATTTTAGACTCAAAAATGTTTAGGTCAAAACTGTTCTACCTAATTGATTGGAAGGGGTACGGACCTCAGGAGAGGTCGTGGGAACCCAGCGACCATGTGCATACACCTCGATTAGTCAGGAAATTCCACTGACTCTTCCCAGACAACCCAAAACCCCCGGAGGGAACAACCTTGGGAGGGGCCTTGGGGGGGAGTGCTGTCATGATGCCCGCTCCCGGGGAGCCGGTTCAAGCCCTGCGTCCCCAAAAAGCGGACATCCAGTCCCCAAGGAAGGACCCAGCAACCCCATATAGGGGCCCTTTGGACAGTGTCCGGGCGCCTATGGTGCCAGGCTCATAAAAGACATCAGTCCTGGCGCCATAGGCGCCAGGCTCATTATGGGAGTGCTTGGGTGCACTTACCTGATGCAGACCATGCTGCAGGATCCCGGCCTCCTTGAGGCCTGAAAGGAACTACTTTACCTGTGGGACTAATTTACCATCTGGGTGTGGTCGGGGAAGGATACATACTTGATTGGAGGAAGGATACATACCTGGAACCTCTTCCAAGGCTATTTAAACCCCACCTGAACAGCCACACGTGCTTCGCGTTGTTCTGCATCTAGCAGCTGGACGCTCACCGTGTCTGCTCCTGCATCCTGACTTCTGCCACGCCTGCCAGCATCCTGGATCACATGCAAAGGAAGAGAAGAAGAGAACAGAAGAAGGAAAAGTCCTTACCTGCTAAATCTGCATCCCGGAGACATCTCGCCGACAATCCTGAAAAGGAAGACTTTATTTAAAAGCTCATCGCGTCGATCGCTGCAGCGCCGCATTCCACTCACCTTTACAGGGCGCCTCCATGTTCAGCAGCGATCATGCGGATTCGCAGTCACGCCCCAGCGCCTAGGGAGAAAAAGACCAGAACAAAAGGTGAGAGAGAGAAGGGAATAGGGAAAGCTAAATCTCCATGTTAAGACTTACCTGTTGATTCATTCCCTCTTCATTTCGGGTCCACGCTGCATCCTGGCATTTCCGGACCCCGGCCCCTAAGGGGAAAAAGAGACATCAGCGTTAATGAGCGAATGAAAAGACATTACCAAAAAACGCTCATTAAAGACTTACCTGATTTCTACAAGGCTTTCACCTCTCATCTCGGGTCGGTGCCTGTTCCCCGGCATTCCGTACCCCGGCCCCTATGGGGAAAAAGACACTAGCATTAGTACATAAATGCATGGACACAAGGGGAACCTCTTATCAAAAAACTTACCTGGAAGCCAAGCAAGTTTGGTTCTCACCAATCCGAAAATCCAGTAAAGTAACTGGATACCAACGCGCCCCTGCATCAGAAGCAGGATGGAGAGCTCCTCCTTCCAGACCCTAAGGTGAGACGCTACGAGGAATCACAGAAGGGTTTCGAGGAGGGTGAGAGGGGAAAGTGGGAGGCCGATTGCATTACCCCGCAGACAGTTAATCCCCTATTTTCGCCTACAGAAGGATACTTCTGCGAGCCAGACAAGCCAGATTTGGGGGCCCGGTCCAGTCCGTCTTCCGAACCCTGCGCATCACCATAGAAGAGGTCACAGCAGTGCGAACCAGGCCAGCGCCTCCGTGGGAGTCAGGTGAGCGTTACAGTAGGCATCTTTCGGTTATTGAATAGAACACGGTGCTTCTGTTCTTGGAAGTGAACTACATACAGGGGGGAGTTGCATTACGGACCTTGCTATCTATCAGGTGCTATTCGTGTCCTGGGAGCCGACAGCAAAGCAGGGCCATTAGAAAAACATAATTCAAGCCTTTAGCAGTATTATTCTAACATATTCTACAATATAACGAGACTGGCTGGCAGCTGTGAAATGATTAAATGCCTTGCGGCTCTGCTTCAAGGCTACATTAAGGAGGGAGCCGGGCATTCTTCCTGGCGCTGCCTACGTTTGTGTTTCAGCAAAACTCTTGTTATCCTCTCGGCCCTGTGGCCTTGTCCTTTTCATATACAGACAACAATGTTCCACAGTCGAGCAGTGTAAGCGGAAAATATACTGCGAAGCAATAGGAACAGAAAGCAATGAGCAATGGTTAGAAAACAAAATGGCGATTCTTGTTACATCAAAATGGCCGTTCATTGGAAAACTCGAAAACCTATATTCTGTCGTATCGTGCATAAGACGGTTGGCCCACGGCCACCAAAATGCGTTTGCGGTCTCAAATTGGATTTCTAGACTGACAGTGGTGCGAGTTATGGTTGCTTAGTTTACCATAACTGGTGAATTTAAAGGGTTTTTCGGTTTTACTTATAACCATAAAGTCTCTTTAACAAAGTTTATTCAGTGAATATATAAATGTATATGAAATGATCATATGAAATACACATTGTACCATTTTAAAAAGATTCAGTTTACAATGTAAGCACAAAAATATAATTTCTCTTTTAATAGCTTCTTTTACAGGGCCCAAACACTTCCTTCTTGGAAAGGGCAGACTCGGAGTGCTATCAATCATATGTTGCTTCTCAGAGCATTTCGTACAGTTTGACAAAATACTAATAACACAACATAGAAAATAAAAGTTCCAGTTAGAGACCGTGCAGCCTTGTCCTTTGGTCCCTCACAAGGGCTGTTAGAACCCCAAAATCCCCAGCAGAACTTAGCTGCACCCCCTCGCCTATCCCTGTTCGAACAATATGCCCTCAGTGTGATGCAGATATTTTTGCAGTACCCACAGGATGTCAATGTATGCCTCAAATATGAGACTCCCCCCACACCCCTTGCCCATCGGAGTGTCGGAATTGAAACAATATTATGCCTCCTATCGCAAAAATTGTATGTGCATTGGCCTACGCCAAGTTGTCTAAATATCATATGCGAACAAACTCCGTGGCAAGGTCTTGACCTTACAGAAAGTAATGTAAGTCGCCATCTTGGATTAAGCCACCATTTTAGGTTCTCTTGTAATGTGGAAGTCACCCTGAACATCAAAATGGAGGCCGAATGACATTCTGAGTAAGACTCTGGCTGAAGTGACCTCCGTACACACGAATAATTAATATGCCTGCAGGCCACTTGTCGGGGTTGCGAACTGAGACCTTGTCCTATTTTGACCTATGTGTAAATGTACAACTATATCAGCAAAACTAATCAAAATGCATATATCATAGGATTGACCTGGCAAGGAACCCATGAGCCCGACTCCTAGAATGGTTAACCCGCGAGGGGGTTGGCCAAGGGCTGGATAAAGAGTATAAAAAGCCCAAGTATTCCAATGTACGGTCTCTCTTATTAATGCATCGAACCTTCGTTGAAGTTCGTTACGTTACTCTGAGAGCCGAATAGCTATCCGTTTGTCAATTGACTTTGGTAACTGTTGTAGCTTTTGAATAAAGCACTTGTATGTTCTTTGTAACCTGTGTTGGTGTGTTTCTTTTGGGCTTCCTGGCCTCATATTATCTTTCTGTTTCCACAGTTGGCGCCCGAACGGGGACCCTCAAGATTGATGCCGGATCATTGAAGGTTGACGCAGACTATCAAACCGGGATCGGACGGTGTGATACTGCGGGCCCGAACGAACGAGACGCGATACTTCGGCAGCGCTGCACGATCCGATCCTTGGACGATAGTCGTGTGGTCTGACACGGCATCTTGACGAGGGTCCATTTTTGAGGCGGGCAGATTTGTCGAAACCACCAAACACAAGGTAAAATTCATTAGGTAAGTTCTTTGGTAAACTGTACGGTCCTCCTTAGGTTTGGTCAGGTGCAGTCGTGACCCGGCTCTTAATTTAATCCTGACAATTTGAATTTGGCGCATTGTATCTGCAGACACAATTATTGACCAGGTAACACCAATTTTTTGTGAAATGCCTGGGAAATTGTCTAGCTGCTTTAGGGCACTGTTCCGCAGCGATCGACAATCTTTGGAATTTAGCCGCCCGGCACCACAGGAGGGGTCGCTGGCATGTACTATGTACTGTAAGTATGTCTTTGGAAGTATAGTATTTAATGATATTTGGCACAGACAAACCAGACATGCATCCGAATTTCAGTGGCCAATCAATGGTAGTTTCGAGATCCCCCGTATTGAATACCTAGAATCGGTCTTGCTGAAAAAAGAAGGCCAGACCTGCAGCATTTGATGTTTTGCAGAATTGCAAAAAAGAAGCGTTGCAGCAGCTTAAAAGTAGGGATAAAAATGCACGCCGTCATAAAACAAATGCCGAAAAGGCGTTGTTATATGATAAGGAAAAACATTTGGAGTCAGTCAAAAATATGGATAGGGCTTTCTCCCTAGGTATCCAGAAAATGTATCCCTCTAAAGATTTCCATGTTTCCGAAGAATTTATAGAAAAATTGTTAAACGAACGCAGACCTGGTGCCTCTGCGGCACCTCCGTATGATCCTCTCCCGGGTGCTCTGCCCATTCCTGCTGTTATTCCTGTTCCCCTTGTGCAACCTATTGTTCCTATTCCTTTAGTTGTTATTCCTCCACCTATCGCACCACCCCTTCCTCTTACGCCGATCGTTGCACCCCCATTGAATTTGCCCGCACCTCTGCTCCTGAGTGGTTCTGTATTGACTGAACTTCACCAGGGTGCGGGGTCGAAGATTGTCACTCGAAAAACTGTTTCTGCAGACAAGAAACAGGAATTATTTGCATGGGCTTAGCACTGTATGGAGAAAGGTGATCAAGTTAACGTTTTTTCCATATTATCAAATATGGACAATTTTCCAGAGAAAAATGTTTTTATCAAATGTTTGGGGACTCATTTATGTGTAATGTGGGGTAGATTACACAATTCGGATCTCCCACAAGGGGTGAGGGATCTAAATACTTTAGCACTTTCGAGGGACACAGAGGAGAAAGTACATGGTCATGTTGAGAGATTGTTTGAGTATAGGAGGGACTTTGCGAAATCACGAGATGAGGATGATGAAAACGACAGTATATATGTGCAGAAACGGTTCCTTCCGTGTCGTAGATCGACATCTGAGGAAGTACGAATTTGTACCAAAGATGCGATTCGATGGATCTCGGATTCATCGATACCGCCAGATGAAGTATATGACACGTATAGTCAGTATACAGTAGAAATGCAGAAGAAGGTGATTCAGGTAATGGTACAGTACCTGCAGGAAGAATGTGTAAGGAAGAAGGTTAGTTGTCCCATAGAGTTATTGAAAATTTGTAAAAGGGCTTTTTCGCCCGACACTTCTTCAGCTGCCTTAGCGCTCGACCTGGCTCTGTTGCTTAGTAAGCGGTCAGAGTTACCTACATCTCAGTTGCCTATGAGAGAGGTTCCTCCGACATTTGTCCCTAAGGTTGAGATTCCCGCTAACGCTGGGACTGGTGCACCCGCTGTGGACATCCCTGCACACTATGTATCGCAATTTGTTCACGTCCCGTTTTCACGACAGGAAGTGAACACTATTAGACAATCAATTCCCGATATTAGGAAGAACCCGACAGGATTCTACAAAGAGATAGAGTCCGTTTTGCAGTCCTCTGTGTTCACCTTAAGTGACATTGACTTGCTATTCCCTGTGCTCCTGCCCGTAGATTTATGGAAGCAGGTTCGAACAATAGACGATGTGCCAGGATTAGGAGATACGTGGGCTAACATGACTAGGTTTGACGGGGAAAGACCAGCTGGTCAGAAACCACCTAAGGTAATACTTACTTTGCCTGATAGAATTGTCGCAAAATTGAAAACCATAATTCCTGAGAAAAGAATTATTTGGGACAAGTTTACGGCCTGTGTTCAAGGAAAAACTGAAGGTGCCACCGAGTTCTTTAATAGATTCGAACAGGTATTCTCTGATTTCAGTGGACAGGACTTGGGCACGGAGTCTGGGAAAAGGTTGTTTGTGGACAAATTTGTACGTGGGTTGTTGCCCGACATCCAGTCACAGATTATGTCCTCTG
The DNA here is from genome assembly GCF_040938575.1 of Ambystoma mexicanum. Lineage (NCBI taxonomy): Eukaryota > Metazoa > Chordata > Amphibia > Caudata > Ambystomatidae > Ambystoma > Ambystoma mexicanum. Next base: position 20,686,375 of record NC_090938.1, read on the forward strand.
AGAGCGCTTGGCAGGCGAAATCCCAATCTGAAGTTTTGCACATGGCTCAGTATTATGGGAACCGTGTGAATAATGAAAAAGAGAAAATAGAGAAGAGGAAAGGAGATTTGAAAACTAAAGTATTGTTACAACAAATCATTACAAATCCCAGAGGAGGTACGTCACAGACCAGAGGTCAGTATGTCCCAAAAGGAAACGCTCCTTTGGGTTCTGTGAATGTTAATCAATGTGCCTATTGCCGCCAGGAAGGTCATTGGCGAGCACAGTGCCCTGTCCTTCGCCAAAGGTCAAACAATGCATTTGGGAGTATGGGTAGACGACCTAGAGGTCGCCCCGGAGCAGGGGGCCCTGATAGAGGTCAGTTTTCGCAAGATCCTCAGCAACCTTTTTCACGGGAAAATCAGATTCCGAGTGTGGATACAAGAAACATATTTGATCACCCTTCTGCTGCCTACCTTTCTGAAGAGCTTCCTTCCGATGACATTTTGCTTCGTTAGGACTGCCCGAAGCAGGGTTTGGAACCTTCACCTATTCCCGTTAATCAGAAAGGCCCCTACGTTGAATTGTTAGTGGGGAATAGGAAACATCAGTTTTTGATAGACACTGGAGCACAGAAGTGCTCCATTAATCATTCCCGGGTTCCAAACATTACACTGTCAGGGCAAACAAATGTTTCTGTAGGGTTTTCTGGTATACCAATTGTTTGTCCGGTTTCTTCGCCGGTGTCTGTTTCTCTGGGTCCCTTTACGGACCATTGTCCCTTCCTTCTGACTTCGAACTGTGGAGAAAATTTGCTGGGGTTAAATTTGTTGAAGAAACTGAATGCAGTCATTCATTGTTCCTCTGACGGAGTGCGACTGACGGTTTCACCACAGCAACTTCCCAGTTCTCAGTTTCTGACTCGACCATTGCCTCCTGAGTTTAGTGTTGTTCCGGAATGTTTATGGGCGGTTGACGACAATGATGTTGGGGTATTACAGATTGAGCCCGTTAGGATAGTTTTGAAACATGGAGTTAAATTACCACGCATTCCGCAATATAAGATATCAATTGAATGCGAGCGTGCTTTGAAGCGCATTATCTCTGATTTTGTGCATCGAGGGGTGATTGAAGAGATTGCAGGTAGTTTATGTAACAGCCCGATTTTGCCTGTATACAAGAAAGGCGACAATGCAATCCCATACCATTTTATAATTGATCTTCGTGCTATTAACAAAGTTCTCGCCCCACAATTTCCAATTGTGCCTGATGTAACAACGATACTAACAATGATCCCTGCTACAGCCACGTATTTTAGTGTTGTGGATCTAAAGAATGCTTTCTTTAGCATTCCTATACACAAGGAGAGTAGATATTTGTTCGCGTTCACCTTGGGTGGACGTTCATTTACATTTACTCGTGCACCTCAAGGGTATACTGAAAGTCCAAGCATTTATAGTAGAGCTTTGAAAGAGCAGCTTGACACCCTTGAATTGCCACCTACTTGTACACTACTTCAGTATGTCGATGATTTGCTTTTGGCTGCAGATTCTGAAAGTGCTTGTAAAGAAGGCACTGTACTGTTGCTTGTTCATCTAGCTAAAAATGGTCATAAAGCTTCGCTCAAAAAATGTCAATACTGTTGTCAGGAGGTCGCCTATTTAGGCTACCTCCTGTCAAAGGAGGGGAGAAGATTGACACCTGAAAGAATAAAACACATTTCTGGCATGTCTGTTCCAAATACGCAGAAGGAAGTCAGGGCCTTAATAGGTATGGCTTCTTACTGTAGGTTGTGGATCCCAAACTTTTCACTAGTGATAAAACCGATGTTGGCTTTGACGAAGAAGGGCATTTCTTTGCCGCTGCCATGGAAGTCGGAACATCAACGATCATTTGAGCTTCTCAAAACCGCGTTATGCTCTGCACCGGTTCTGGGTACTCCAAATTATGACAAGTCCTTTGTGTTGTTTGTGCATGAATGTGATGGATGTGCTTTGGCTGTGTTAACACAGGAACATGGAGGGAAGAATAGGCCGTGCGGCTACTATTCCTCCGCCCTTGATCCAGTCGCATGCGTTTTGCCAAGATGTTTGCGAGCTGTCGCTGCTGCTGCCTCGTCTGTAAAACAGAGTGAGGGAATGGTCCTAGGACATGATTTAATTTTGATGGTACCTCACTCTGTAGATGTCCTATTAAATAAAACCCAAACGCAACACCTCACCTCTGCACGACTGACGAGGTATGAATTAATTTTGTTCGCCCTTCACATTCAAATTAAGAGGTGTTGTGTTCTTAATCCGGCTGAACTCCTACCTTTCCCACAAAATACTGTTTGCGGTGACGAAGAATTACATGACTGCCTGTATACCACTGAATAGGAAACGAAGGGCAGGATAGACCTTATAGATACTCCTTTGGACAATGCAGAAGGGGAGCTGTTTTGTGATGGCTCCTGCTTCAAACTTCCAGATGGTACATCTACAGCTGCTTACGCAGTTACTACGTTGAGTACGGTTGTTGAAACTAAGAGAATTCCGCATAACTCCGCGCAGGCCGCAGAGATTATAGCGTTGACCCGAGCTTGTGAACTCTCCGAAGGACGTATAGTAAACATATATAATGATAGTCAGTACGCCTTTGGGGTGGCTCACAACTTCGGGAGGCTCTGGTCGGAAAGAGGGTTCCTAACCTCACATGGGACCAAGAACCAGCATGGTCCCCTGATAGTGCAATTGCTCTCGGCACTCTCATTCCCTAGGCAGTTAGCGATCATGAAATGTGCAGCACATCGTAAGGTCATAGATGATGTGGGAAAAGGGAACGCTTTTGCTGACCAGATAGCTAGGCAAACGGCTACAGACCTTAGCGCGGACATGTATGCTCTAAGGGAAACAAAAGATGCCTATGTAATGGATGAGGGTATTGGGTCTGTGCGAGATATCCAAACTGATGCCACATTAGAAGAGTCTAAAAAATGGGCCGAAGGAATGGGGAAATTGGATGACGATGGGTGTTGGGTGGATACATCTGAAGGAAAATGGTTGCTCCCTGATTCATATGTACTTGCAATGGTTAGAATGGCACACGGTCCTACACATGTGTGTGCCCAGCAGATCACGAAAATGTTAGAACAAGTATGGGTGAATGATAAAATTTCGAAGATTGCACAGCGCCATGTTCAGAATTGTATGATTTGCTTACAGCACAATGTGGGGAAGGGGACAGTAACTCCAAGGGGAAGCTTTGGGCCCCCTTCTGTTCCCTTCGAGGTCATCCACTTTGATCTTATTGTGATGGAACGGTGTTACAATCTAAAATATGTTCTTGTGATTATTTGTGCTTTTAGTAAATGGGTCGAGGCTTTCCCCGTTAAAGATGCTACTGCCATGACCACTGCAAAGACTATGGTAAAATAATTCTTTCCACGATTTGGGCTTCCAAGGGTAATTTGGTCGGACAATGGTCCCCATTTTGATGCAGCAGTAATTTTGCAGATATGCACAGCGTTACACATTGAAAAACGATTTCACTCAGCTAGACATCCTCAAAGTGCTGGGTTGGTAGAGAGACATAAGGGCATCCTAAAGAATAAGCTTGCAAAAACATGTGCCGATACCAAACTGAAATGGCCAGATGCCTTACCTATTGTATTGTTAGCCATGCGTACCACACCTCAAACTAAGACTGGGCTCTCTCCATTTGAGGTAGTGATGGGGAGACCTGCTAACATTTGGGGTCTTCCGAAGCCTAAAGCATTGAGGGAGGTTGACAATGTATTACTTGTAGACTATTGTAACCAGTTGACTAAAAATCTGTATCTCATTTATCATCAGGTCCAATCAGCTTTACCTGTACGGTTTACGGGCCCAGGACACGATATTCAGCCTGGAAGTTGGGTCCTAGTGAAGGCCTACGAAAGTTCTTCCTGTCTCGCTCCTCGCTGGAGGGGACCCTACCAGGTGCTGTTGGTCACCCAGACAGCAGTGCGGGTGGCTGGGAAAAAGCATTGGATCCACGCGACGCATGTCAAGAAACTTCCTCACTCGACGCCACATGTTACAAAAGAAGCAGAACCCCTCGCTGACGCTACAATCTCTGATCCTGGAGTAGCAAACAGCGCTGTGAGTGTGTCGGAGAATTTCTCTGAGCCCGTGGAGCTTGGGGAACAGTCCATTTCGTCTCCGCGCTCTTTGAAAAAGTCACTTCCGGAAAACATTGTTTCAAGTTCTGCGACTTCTGTCGCCTCCGATACGCCGCTTCCCTCAGGAAGTGACGTTGCCTTATTTCCGGATCAAACAGTTCTGGGTACCACCAGGTACAACCTTCGACGAAGAAAATAGAACTACGGCACGGGTCTTTTCAGTGCATTTGGAAAGAAGAAGTGATTTAAAGTTTTCTCTTGTAAAAGAAAGTTCCTTTCGAACAAAAGAAAAAAAAAAGGGATTCTGCTGGCTAGGGTTGGGAAGGACTAAGAAGTTGCGCGACCGTAGTGTCGCCAACAACGAACATTGGGGTCGCCGATTGAGAAACTACGATGCCTGCCACCTCCACCGCTGCTCCCCGCATTGGACTTGTAAATAAGGGGGTGACCAACTCAGACAACGAACAATGTGCCTGGGCCCCGAAAACGTATTGCTGTGTTGTCTTAATAATATTCGGAATTTGTGTAATTACTGCTGTTGGACTTTGGTACTTCGAAGAAATTTACCCTCTAAAACCTCTACTGCCAATTGAGATTGTACCTACTGCTTTGACTCGCTCTGTACACCTTCACACCTTGTCACCTAGAGACTCCCAGCATAGACGAAAGTATCATAATAACACTTTAATGATAGTAATAAATGCAACGCATGCCATTTTTAATAAGAGTAATTGCTGGATTTGCACCCATTTACCGCAACATGGGAACAAGGGGCTAGGATGGTATATTCACCCTTTACCTTTAACAACTGCTTGCTATGCTTCTCTTAGAGCACTATTCTTTGGCCGTTGGAATGATAGCATCTCATGGAACTTTGATGGAACTAATTTAAATGATTTTGAGAAACATGAATTGACTCCCCTGGGATTCTATAGAAGTAGACCTAATGTTGCTTCTATTAGGCCATCTGATAAACTATCTCTTCCTTTCCAAACTCTAATTTCCTTTAAAATGGCTCCGATAGGCAATAAGGACGCTGTGCCCCCTTCCTACTCTATTAATCATAGCCCCGATTCAGTCCCCTTCTGTGTACAAAGAAATGGCACTCAGCCAATGGGAGATTGTGAAGGTTGTGTAAACATTGTAAATTTGACTGGGGAGAACAGGCCTCTGTATGTAGGGGGGCCTGTTTATTTTGTTTGTGGTAGTTCAGCATTTCCCTGGTTGCCCAAGGATTGGCAGGGAACCTGTTATGTAGGAATCCTGTTACCTGGGGTATTTGTAGCTAGTACATTGGAAGTTTCTAAGGGTCGTCCACGACGGGACGAGAACGGAGATACCCCTGAGCAAGTATTGGGAGATATAGCAAAATCAGTTGTGCCATTTTGGGGACAGATAGCAAACTCTGAAAACATTAGGGGGCTAGCAAGAGTACTGGAGAGAACCATCAACCGGATCACGGATATACTCTACAATATGACACTAGAACAAAAGGCAATAAGATTGGTAGCGCTCCAATATCGGATGGCATTAGATGTCATCCTGGCAGAACGTGGTGGAGTATGCAAATTAGTGGGGTCCGCTTGCTGTGTTTTCGTACCAGATTCCTCACAGACAATTTTCAAAGCAATACAGAACTTGCACATCCTCAGTTCTGAGGTGTATGTTCCGGTGGGAGATTGGAATATTAGCACCTGGTTCTGGGATTCTCTACGATCCAGGGGTTGGAAGGTGCTTTCTGTTATCCTGGTTATTTTGGGAATCCTGCTATTCCTTTGTTGCTGTCTCCAATGTCTACCTAGTATATGTGCAATGCTAGGGGGATGTTGTGCTCAAGCGGTGAGCACAGTAGGGCACAAAATGTATGCCCCAGACATAGCATCTAAAGAGTTTGTGTTACAAGAGGTTCTGATGAACGACCTAATGGCTCTAGACATTACAGATAATGATTCAGGATGTATGGACAACAATGCATGGGGTTATTTACAGAAGTATTAGAAATGATATTAGCACTTGGCATAGGCCAAAAGGAGGGTTTGTCGGAATTGAAACAATATTATGCCTCCTATCGCAACAATTGTATGTGTATTGGCCTACGCCAAGTTGTCTAAACATCATATGCGAACAAACTCCGTGGCAAGGTCTTGACCTTAGAGAAAGTAATGTAAGTCGCCATCTTGGATTAAGCCACCATTTTAGGTTCTCTTGTAATGTGGAAGTCACCCTGAACATCAAAATGGAGGCCGAATGACATTCTGAGTAAGACTCTGGCCGAAGTGACCTCCGTACACACGAATAATTAATATGCCTGCAGGCCACTTGTCGGGGTTGCGAACTGAGACCTTGTCCTATTTTGACCTATGTGTAAATGTACAACTATATCAGCGAAACTAATCAAAATGCATATATTTTAGGATTGACCTGGCAAGGAACCCATGAGCCCGACTCCTAGAATGGTTAACCCGCGAGGGGGTTGGCCAAGGGCTGGATAAAGAGTATAAAAAGCCCAAGTATTCCAATGTACGGTCTCTCTTCCTAATGCATCGAACCTTCGTTGAAGTTCGTTACGTTACTCTGAGAGCCGAATAGCTATCTGTTTGTCAATTGACTTTGGTAACTGTTGTAGCTTTTGAATAAAGCACTTGTATGTTCTTTGTAACCTGTGTTGGTGTGTTTCTTTTGGGCTTCCCGGCCTCATATTATCTTTCTGTTTCCACAGGAGGACCTCTGCCCCTGCTCCTTTCATTCTGTTTCTTAACCGAAAAAGACAGATGTCACCAACTTCAAGATATTTGCACAATATTCTTTTGGTCGCCATGCTGTCAGCAACAGCTGGGGTGGCATGTACACTCCTAACAACATGATTATCGCCCACACATAGAGATAGAAAGAGAGAGACTGAGACATAGAGGGAGACATAAAACATGAGAGAGAGAGAGAGAGAGAGAGAGAGAGAGAGAGGCAGAGAGACAGAAAGACGTAGACGTAGAGTCAGACATAGAATGAGAGAGAGCGAGAGAGAGACAAACTCTTTTCTTTGTTTTGGATTTATAAAGTGCAAAGCTTTCTGGGAAGCGAGAAAGTGGTGTATGTAGGGAGCACAGTCAGTGGTTACAGGTGAGGTGTGAGGGGTAGCAGAGGAGCTGGGAGGAGAAAGGGGAGGGGGGAGTGGGGAGGCTCTGAGGGAAAGAGCTGTGATTCAGAGGAGCAATCAGCGTTTAGCAGAGGTGTTGCTAGGTCTGGAAAAGATCCGTGGCTGTGCTACTGTCAGCAGGAATGTCGCAACTAGGGCCAGCTAGTCTTTTCGTTGTAGCCCCTGAGCTTCTATCCAGGCTACAACCAAAAGATCTGCGGCTATAGCCCCATCCCTTGCAACGCCTCTGGCATTTGGGTAGGTGCTGTAGAGTCTTCAGACCCCTCCTGAAGTGTAGGATGCTGGGGGACAATCTAATCTGTATTTCAGAAACAGAGTGCATAGCAGGGAATGGCCTCTTGCCTGTTTGCCCCCTTTTACGGTTCTTTGTTTCCAGCCTGGCGATGTTGCAGTTTCTAGTGCTCTGCTGTCCTCCAGATGTTGTGAATATATCCGCCACATGTCAGTGATATGGGGTCCAGCTGCAGTAAAAATGTATTTTAAAGTTTATTTCGAACCTTGTTCATCTTTGTACAGAGTTATGTTTATAAAGATTTCCTTTGTTCCCAGGTCCTCTACTCGTGTTTCACCAGTAATTAGACTGGTGGCTCATCAGGAGGAAAATGGTGGATGGTTTGGGATCTAATACTGTTGATGCAGTTCCAATTTAAAAAAGCATTTTCTTAAATGATTTCAAAAGGTGCATCATTTTTTCCTTTCTTCGCATGAATGCGCTTTTAGGTTTTAAAATGTAGCCAGTGATGAGTCTCATGTAAGGGCATTCATGCGAAGAAAGGAAAAAATGAAGCACCTTTTGAACTCATTTAAGAAAATGCTTTTTTAAATTTAATTACTGGTGAAACATGTGTCAAGGACCAGGGAACAAAGGAAATCTTTAAAAACATAACTCTGTACAAAGATGAACAATGTTCGAAATAATCTTTAAAATGAATTTTTACTGCTAAATCAAGTGACTTGCTTTTTGAATATCAATCCAGTTTGGTGCATCCTTAGCTGTTCACATTTTCACAATTTTTCTCTTATCTTTAAGTATTGGGCAAACACAATACTTGGACTGGCAGGTCAACCACAAATAACACCCAATTCAAAACACGAGGTTCGCCAGGGGTCTGAATTATGTTTGCAAACACACATGTTACTTTCTCTCTAGGCTGGACTACTGCAACAGCCCCTTTCTAAATCTACCTGCCTCTACTCTCCATCCTCTACAACTCATCCAGAACAGGACTGCAAGACTTGTCCTTGGCCTCAAGCCCAGGGATCGAATCTCTCCAGCTCTGAAATCTCTCCATTGGCTCCCAGTGGCGACAAGGATCAAGTTCAAGACCCTCTGCATTGTCCACAAGGCCTTCTGGTGCCTGGAACCTCAATATCTCTCTCTACGGAAATATCTTCCTACTCGAGCTATACGCTCCTCCACCTCCAACTCCCCGAGGATCAGTTGCATCTCCAAGCAACAAGTTGGGGGCAGATCTCTTTCTTCGGCTGGTGCCTACCTCTGGAACAGCCTCCCTGCCTCTCTGAAACTTGAGCAGAACGTCTCTGGTTCCAGAAGTACCTCAAGACCGTTGTCTTGGCTTCTGCATTCTCTCTTCCTCTTCTCTGGTGATATCCTGCCTGATACTTGCACTGGTCACCTGGCTACCCTCTGAATTCGGGCCCAGGTCCCTGCCCGTCCAACTGCACACCTGCAATGCCTACTGGCACCCCCTGCACTTGTGGGCTGCATCTGTAACCCTACAGTCCCCTTTCCTGCACTTTTTAGACACCTGTTGTCTGCAACTTTAACACTCACACTTGCTGGCTGCACTACTTGTGTTGATTCCTGTCCTGCACTTGTCCATCCCCCACCGCCCCCTGCCCTGGCACTTCTTCCCTCCCCGCTCCCTTGCACTTGTGTGTTCTCAATGTCACTAGGCCTAGTAAGATCACAGTTTTTGGTCCTCCCTCCGTTTCCCCCTTGCCTTGTCGCGCCTTGAAACACTTGTGTATGGGCGCGTTATAAATGCCATGTCATATCATGATCATATCCTACCCCCACTCCTGCTGACACAGAAGTTCAGAACCTTGCAACACCCGTAGCGGACATGGCGCTTCTGTCCGCGAGTGTTAATACTGCCCCCAGCCCCTTTCCTACAGCACCAAAAGAATCTGACTTGGTATGCCAAAAATCCATGTGCGCCGATAAGGGTGGGGCCATGCAAAAACACACAAAGTAGCTTCACAAACGAAACTGTCCAACAAGTGAAGCTGGTCCTGAGTGCATCACATTTTCTAGAAAGGTCCATTACATAGAAAGATCCGTCTCATTGAAGACCTCCTCTCGCAATGCTCAATGCATTCAATATACATAAAAAAAGAAGTACCTCTGTTGCAGATCCGACGTGTCTAAGATGGCATCTTAAATGATAAGAAGTTTCAAAAGCACTCCCGAACAAACCAGAGTTCCCTGAAATACAATCCCAAAATAACGCCTCAAGAGAAGCGAAGCAATGGTCCTTATATCAGACCCCTGTGTCAGATGTTGATTTGTTAGAAGCCACCGGGGCCCTACAACCAGAGATCAGAAATAAACTGCCCTGTGAGATAGGGCCTGCAGTTGAGAGGACATTGTTGTTTTCTACTGGGAAGGAGGTCCCTTAAGACTTTGGAACTGTGGAGAATTTACATGCGTTGGAAGAGAGAGAAGGAACTGCAGATTTCTGTTCTAGCCAATGTTAATGCGGTTCAGAATCATCCAATGTCCACTCAATCCCTGTTACCCAGAGTCCTAGAACCCTCCCACCTTGAAACGGAGAAGGAGAAACATCAAACGACCCCAATGCTGGCGGCTCGCTTAACGAAAGACATTGCAGACTTAACTCTGCGATTAGAAGCAGGTCAACTGAATGGTAATCGTTGGTGTTCTAACTCGGTCGAACCCGCACACCATAGCCAACCCTGCCAGGTGAAAAAATGTAAACCTTTCTTAACTCCATCGATTTTGAGAACTTTGATTGAGAACGAAAATGGTTCTCACCATATGCTTACAACTGTGGCTCTATCTTCTGCTTATGCCCCTGGAACATGCACTTTGCTGAATCCTAAAACATCTCAGTGGCAATCGATCAGCAGTGATGATGAGTCTAGTGAAGAACATGACTCTGATTCAACTGGCGTTGACTTGGTTGACACCAAGGAAGAGACCCGCAGAAGGAGCATCGCATGGAATCAACTTTGACGGAGACGGAATCCTGTCGATAATAAAGAAAGTTACCAAGTCCCGAGATCCAGGGCCAGATGGTCCAACAAATGACATACTGAAGGCCGCCCCGGAAGAATGGGCATATTTCTGTCTGATCCTGTTCAAAAGGATTGTGATGATGGGTCGGGTGCCAGCATCATGCAAGAAATCGGTGGTGGTCCCAATTTTCAAGAAGGGCAATAGAGCGGATCCAAGAACTACCGCCCGATCAGCCTTCTTGACGCCTTCGCAAAGATCTTTGCTGCGATCTTGCTGAGGCTACTAAACAATTGGGTACGAGTTTCAGAAGCCTTCGATCCTCGACAAAAAGGGTTTGTCACTGGAGTAGGATGTCATTTAAACCTGTTAATACTGAATCGGTATACAGGGACATCACTACATGTAAGGCCTGAGCCGTAAGGGCATTTGACCCGGAGCATGCAAACACATGAGGGACTGAAGCAGGGTTGTTCCCTTGCTGCAGCGTTATTTAACTTTTTAATCTCTGAGCTACGTGATGTCATAGATCCAGCCCCTTCATGTTCACCGAAGATCAATAGCTGCATGATGGCATGCCTCCTGTATGCTGATGACATTGTTATCTTGGGCAGAACCCAGCATGGCCTCCATAGGAAATTAGATGTACTACAACTGTATGTAGAAGAGAATGGATTACAGATCAACTCTAGCAAATCTGAAATTCTAATCCTACAGAATAGAAGAGGTCGACAAATTAAGATGCCAAGTTGGACTTAAAACAAGCACAGAATCCGTCCAGTCTTTGCCATAAAATATCTCGGCGCAATGATAAGCACAAGTCCTTCTGACACTCCCTGGAAGGGGCACTTGGAAAGGAAACTTAAACGTCTAACTGCTCAGGGGGTTTTAATAGGGAAAAAATGTGGAAAGCTTTCACTCCAACCAGTCATCCACTTCTATAACCAGAAAGTGACACCGGCTATTATTTACGCTGCCGAATCTTGCCTCGGCTTACCATGGGAGACATGGGAGCGCCTCGAGGGAAAATTCTGGAGACGGATCCTGCGTTTGCCAAATGCCGTCCCGATGGCAGCAATAAGACACAAGATTGGTCTCTTGTCTTTACAGGTAAGGATGGTTTGGATATCGCTCCTCCTTTACAGTCAATCACAGGACCCTAATTGTCCACCCCAATTCGAGATCCTTTTACAAAATACTGTGACTACCCCGGATCGGTCCTTGTATAGGTGGATGAGGAGTTGCAGTGTCGTCCTGGCACGCTTGGCACTACCCACAGGTAGTTTGACTGGGAATCCCACCCTGGTGAGAAAGACTCTATGGGATGATGACTGGAGGGGTACGGAATCAAAGAGGGCAACCTTGGAAAGACACACCTTATCTAAAACATTATCAGGACTTCCCAACGCGACACCTGGATGCTTGAGAAGATCTCCAAGTGTCAGACACAGAGCTCTCTCTATGCCTTAGATGTCGCTTGAATATCCTACAAACAGGGTCGACTCTATAGATACGGAATGAGAGTCTGATGTGTGCAGACTATGACACACAGAAATAGAAACCTTAAATCATCTTATCTTGTTCTGTCCTGAGTTAAGAACCTAGAGGACGCTGCACCTCCCTAGTCGACTGTCTGGAAAACTCCAGACGCACGGTGGGAGGCCTGGTCTGGTGGAGGAAATGTGGGGGTGACATAGGCTTTGGGGACGTTTTTGGAGATGCTGTTTTTAAGAAAATGTAATGACCTGGATGAAATGAAGTAACTGAGGCGTTTTATTTGTAGAAGATTTTCTGTTTTGAAATTATGAATGGCAAAAGTGTGTAACTAACTAAAAAAGAGAGAGCGCTCTCCCGACCTGTAAGGTCCTCCGCTGACTCCTCAGCAAGGATAAGAAGATCCTTGAGTCCCTTTGCCTGCTCACCAGGCCATGTGAATTAAGCCCCCTCTAGCCCCCTCCCCCACCGTCATCTCTGCAGAACTGAACTTGCACACCCCAAGAGGACGCTGGCAGCTGCCAACACTGGCCTTCTCGGGATACCAAGATTCAAGCACAGCTGGCAACGGGGGCATCTAAATTGACGTGATTGGGACCCAGAAGTGCAAGGCCTGGCCTGTCTATCGCTTCAAGGCTACAGGAAACCTACAGGCTTTTCCCAGCCCATCACTGAGCCTCCAGTGACGTTAACTGTCGCCGACAGACGCAGGGCCGTGACTGCCTGGCTCCCAGCTCCAAGTGGCAGACATCTTGCCTGCCAGTCTGGCTGCTGGTTCTTTAATTGCAGTGGTAGTGCCACCACAGCATGAATGAATGCGCGGCCAGTGCCTTTTCAGCTTAAATGTGTGCATGGAAATGGATGCGCTCAGTCAGCAGCTCAGTGCCAGCCCTGTCACTCAGTTTCATCAGTAGAACGCCAGCGAGCCAGGGACTTGGAGTCAGGCAGCCACCAACTAGAGGTGTGTTCATCCCACGGTGATGGCTGCACAAACACTGGGCCTTATTATGAGTTTGGCGGCAGTGGATGTAGGGAATTACTGCCACTTTTACCACACAACCAAATGAGTAGTAATTCCAATTGGAACTAGCCGGGCAGAATGAGTGAAAACATATGGCGGAATTAGCGCCAGCACGAATTCCGCTGGTGGAATTACGGTTGAGATTCAAAGCGGCAGAAATGGGCTGCAATTCCATCACAAACACATTGCAGTTACCTCCACTTGAAAGGTGGGAGTAAATTCATACAGGTGATGGAAATTAAGGCACAGGTGCACCTAATCCACTCAGAAAGGGTGCATAAGGGGCCTAGCTTCCCCAAACACACTTCCCAACACCATGTGGCCGCTAGCTGTTGTGAGCTGGGACATGCAGCACCTTCTGCTCTGCACTGAGCTGCAGAGGCTGGAACAGCAGCACCCGAGTCTAGCTGCCTCCAACATGGTGCTACAAACTGTATTAGGTGTCTCACTAGGTACTCTGCTAATCTCTCCCAGTCCCCACTGACGTGTTGTGCCATATGATTCTGCTGCCTTTCTGACTGTGCTATGCCCACATAATCCTAGTTGCCTTGAATGCGTTTTCTTGGGTTGGTCAAGCCATATCTAGCTGACTTACTACGTGCTGCGCCTAATTGATTTTGCTGCCATTTGACTGTGATAGGTTGACAGTTGCACCCAGATAATGGTATAATACGAACTTAACTGCCTACTACGTGCCTTTTGAATGTGATCTGAGCACATGACTTGAGTTGCACCTACAAAAGGGCACTAAACAAATTTAACTAGCCATTATATGCTACGTGCCATGCTAAAATACTTCAATTGCTGCCTTCAAGTGCTGTCCCAGAATAACGTTGTTGCCCTCATATGTGCTATGTGAACTGGATCTTAGCTGAATTCTACATAGAGTTCCATAACAAATGGCCCGAGGAATTGCTTCATCGCCCATCAATACCTCTACTCTTGCTCCCTAAGTCTACACCCAATAGGTCTCCCAACCTCTGGCGCAATAACAACGTTAGACTACAGCTCTTTATACTACAGTACTTCTTCTCCTTTGTGGCCCACGACCGCCTAATATGCTTCTGGGCCACCTAGCATTACCCTCACAGATGTTAGTCACACTCTTCACCATATTAGCCTGGGCTCCTTTACATACTGCCCACTTACAGCTCACTAGCTCCACTACACCCATATCTGCCACTGGCAGGATGACTAATCCCGTCAATAGTCACTCTCTGCATCAGCCACCACCACAGATATCTCCCTCACACAGCAACACTGTGGGAGCGTTCCAGTCAAGTGACACACTACTCAGCGACTCACCCACACCTGCTAATCCTTATCTAAATTCACCCGCCTTATGGCTTGAACACTTCGCTAAGAAACCTCTACCTAATCAACCCTGTGCTTTGCACTTAAAAAACTACAGACTGGGCTCTGGAACTTCCGTATCACCAGTTGCACGCAGAAACCTTGCACTCTGACCAAATAACCTACTCTGAGTCACAGTCACTCTGTGCCCTCATCATCTCACTCCAAACCTATTCCCAACATTCTACCACACACTCCTAAAGTCACGCATATCAAGGGCGCACTAATCAATGCGAGGTCCCTCCCTGCACAGGCATTGGACATGGCAGGTCTTATAAAGACTCGAGATCTTGATTTTATCGCCATAACAGAGACCTGGCTCCATGCAGCTTCTGGACCACTTATCTTGCACGCCATACCAACGGACTACTCCATCACTAGATGTGACCGTAACACCTCACAATCTAGAGGGGGCGGAGTGGCCTTCATACATAAACATTCACTAGGGATTAGAGCGATGCCTAGCCAAAGGTTTCCCTCATCTGAGATACTCTCAGTCAAGCTTCCCATCTCTCCTAATCAAACTGCCACCTTACAATCATTTACAGACCGCCTGGCCCGGCAACATCCTTTGGGGAAGACATCACATCCCTATAACTAGAACTCAAAAACTAAATCTCAAATCCTCCTATTGGTTGACTGCAATTTGGGTTTCCAAGATCCAAACGACCCAATTGCCGCCGACCTTGAGAACACTTTAACTGACCTGGGGTTTTCTCACCACATCTTTGAACCTACTCACATTAAAGGGTGGACACTCGACTGGTCAGCAGACTCCAATTGCAACATTAGCCTTCAGACCAATGCACCATGCGCTTGGTCAGACCATCATACTGTTGCCTTCAACATAGAAGCTGTCCAATGCTCCAAACAATCTATTGCTCCGGCCCTGCCTACTAGAAATAAAAGGGACATAACAAAAGACAAACTTTTCCCTCTTGTTCTTCCCTCCATTAGCGAAGCGGCTGCTTCATGCTCTGATCCTTCGATGCTAGCAGAAACATATAATCATGTTATGCTCCCAGCACTGAACTCAATCGCCCCACTCAAACTTAGGAAATCTAAGCCTCGTGCACACCTCAACGCATGGTTCACACCACATCTGAGAGTGCTATGAAAAGAAAAATGCAATGCTGAAGCCCGTTGGAAAAGTCATCCTTCTGATGCCCTTAAGGACGGTCTCATCATAGCTTCCATTAATTACATAGAGGCTATCCTCCAGGCCAAAAAAGACATCTTCAACAAACGTATGACGCAAGCAGAATCTAACACTAAAGAAGTATTCATGATCCTGAAGGAACTTGAATCGCCTGCTACTCCCCCTGATTCTTGCATTAAAGACACCATAATGGTCCTCGAGCATACAGAAAGCACTTTTGGACAACATTGCTACTCTCCAAACTAAAATCAAAGCTAAGCAAAATTGCCTACAATCAGACAGGCAACTTAATACTCTTAAGACTGTAATCCTACAGGCCATTCCTAACATCAAACCTTTCAGCTTCTCCCCACTCACTATCGCTGAAGTTGAATGCATCATTAATAAAATCAAACCTTTCAATTGTCAAGGCGACTCTTGTCCAGCCCCCATTATGAAGGAGGCCTCCCACGAGCTAGCCCGATTCATTACTGCCTTTATAAATTCATCCTTCAAATCAGGTATAGTACCAGACAACCTTAAGGACACCTGGGTTATACTTCTGCTTAAAAAACCTTCCCTTGATCCTAGCTTACCTACCAACTACAGGCCTATTACCACTGTCCCATTGATGCTCAAAATACTGGACCGTGCAGCGTACCTCCAGATCCAGGACTATTTGGAAGCTAACAATCTTCTTGGTTTAAGGTAATCAGGCTTCCGGCCCAGGCATGGGACAGAAACCGCCCTTATCGACCTAAAAACACAGATTGAGACACTGAAAGACATCAGGAAAATAGCCGTGCTACCATTACTTGATCTTTCTGCGGCATTTGATTAGGTTAATCACTGCATCGTTTGTCAGCACCTTATATCAGCCGCTCACTTTTCAGACAGTGCCACTGCATGGATCAGATCCTTCTTAAGCAACAGATCTATGCTGGTTTTCTCTCCATCAGCATCCCATTACCTGTGGTGTAGCACAAGGGTCCTGTCACCAACCCTTTATAATGTGTTTACCAAACCTCTGTTGGATGCTCTTGACTATCCGGGTGTCCGGTACACTAACTATGCTGACGACACCCAGATACTCATCCCCATCACAGGTGATTAAGCAGTGGACACTAAAGCCCTGAATGACGTCTATTGGTTATTCAGGCTTGGATGGCGCAACATGAACTTTGCCTCAGTGATGACAAGACAGAATGACTTATTCTGGGCTCACACCAAGGTCTCAATAAACTTGACCCTTCCTTCAAGTCTTTCATCATTGACGGCAATGTCACCAAGGTCACCAAGAACACCAAAACTTTAGGAATCTACCACGATTCTACACTATCACTATGCAGACAAACCAATGCTGTCAGCTCAGCATCTGCAGATACATGTAAACGTATTGCTGCTTGCAGACCATTTTGACTAGTCCAAACTGCATTACCTTGGCGAGAACACTCGTCATGTCCAAGATAGACTATTGCAGCACCCTTTACCTAGGGACTAGTCAATCTAACCTCAACAAACTGCAAGTCATTCAGAATAATGCCATTAGAGCAGCATTAAACATACCCAGAAACCACCATATCTCTAACCACAGGCGCAATCTTCATTGGCTCCCTGTTAAGCATAGAATCTCCCTGAAAACACTTGCCCGGACTCACAAGTGCCTTACCAGCCAGGCACCCATCTAACTAGCCAACTGACTCACACCCCACACCTCCACCCGGCCCATGAGAGCAACCCAAGCACACAGTTTACACATCCCTAGGTTTAAACTACAAAAAGTGGGCTGCGCTAGCTTCCCGGTCCTTGCCTCTAAGCTCTGGAATACCCTTCCTAATGCTGTTAGAGCCGATTAATGCTTCCTTCCAAGTCTTCAAGAACAAAACCAAAGGATGGCTCTCAGCACAAAACATATGCATCCATCTCTTGTATGATGATTATTTAACTTGTATGTATACTTCCGTGTGGAATTTCCTGTACTCCCATGCTCCTTTGGTTAGAGGAACTGTCTGCATATCCCTTGTGCCTGTACTTTCTATATTGTATATTTTGCGCCTTACTTGAGTCCTACCTGCATGTTTACTGTAAGCGGGTAGAGTCTTCTATTCCATGTATGCAATCGTAACTTTGCCTCCTATGTTATGCACCCAGATGCCCGCGGGCCCAGTGCGCTTTATAAATAAACAAAATACAAATACACGGTACAGGGCGCAGAGAGGAGGAGGAGGAGGAGACGCCACGCAAGGCAAGTGCACATACCCCGGGTCAGGCCCTGACCCTGGACATTAACTGACAAGCAGGCTGAACAGGTAGACCATTACTGAGCTACTTGCCCTGATCCAAGATGACATGGAGCGATCAGGATAAACATTATGAAGGTCACACCCCCGGTGCTGAAGCAGAAATAGGAGATTACATCAAATTCATTTTGCTGAATTTACAATTACTGCGGAAATCAGCATGACGAAATGATCGGGTATGAAAAGAGATTGTGTTTCCATCTGTTATACCATACAAGGGGAACAGGGGTTACAGGGGTTTTCCCCGCCACCCCCTGTACGGTATAATGTGACCGGGGACTACAGGATTGTTCCCCGCTCTCCTTGTACGGTATCATGTGATGGGGGCTGCAGGGGTGTCCCCTGATGGGGGGCTGCAGGGGTGTCCCCTGCTCTCCTTGTATGGTATAATGTGATGGGGGCTGCCGGGGTGTCCCCTGATGGGGGGCTGCAGGGGTGTACCCTACCGCCCTTGTATGGTATAATGTGATGGGGGCTGCAGGGGTGTCCCCTACTCACCTTGTATGGTATAATGTGATGGGGGGCTGCAGGGGTGTCCCCCGGTCTCCTTGTATGGTATAATGTGATGGGGGCTGCAGGGGTGTCCCCTGCTCCCCTTGTATGGTATAATGTGATGGGGGCTGCAGGGGTCCCCTGCTCCCCTTGTATGGTATATTGTGATGGGGTCTGCAGGGGTGTCCCCTGATGGGGGGCTGCAGGGGTGTCCCCCCTCCCCTTGTATGGTATAATGTGATGGGGGCTGCAGGGGTGTCCCCTGATGGGGGGCTGCAGGGGTGTCCCCTGCTCACCTTGTATGGTATAATGTGATGGGGGCTGCAGGGGTGTCCCCTGCTCACCTTGTATGGTATATTGTGATGGGGGCTGCATGGGTGTTCCCCTGATGGGGGGCTGCAGGGGTGTCCCCCGCTCTCCTTGTATGGTATATTGTGATGGGGGCTGCAGGGGTGTCCCCCGCTCTCCTTGTATGGTATAATGTGATGGGGGCTGCAGGGGTGTCCCCTGATGGGGGGCTGCAGGGGTGTTCCCCGCTCTCCTTGTATGGTATATTGTGATGGGGGGCTGCAGGGTTGTCCCCTGCTCACCTTGTGTGGTATACTGTGATGGGGGGCTGCAGGGGTGTTCCTCTCATGGGGGGCTGCAGGGGTGTCCCCCCCTCCCCTTGTATGGTATATTGTGATGGGGGGCTGCAGGGGTGTCCCCCCTCCCCTTGTATGGTATAATGTGATGGGGGCTGCAGGGGTGTCCCCCGCTCCCCTTGTATGGTATAATGTAATGGGGGGCTGCAGGGGTGTCCCCAACCCCCCTTGTATGGTATAATGTGATGGGGGCTGCAGGGGTGTCCCCCGGTCTCCTTGTATGGTATAATGTGATGGGGGCTGCAGGGGTCCCCAGCTCTCCTTGTATGGTATAATGTGATGGGGGCTGCAGGGGTCCCCTGCTCACCTTGTATGGTATATTGTGATGGGGGTCTGCAGGGGTGTCCCCTGATGGGGGGCTGTAGGGGTGTCCCCCGCTCTCCTTGTATGGTATATTGTGATGGGGGCTGCAGGGGTCCCCTGCTCCCCTTGTATGGTATAATGTGATGGGGGCTGCAGGGGTCCCCAGCTCTCCTTGTATGGTATAATGTGATGGGGGCTGCAGGGGTCCCCTGCTCACCTTGTATGGTATATTGTGATGGGGGTCTGCAGGGGTGTCCCCTGATGGGGGGCTGCAGGGGTGTCCCCCGCTCTCCTTGTATGGTATAATGTGATGGGGGCTGCAGGGGTGTCCCCTGCTCACCTTGTATGGTATACTGTGATGGGGGCTGTATTGTTGTCCCCCGCTTCCCTTGTATGGTATACTGTGATGGGGGGCTGCAGGGGGGTCCCCCGCTCTCCTTGTATGGTATCATGTGATGGGGGCCTGCAGGGGTGTCCCCCGCTCTCCTTGTATGGTATAATGTGATGGGGGGTGCAGGGGTGTCCCCTGCTCACCTTGTATGGTATACTGTGATGGGGGCTGTAGGGTTGTCCCCCGCTTCCCTTGTATGGTATACTGTGATGGGGGCTGCAGGTGTCCCCAGCTCTCCTTGTATGGTATAATGTGATGGGGGCTGCAGGGGTCCCCTGCTCACCTTGCATGGTATATTGTGATGGGGGTCTGCAGGGGTGTCCCCTGATGGGGGGCTGCAGGGGTGTCCCCCGCTCTCCTTGTATGGTATAATGTGATGGGGGCTGCAGGGGTGTCCCCTGCTCCCCTTGTATGGTATAATGTGATGGGGGCTGCAGGGGTCCCCAGCTCTCCTTGTATGGTATAATGTGATGGGGGCTGCAGGGGTCCCCTGCTCTCCTTGTATGGTATATTGTGATGGGGGCTGCAGGGGTCCCCAGCTCTCCTTGTATGGTATATTGTGATGGGGGGCTGCAGGGGTGTCCCCCGCTCTCCTTGTATGGTATAATGTGATGGGGGCTGCAGGGGTCCCCTGCTCACCTTGTATGTGTATTGTGATGGGGGTCTGCAGGGGTGTCCCCTGATGGGGGGCGTCCCCTGATGGGGGGCTGCAGGGGTGCCCCCCGCTCTCCTTGTATGGTATAATGTGATGGGGGCTGCAGGGGTGTCCCCTGCTCACCTTGTATGGTATACTGTGATGGGGGGCTGCAGGGGGGTCCCCGCTCTCCTTGTATGGTATAATGTGATGGGGGCTGCAGGGGTGTCCCCTGATGGGGGGCTGGAGGGGTGTCCCCTACTCACCTTGTATGGTATATTGTGATGGGGGGCTGCAGGGGTGTCCCCTGATGGGGGGCTGCAGGGGTGTCCCCTGCTCACCTTGTATGGTATACTGTGATGGGGGGCTGCAGGGGTGTCCCCCGCTCTCCTTGTATGGTATACTGTGATGGGGGGCTGCAGGGGGGTCCCCGCTCTCCTTGTATGGTATAATGTGATGGGGGCTGCAGGGGTGTCCCCTGATGGGGGGCTGCAGGGGTGTCCCCTACTCACCTTGTATGGTATATTGTGATGGGGGTCTGCAGGGGTGTCCCCTGATGGGGGGCTGCAGGGGGGTCCCCGCTCTCCTTGTATGGTATAATGTGATGGGGGCTGCAGGGGTGTCCCCTGCTCACCTTGTATGGTATATTGTGATGAGGGGCTGCAGGGGGGTCCCCCGCTCTCCTTGTATGGTATCATGTGATGGGGGGCTGCAGGGGTGTTCCCCGCTTCCAATGGAATGATGGCAGTGGGAAAATGACAGAAATCAATATGCGAGTTTTAGAAATGGCAACTTAGGAACCTGTCAAATTCCACACGATGCCCAATGGTGCCATCGTGTGGAATGTGACAGTATCGTAGGATGACATTTACAAAATCACATAAGTGCACCTTTCAAGTTATTTAAAGCATGCTAACAGAAGTGTATGCGCAACCCGTTGCGAGCATTTCCGGAAGCACAATATAATCACGTGCCGAAATCAGGCACGATGTGTTCACCCCAAACCAAGGAAAACTGTGTCGTTCCTAAATGTCATAGCAACTGGCAGCTACCACGACACCACCGCATGCATGCTGTATGGCATGCCCCAGCCATGTCCCCTGGCACATCTCGCTGAGCAGGCTGTGCACTGAGTGCAACTTTGGCCTGTTGAGGGCCATTTCCAGTGTCTACACCAGACCAGAGGGGCCTCGATGTACAGGCCAGAGAAGTTGGACAACTTGTCATTGCCTGTGCCATGCTGCCCAGCATTTGCCTCAGGCAGAATGTTCCCCTACCCCCTGATAAGGACAGGCCAGCCCCAGAAGATGAGGACTCACCACCCACGGGTGCTATGCTGCCACCCAGTGAGTGGGCAGAGGGTAGGGATGGTAGTCTGCTTCGGCAACAACTGAGGGATGATTTTCTATTATCACACTGGTAAGCAAAGCTACGCATCTCTGTATGTAGACACATCATGAATGAAACGCATGTACACAACTGGGAATGTCCTAGCATTGTTTCCAGTGAATTAGAATGTAATAAAGGAATGTGAAGCGACCCCATTGCTTACCTCCCCCTCCCCAAAACTGCAGCCTCAACACACCCTCCCCACCCACCTCCCCAACTCGCCATCCCAACACACCCTCTTTCTCACTCCCTAACACACCATCCCCAACACACACTCCCCACCCACCTCCCCCTCCCCAACACACCCTCCACACCCACCTCCCCCTCCCTAATGCAACATCCACAACACTCCCTCCACACCCACCTCCCCCTCCCTAATGCAACATCCACAACACACCCTCCACACCCACCTCCCCCTCCCTAATGCAACATCCACAGCACACCCTCCCCACCCACCTCCCCCTCCCTAATGCAACATCCACAACACACCCTCTCCACCCACCTCCCCCTCCCTAATGCAACATCCACAACACACCCTCCACACCCACCTCCCCCTCCCTAATGCAACATCCACAACACACCCTCCCCAACTCGCCATCCCAACACACCAACCCCAACACACACTCCCCACCCACCTCCCCCTCCCCAACACACCCTCTCCACCCACCTCCCCCTCCCTAATGCAACATCCACAACACACCCTCCCCACCCACCTCCCCCTCCCTAATGCAACATCCACAACACACCCTCCCCACCCACCTCCCCCTCCCTAATGCAACATCCACAACACACCCTCTCCCCCCACCTCCCCCTCCCTAATGCAACATCCACAACACACCCTCCACACCCACCTCCCCCTCCCTAATGCAACATCCACAACACACCCTCTCCCCCCACCTCCCCCTCCCTAATGCAACATCCACAACACACCCTCCCCACCCACCTCCCCCTCCCTAATGCAACATCCACAACACACCTTCCACACCCACCTCCCCCTCCCTAATGCAACATCCACAACACACCCTCCCCTCCCACCTCCCCCTCCCTAATGCAACATCCACAACACACCCTCCACACCCACCTCCCCCTCCCTAATGCAACATCCACAACACACCCTTCCCACCCACCTCCCCCTCCCTAATGCAACATCCACAACACACCCTCCCCACCCACCTCCCCCTCCCTAATGCAACATCCACAACACACCCTCTCCCCCCACCTCCCCCTCCCTAATGCAACATCCACAACACACCCTCCACACCCACCTCCCCTTCCCTAATGCAACATCCACAACACACCCTACACACCCACCTCCCCCTCCCTAATGCAACATCCACAACACACCCTACACACCTACCTCCCCCTCCCTAATGCAACATCCACAACACACCCTACGCACCCACCTCCCCCTCCCTAATGCAACATCCACAACACACCCTCCCCAACTCGCCATCCCAACACACCAACCCCAACACACACTCCCCACCCACCTCCCCTTCCCAACACACCCTCCACACCCACCTCCACCTCCCTAATGCAACATCCACAACACACCCTCCACACCCACCTCCCCCTCCCTAATGCAACATCCACAACACACCCTACACACCCACCTCCCCCTCCCTAATGCAACATCCACAACACACCCTACACACCCACCTCCCCCTCCCTAATGCAACATCCACAACACACCCTCCCCAACTCGCCATCCCAACACACCAACCCCAACACACACTCCCCACCCACCTCCCCCTCCCAACACACCCTCCACACCCACCTCCACCTCCCTAATGCAACATCCACAACACACCCTACACACCCACCTCCCCCTCCCTAATGCAACATCCACAACACACCCTACACACCCACCTCCCCCTCCCTAATGCAACATCCACAACACACCCTCCCCAACTCGCCATCCCAACACACCAACCCCAACACACACTCCCCACCCACCTCCCCCTCCCAACACACCCTCCACACCCTCCTCCACCTCCCTAATGCAACATCCACAACACACCCTACACACCCACCTCCCCCTCCCTAATGCAACATCCACAACACACCCTACACACCCACCTCCCCCTCCCTAATGCAACATCCACAACACACCCTCCCCAACTCGCCATCCCAACACACCAACCCCAACACACACTCCCCACCCACCTCCCCCTCCCAACACACCCTCCACACCCACCTCCACCTCCCTAATGCAACATCCACAATACACCCTACACACCCACCTCCCCCTCCCTAATGCAACATCCACAACACACCCTCTCCCCCCACCTCCCCCTCCCTAATGCAACATCCACAACACACCCTCTCCCCCACCTCCCCCTCCCTAATGCAACATCCACAACACACCCTCTCCCCCCACCTCCCCCTCCCTAATGCAACATCCACAACACACCCTCTCCCCCCACCTCCCCCTCCCTAATGCAACATCCACAACACACCCTCTCCCCCCACCTCCCCCTCCCTAATGCAACATCCACAACACACCCTCCACACCCACCTCCCCCTCCCTAATGCAACATCCACAACACACCCTCCACACCCACCTCCCCCTCCCTAATGCAACATCCACAACACACCCTCCACACCCACCTCCCCCTCCCTAATGCAACATCCACAACACACCCTCTCCACCCACCTCCCCTTCCCTAATGCAACATCCACAACACACCCTCCCCACCCACCTCCCCCTTCCCAACACACCCTCTGCACCCACCTCGCCCTCCCTAATGCAACATCCACAACACACCCTCTCCACCCACCTCCCCACCCTAATGCAACTTCCACAACACACCCTCCACACCCACCTCCCCCTCCCTAATGCAACATCCACAACACACCCTCTCCACCCACCTCCCCCTCCCTAATGCAACATCCACAACACACCCTCCACACCCACCTCCCCCTCCCTAATGCAACATCCACAACACACCCTCCCCACCCACCTCCCCCTTCCCAACACACCCTCTGCACCCACCTCGCCCTCCCTAATGCAACATCCACAACACACCCTCTCCACCCACCTCCCCACCCTAATGCAACTTCCACAACACACCCTCCCCACCCACCTCCCCAACTCGCCATCCCAACACACCCTCTCCACCCACCTCCCCACCCTAATGCAACTTCCACAACACACCCTCCACACCCACCTCCCCCTCCCTAATGCAACATCCACAACACACCCTCTCCACCCACCTCCCCCTCCCTAATGCAACATCCACAACACACCCTCCATACCCACCTCCCTCTCCCTAATGCAACATCCACAACACACCCTCCACACCCACCTCCCCCTCCCTAATGCAACATCCACAACACACCCTCCCCACCCACCTTCCCCCTCCCTAATGCAAGATCCACAACACTCCCTCCCCACCCACCTCCCCAACTCGCCATCCCAACACACCATCCCCAACACACCCTCCCCACCCACCTCCCCCTCCCCAACACACCCTCTCCACCCACCTCCCCACCCTAATGCAACATCCACAACACACCCTCCACACCCACCTCCCCCTCCCTAATGCAACATCCACAACACACCCTCTCCACCCACCGCCCCACCCTAATGCAAAATCCACAACACACCCTCCCCACCCACCTCCCCAACTCGCCATCCCAACACACCCTCTTCCCCACTCCCTAACACACCATCCCCAACACACCCTCTCCACCCACCTGCTCACTCCCTAACACACCATCCCCAATTCAGCCTCCCCACCCACCGTGCCCTTCCCTAACGTAACATCCACAACACACCCACCCCACCCACCTCTGTTGTGATTATGCACACAATGTGCATTGTAATGTTACTGATGTGGCCTCTTGGCAGCCTCCTCAAGCACTTTTGGTGTCAGGTGGAGCAGGTAGCGGCACCTTGGGGTGCTGGGTACAGATCCCTTGTGGCGGGATAGAGAAGGAGGCCTCGGAACACTGGCCCAGATGTGCTGCACTGTCAACTGCATGCAGGAGTCGAGGGACTTGACGAAGGCTGACATTTCCTGCGTGTTCCCTCATCCTTTGCCCTACTGTAGTGATGGCAGCGGTGGTCCGGCAGAGGGAACGGGAAATCCTCTTGCATGAACCCTGGAGGCAGTCCCTCATTACCTGCATGTGCTGCACCTCCTGGCCTGCCAGTTTTTCCATAGAGGCCTGGCGATGCTCCATGGCATCCAGCCTCGCCCTGATCTCTGCCATGGTGTGTGGTGGCCCTGGTGGTGAGGATCTGGGGAGGGATGAGGCTGAAACAGAGCGAGTGGAACCCCATGTCCTCCTCCTCATGTGTGGATCCATTTCTGCCCGTGTCTGCAACAGACTGGCACTGACGAAGCACGAGCCACACTGGTGATGAGGTGGGGCTGGCATGTGGACGGCATCCTTTGGAATCACCACAGGGGCTGTGGCTGCATTGACTTGTGTCGTGCCACCTGAATGGCTGGTGGAGGGGCCACTGGGCACTGATGTGGGGACGGTGGGTGTTTTGCCTCCTGCTCTTCCTCCTGCTGCTCTCGAGTCCGGCCTGTGCAGGAGTGGAGGTGGACGCACTGTCAGTGGTGGGGATGTCCTGCGTAATAGACGGTCCGTCCTCTTCATCGTCAGATGACTGTGTACCCGTTGGGTGGATAATGACACGCTGTCAGTGATCTTGCTTACGTGTAAGTGGGCTAGAAGGACACTCACGCGACATGGGGTTGGTTCTGCTTACACACATTTTGTATGAAGGCCATGGGTGGGTTTAAGCCAATGGGTGCTGCTCCTTCTAAGAAGAAGCAGTGCCTGCTGAGGTTGTACACTGTGCATGCAAGTGCACTATGCCTGTTGGCTTGCCAATGTTGTATGTGGTTGCAGCGCTGCGGGTTCACTTGGTAACACGGACTGTCACTGCACACATGGGTGTTTCTCATGGCTCCATGTCTTCCCATGCACATTCCCCTACAGTGCATGTGCATTACTATATCATCCCACCTTCCCTGATGCATGTGTGTCATCACTTTGGCTTGGTACTGATTGCCATGTGGTTGCCCGTTCCCCTGCCCATTGTGCCCATCTATGCTGGGCGAGGCATGCTTCTGGGCAGTGCATTCAGATGGGGACTGATAGACTTACCACCATCCCCTTGGCTTCATGCTCCTGCCTCCGCACTGCCAATTCTATTCAATCCCATACATGTGGAGGATGGAGCTGGCATTCTCCTCCTACGGTGTCAGGGTAAGGGGTCCCACAGTGCTGCCTCCTGTGGCTGCACGCACTCTCCATGTGCCTGGACCCTGGCTTTTAGGTTGTTCCATCTCTTCCTGCAATCTTCTGAGTCCTGTGGGACGATGCCCACTGTCAGCACCATGTCTCTGATGGAGGACCAGATGGCAGCCTTCCTCTGGGCAGAGGTCTTGCGCCGCCTGCTGCCATGTAGCTCCTCGGTATGGCAGACTACCTCGTCTGCTAGATCCTGTAGTTCAGACTCCTTACATTTCTGCTTTTGCAGTCTTATTTCAGGGAGTTTGGTCTTTCCCTTTTCAGGGGCATGTTTTCCCAAGTATAGCATCTAGATGTCAACCGGAAATTGAGAGTGGATTGTATTTTTCAAAATGGCCGCCGACGTGCTTCCCCTTCTGGCGATGACACTATTTCTGTCAAGGCTATCAGACTCTTTTACAGGATTGATCTCAGAATCTGCGATGTCCTCCTCACTGCTAGAATTACTTCACAGCCCCAAAAACCCTTCCTCCTCCTCACCTGATGAGGTAGAATAGTTTAGCTTCTTTCTTCGGGATTGCCACGCTGGAGTCTTCTTCTTTGTGAGCAGATACGGTCTGCCTCGAAAGGAAGCCACCGTGACTCTATGTAGAGAAATTCACAGTGACTCCTCTCCGCGACAGCCAGATATTTTCCATGGGAAAAAGCCACGAAGGCATAAAACCCCCCCACGATAGTTTGAAGAGGACTGTCGAATAGGCTGATCCGATAAGAGGTAACCTTTCCATAACTGAAGCAGAAGTCTCCGGAGGTCAAGCGTTTCAAAGAAACGGAACAGTCTAATGGTGTCGGAGTTTCCACCTCCGCCAGACTCGCCAGCTGCCAGCAGTCGTGACACTTTCTGCCAGCGGCAATTCTGCCGGTGGTAATTCTGCCAGCTGAATTGGCATCAAAGGTGGCGGTGGTAACGGTAATTCTGCCAAATCTAGGTGGAGTTACCTTCGGAACTCGTTTTTGGCAATAACTCTGCTGGACAGAATTACTGTTACCGCTAGTGGTGTGTGCAGGCTCCCGCCAAGTCTTAATACAGCAGTAATTCTGCCAGACATCACGGCAGAAACGGTAATTCCACCGAGGCAGAATTACTGCTGTATTGCCGTTCAACTCCTGAGCCCCACTGAGTCTCACTGACAGTGAACATAAAAATAATTAAGTTGGCAAGAAGAGAGCAGATTCTTTTCATCAGAAAGGCACTTACAGAATACGTGTCATTATTGAAAAATAAGTCCTTGGGTTCAGCCCTGACAAACACCTGCACAAATGAGGCACTTCTGTTCCTACACCCTCTCGCCGGAGCATATAGATAGAGAAAAGACAGTCTCTTCCCCTGTCTCCTTCTCTGTTACTCACTCTCTCTATCTTGTTCTCTGCACTATCTCTCTCCCTCTAGAGGAGGGTCTCACAGGGCCTTCCCTCTCTCTTGTTCTTTCTCTTGCCTGCTCCCTCTCTCTAACCCTCATATAATGTCCCTCTCCCTCGCGCTCTGTCTGTCTCTCTCACCTTCTACCTCTGGTTCCAACTGATCATTGTGTATGAGGTGTCCCCTCACCCACTCTCCTTTCTCTTACTATTTCCCTCACATCACCGCTCCCTTCCTCTCCCTCTGCATCCTGTGCATTGATGGCGGTTCTCAATTTCTCTTTCTCCCTCGTCCCTCACTCTTTCATTCTCTCTATCACTCTTTCTTCCTCCCTCCCACTCTCTTCTTTTGTGTCACCCTCTACTCCGCTATCCCTCCCTCCATAGGCAAGTTTCTTTCACTCTCTCTGCCACTCTCTGCCTCTCACAGCCGAGTACAGGAAGGCTGACCAGACTGGCCATCTTGGAATGGTAAACCTGTATCAGAGAATCATTGATATAGTCTAGGTTTGGATAATGTGTTTTTCTCAGTAAGACAATTGGGGCATTCCTTTGATGACTAAAATATGTAGTGGAAGTGATTGTTAGACATGAACATTGTACAATTTTAGAAAGATCCACAATGTTAGTACAATTAAATAACGTTCATCGTTTTTTTGTCAAGAATACGCACCATTCTGTCTTTCAAAATGTTCTTGGTAAGGGGCATGCTCAGATTAAAACAATATCTTTCTTTTGTGAGCACGAATAGGTAAGAATTGGTGCAGTCACACTGTGTGAGACTACACAAGACATACCTGCATGAGGTTAGGCAGCCCAACTTTTGGTATACGTCTGTACTACGCAAGTTAGTGGTGTGACTGGGCAGCCAGGCATATCTCAAGAGGGGTAAATGTGAGCTGTAGAGCTGTACAGATGAAATCAGTCTATACAAGTAACCAAGTAACACGTACACTCTCATGGTTTCAGTTATAAATATATATTTATTTACACATCAATTTTAGTTAAGCATTCTTTAAAAAGGGGAATTGTTTGTAACACTCAAGCAAACTTTGGAATCACTTTACAAAGTCAATAAAGTGGTTGAATACTCTTTGGTTATGCTAATACATTTCTCCTACACCCTGAAGTGACTTCAATACCAAGGATAATATTGCATTTATCTTATAAAGACACATATACTTTTTAGACTCTGGGTTTCAGGAAGGAAGGGTTAAGGAAATAGAAAGGTTAGAACATACATTCTCATAACATAAAGGCAGTTTGAATCCTCTAATGAAATCTAGGTAAGCCTTTCCAGCAGTAAAAGTGTACAACAAATTATAACATATGAGGGGACAAGTAATGCCAAAGTCAATAGATTAGGAAGGGTGCCTTTAAGGAGCCAGGACAGCCAATGTCAATTGGAGTACGTCAAAGGTCCTGATGCACTTCTTCTTGGACAAAGTCTTTCACAAGGTCAGATAGTTCAAGAAAATCACTGAAGGGACACAAGCTGTTAAGCCTGTGCAAAGGGAGTTGAAATCAAGCCAGAAAAGGTAAGCAAGTGCACTTCTCAAGTGATAAAACACGACTCAAGGCAATAAGGTAAGTACCCTAATCCCACTCTAGTACCTCTGGTTTGAAGAAAGTGTCCCAGCTGGGCTCCTCCTTGCTACAGCCAAGCAGACCCTTGTTCCTGAACCTCAGTCGTGGGGACAAGAGGGAGGACGTCTGGTGGGCTCCTGCGGCAGTACTCGGACGAGTACTTCATCAGCTACGGGTTTTCTTAGGATTCAGCGGTTGTTCGTGGTTTTAGCGCCTCGTAAACTGCACTGATGGAGAACGAATATCCCCGGTTGGACTTTCCTTGCTCCCTCAGTCCTGCACTCTGGACTGGGGACTCTGGGTCGGGATTTCCTGCTTCTGGATGGTCCTTGGGAGGCTCCTGGAGCTTTTGGCTGGATTAGTTCTGTGGAAGACGTTGCACTTGGTAATGGACACTAGACCCCTGGCATTGGGCTTCTGCAGCACTGGAGTGGCACAGTAAGTGGGGGATTGTGCGAACGT
Organism: Ambystoma mexicanum; assembly: GCF_040938575.1. NCBI lineage: Eukaryota > Metazoa > Chordata > Amphibia > Caudata > Ambystomatidae > Ambystoma > Ambystoma mexicanum. Next base: position 20,716,710 of record NC_090938.1, read on the forward strand.
GGAGTTAGTCTCGGGCTAGTTGGTCGCACCTGCCCGAGGGGAGAAGTCGTTCCATCTGGAGCTTCTCTGTCAATGTGAAAAAGGAAGTCAGCACAGCAGTAGGGCTTCACCGGGCACTTCGAGGTCCAGGAGGTTGCAGCGGGCCTCTCTTCATAATTTCTTCTTTGGATGTGTCTTCCAGTGGTCGACTCTGCCTGCATCCCCAAGAACCTCGCCTTTTAAGCTCGTGTGCATTCACTCACAGCCCTAGGCTGTCAATCACCCAGCAGGGTGCAGCCAGCCAATTAGGACTAGTTTCATTCAGGCACACCTAGAGAAAAAGGACAGGGGAGCTTTGGGACCCTCTCTCACTTCCTGTCCTTCCAGACACACTAGAGCCAGGGGCAGGCTTCAGAGCTGAAGCCCGCCAAAGCCAAAACCAAAACACACAAAGGGCTCAAACCTGTCTCAACTTACAGAGTAAAAGCCAAGGAAGACCTTACAAACAGAAAATGGCAAAATAAGAAGACAGGGGCCATTTTGACAAAATGGGATGGGTGCTGTACTACATCTGAAGGTTCAGCCTGCGTAAAAATGCACACTGGTAGTAAAAAGTAAACCACTGCCACCAGCCATTTAAAGTAGTGAGGGTAACAGAAAATGTTACATGAGAAAGTAGGATAAGGGGCTACTACGTAAACCCCCAGCACTCCACATAAGATGGTGTGTGCTGCTGGACCTACAAAGAGAACAGATAAGTAAAGTAACTTTTACCTTACTATTCATAGGAACAGTAGTTCACCCAAGAAAGGGTATTTAAACCTTAAGAGAAATCCAACAGATTTCTCAGTGTCCCTGCACTGAAGCTGCTGTGTCACTATACAAAAAGCACATGCCTATGGAGTTTGTCAGACTCCAAAAACAGTGAGAACATAACATCCTAGTCAGGGAAAAACACAGGAGGGAGTGAGTAAAAGGTCCCAGTCACTATGAGTTAAAATTAGACAGTCCTAAGTCCAGCCAAAGAGCTGGGGGTCTCTAAGGTGGGAGGAAATTAGCACAGAAATGAAACTTCTCCCTAACAAGTTTAATTGTGCGTGTTGACCACTGATTGATTAATAGAGCTGCATAACCAGTTCATTTGTTACAGAATGCACAACTAATATTTAACATAAAATAGAAGAAAAGAAATGCTGTTGGAAATCCAGCAGTCTGGTCCGCTAGTCTTTTACAAGGTCTCTCAGAACACCAGTCCCCCCCCCCTCAGATCCTAACCACGTGGCCCTCACCTTCTCCTACTGATCATGTACAACTCCAGTGTGACATCGCTGCAGGACACACGCCAAGACAATGCATGCCTACAGGTGACAGACTGAATCACCTCTCGGGGGGTGCCTCTGTAGCCGGTGCGCTCATTCAACCCCCCACCTTTCAGGATCATTGGGGTTTTCCCTCTGGTCGTGCTGCCTTCAGAAAGGGCTGTAGAGAGCCCGACTGTGCCCGACAGACACACAGACGAACTCACTCACTCTGGGTCCCCAGGAGCCTGACTTATCACTCCCTCTGGGTCCCCAATGGCCTGACTTATCCCTACCTCTGGGTCCCCAAGGGCCTGACTTATCACTCACTCTGGGTCCCCAAGGGCCTGACTTATCACTCACTCTGGGTCCCCAAGGGCCTGATTTATCACTCCCTCTGGGTCCCCAATGGCCTGACTTATCACTCACTCTGGGTCCCCAAGGGGCCTGACTTATCACTCACTCTGGGTCCCTAAGGGCCTGACTTATCACTCCCTCCGGGTCTCCAAGGGCCTGACTTTTCACTCTTTCTGGGTCCCCAGGGGCCTGACTTATCACTCACTCTGGGTCCCCAAGGGGCTGATTTATCCCTACCTCTGGGTCCCCAAGGGCCTGACTTATCACTCCCTCTGGGTCTCCAATGGCCTGACTTATCACTCACTCTGGGTCCCCAAGGGCCTGACTTATCACTCCCTCTGGGTCCCCAATGGCCTGACTTATCCCTACCTCTGGGTCCCCAAGGGGCTGACTTATCCCTACCTCTGGGTCCCCAAGGGCCTGACTTATCACTCACTCTGGGTCCCCAAGGGCCTGACTTATCACTCCCTCTGGGTCCCCAATGGCCTGACTTATCCCTACCTCTGGGTCCCCAAGGGCCTGATTTATCACTCACTCTGGGTCCCCAAGGGCCTGACTTATCACTCCCTCTGGGTCCCCAATGGCCTGACTTATCCCTACCTCTGGGTCCCCAAGAGCCTGACTTATCACTCACTCTGGGTCCCCAAGGGCCTGACTTATCACTCACTCTGGGTCTCCAAGGGCCTGACTTATCACTCACTCTGGGTCCCCAAGGGCCGGATTTATCACTCCCTCTGGGTCCCCAATGGCCTGACTTATCACTCACTCTGGGTCCCCAAGGGGCCTGACTTATCACTCACTCTGGGTCCCTAAGGGCCTGACTTATCACTCCCTCCGGGTCTCCAAGGGCCTGACTTTTCACTCTTTCTGGGTCCCCAGGGGCCTGACTTATCACTCACTCTGGGTCCCCAAGGGGCTGACTTATCACTCCCTCCGGGTCCCCAAGGGCCTGAATTATCACTCCCTCTGGGTCCCCAAGGGCCTGACTTATCACTCACTCTGGGTCCCCAAGGGCCTGACTTATCACTCCCTCTGGGTCCCCAAAGGCCTGATTTATCACTCCCTCTGGGTCCCCAATGGCCTGACTTATCACTTCCTCTGGGTCCCCAAGGGCCTGACTTATCACTCCCTCTAGGTCCCCAATGGCCTGACTTATCACTCCCTCTGGGTCCACAGGGGCCTGACTTATCACTCACTCTGGGTTCTCAAGGGCCTGACTTATCACTCCCTCTAGGTCCCCAGGGGCCTCACTTGCAGAATTTTAGGAGAACAGGATCTGGGGGGCGGGGGTGGGGGCGTGTTTTATCCAGGTCTGCACAGACGCTTGAGGAGGATGCTTGTTGGGAAACAAACTCTTACCAAAGTTCAAGGAAGTGGAAGGGGCTCACTTTTATGTGGATGCATGGGGCAGGGGGGCGGGGGTATGTATTTATTGTATTTTACTGGCAGAGATGATGTGGAGTCCGCCCATTAATCTTACCTTTGCTAAAGACCGCGTCCGCATACCCCAGACGTTCCGTGCATCAGATGAGCCGGCATTTCCACCATCACTGAATGCGCATGCGTGCAGGGATGCCGGAATCCCTGTGCTTTCACGCTTGCCGGCATCCATAGGGGTCCCCGTGAAGTCTGTCCGCGTGCCCATGGGTGGCAGGCGGCATAAATAATGGTTTCTGTGAAGTTGTGCAGTTTAGACATCGAAACACAAGACCACTGTGCTTCTCACACAATACACATTGCACAGAGGGGGGAGCGGAGGGGGGGCTAACATGCCAGCATTAGCCTAAGTGTCCCTTTCATTGAAATTAGCACGATATAGAAAATGCCTCCCCCCCCCCCCAATGTTATTACAGCCTACTTCAAGTAAGTTCTGATCAAAAGCCACCTGTTCCCAAGTCTGGCACACATTGAGAAAGAAAGTCTTATCTGAGCTCGGCTTGCAGCTGATAGCAACCCCCCTCTTGGGAGCAAGTGTTATCTCGGGCCGGGCGCATGGGCTAATTCCATGAAGCAATGCTGGGAAGCAGAGCAAGAACCGGCGCGAGACTGAAGGATCCAAGTGACAACCAAGCGCAATGCATTCTGGGAAACACAGTCCGAACCAAGGCCAGACCCCACCACAACAACTCAATGTGTGTAAAGAGGAGAGGCGAAGGTGAAAGACAGAACTCAAGATGCCCAATAGCCAGGGGCGCGTCTGCAACCTTTGGGGGTGTTATGGACTACAATTCTCATCACGCCAGCCAGCACAGTCAATGGTGAGGGATCATGGGAGTCATAGTTCAAAACGCCAGTATAGCCAAAGGTTGCAGATTCCTGGACTAGAGAAACAAGAGCTGTGAGCGAAATCAAGCCCAAGGTCACTGTTTAAGCAAAGGCTGACCTGTGCTGGAGAAGACCAGCAGGGCGTAGGCAAGAAAAGACAGCCAACCTAAGAAGGCTTATTCTAGTTACCATAAACTAGAGCAAGCCTCACTCGAAATGGGGAGTCAACGGGCCAAAAGGAAAGCGGGCCACTAAAGAAGTTTGGCTGCACCCATTGGGCCCCAAAGGAAAGAAACTCAAAATATGGAAAGAGAGAACTCGACTTGGCAGTCAAAAAAAAACACTTATTCCTTTTGAACTTAAGAAACAAATGTAGTCTTTATTGGGACGTGGATTGTCACATAAGTCTCCTACGGCAGTTGCGGGGAGGAGGAATATTGGTGGAATATCCTGATGTCAGGTGGAAATGTAAAATCAGTAATCGCAGTCGGTCAGTTCTTCCAGAACATAAACCTGAAGAAAGAAGATCCAATCTGACAAGTACATTTCCACCTGTCTAGACACAGAAGCGCAATAGATCAGAATCCCTTGGGAACACAAACTCTCTGAACAACAAACTTTGTTAAAACTGTGAAAACAGTTGAATCAAATAAAAAAAAAAATAAAAAAAATAAAAAAATAAGTCTCCTACTGCTCTCCTGGGAAAGGTAGAGTAGAGCAGCGGTCACTGCTCTCCTGTGAAGGGTAGAGTAGAGCAGCGGTCACTGCTCTTCTGGGAAGGGTAGAGTAGCGGTCACTGCTCTCCTAGGTAGAGTAGAACAGTGGTCACTGCTCTCCTGGGAAGGGTAGACTAGAACAGCGGTCATTGCTCTACTGGGAAGGGTACAGTAGAACAGCGGTCACTGCTCTCCTGTGAAGGGTATAGTAGAGCAGCGGTTACTGCTCTCCTGGGAAGGGTAGAGTAGCGGTCACTGCTCTCCTGGGTAGAATAGAACAGCGTTCACTGCTCTCCTGGGAAGAGTAGAGTAGTGGTCACTGCTCTCCTGGGTAGAGTAGAACAGCGGTCACTGCTCTCCTGGGAAAGGTAGACTAGAACAGCGGTCATTGCTCTACTGGGAAGGGTACAGTAGAACAGCGGTCACTGCTCTCCTGTGAAGGGTATAGTAGAGCAGCGGTTACTGCTCTCCTGGGAAGGGTAGAGTAGCGGTCACTGCTCTCCTGGGTAGAATAGAACAGCGGTCACTGCTCTCCTGGGAAGAGTAGAGTAGTGGTCACTGCTCTCCTGGGTAGAGTAGAACAGCGGTCACTGCTCTCCTGGGAAAGGTAGACTAGAACAGCGGTCACTGCTCTCCTGAGAAGGTTAGATCAGCAGTCACTGCTCTCCTGGGTAGAGAAGAAAGCAGGCACTGCTCTCTTGGGAAGGGTAGAGTAGAGCAGCGGTCACTGCTCTCCTGGGAAGGGTAGAGTAGCAGTCACTACTCTCCTGGGTAGAGTAGAACAGCGGTCACTGCTCTCCTGGGAAGGGTAGAGTAGTGGTCACTGCTCTCCTGGGTAGAGTAGAACAGCAGTCACTGCTCTCCTGGGAAGGGTAGAGTAGTGGTCACTGGTCTCCTGGGTAGAGTAGAACAGCGGTCACTGCTCTCCTGGGAAGGGTAGACTAGAACAGCGGTCATTGCTCTACTGGGAAGGGTAGAGTAGAACAACGGTCACTGCTCTTCTGGGAAGGGTAGAGTAGTGGTCACTGCTCTCCTGGGTAGAGTAGAACAGCGGTCACTGCTCTCTTGGGAAGGGTAGACTAGAACAGCAGTCACTGTTCTCCTGAGAAGGGTAGAGCAGCAGTCACTGCTCTCCTGTGTAGAGTAGAAAGCAGGCACTGCTCTCTTGGGAAGGGTAGAGTAGAGCAGCGGTCACTGCTCTCCTGGGTAGGGTAGACTAGAACAGCGGCCACTGCTCTCCTGTGAAGGGTAGAGTAGAGCAGTGGTCACTGCTCTCCTGGGAAGGGTAGAGTAGCGGTCACTGCTCTCCTGGGTAGAGTAGAACAGTGGTCACTGCTCTCCTGGGAAGGGTAGAGTAGCGGTCACTGCTCTCCTGGGTAGAGTAGAACAGCGGTCACTGCTCTCCTGGAAAGGGTAGAGTAGTGGTCACTGCTCTCCTGGGTAGAGTAGAACAGCGGTCACTGCTCTCCTGGGAAGGGTACAGTAGAACAGCGGTCACTGCTCTCCTGTGAAGGGTAGACTATAACAGCGGTCATTGCTCTACTGGGAAGGGTAGAGTAGTGGTCACTGCTCTCCTGGGTAGAGTAGAACAGCGGTCACTGCTCTCCTGGGAAGGGTAGAGCAGCAGTCACTGCTCTCCTGGGTAGAGTAGAACAGCGGTCACTGCTCTACTGGGTGGGGAAGGTAGGAAACCTACAAGTTCTCATGTGAAATAGAAAGAGTAGAGTGACTATAACTTCTCTCATTTAATGAGCCGAGGAGACTAGGGTAGCTACTACTGCCCTCCTGTGAAGTTTAGAGTAGAGTAGCAGGCACTGCTCTACTGGGTGGGGAAGGTAGAAACCTGCCAATTTTCTCCTGAGACAGGGGGAGTAGGGCGACTATAACCTCCGTCATTTAATGAGATGAGGGGACTAGGGTAGCTACTACTGCTCTCCTGTGTATAGTCGTCATTGCTCTGCTATGTGGGGAAGGTAGGGACCCTACTATTTCCTCCCTGAGACAAATAGAGTAGGGTGACTACTATAAATTCTCTCATCTAATGTGGAGAGTGGGGTAGCTATTCCTGTGCTCCTAGCTGGGGTAGCAGGATAGCTAATACCACTACCCTGGTGAGAAGGTAGACATTCTCCAACTGTTCTCCAAGGAAGGGGAGAGCAGATGACAACCACTGTTGATGGAATCTAGAGTGGCTTCCGCCGCTCTCCTGGAAGCAAGAGGAAGAAAGCTGTTACTACAGTCCTGGTGTGGAGACAGTATAAAGATGCTTACCACTGCTCTCGTAGGTGGAGGAAGTAAGCATGGCTACCACTGCTCTCCTGAGTGGAGAGAGGGAGGAGGGATACCACTATGCTCCAGAGGGGAGAGGGAGGATGGCTGCCCTGCTCGCCTGACTGGGGAGAGAGAGGACGGATACCACTACTCCCCTTAGTGGGGAGAGAGAAGATGGATACCACTACTCGCCTGAGTGGGAAGAGAGAGGAGGTATACCACTACTCGCCTGAGTGGGAAGAGAGACAAGGGATACCATTACTCGCCTGAGTGGGGAGAGGATGGATACCACTACTCCCCTGAGTGGGGAGAGAGAAGATGGATACCACTACTCGCCTGAGTGGGAAGAGAGAGGAGGGATACCACTACTCGCCAGAGTGGGAAGAGAGACAAGGGATACCATTACTCGCCTGAGTGGGGAGAGGATGGATACCACTACTCGCCTGAGTGGGGAGAGAGAGGATGGATACCAGTGCTCGCCTGAGGCCTGAGTGGGGGGAGAGAGGATGGATAACACTACTCGCCTGAGTGGTGAGTGAGAGGGTGGATACCACAGCTCGCCTGAGTAGGGAGTGAGAGGATGGTTACCACTGCTCTCCAGAGGGGAGAGGGGAGAGGGAGGATGGCTGCCCTGCTCGCTTGACTGGGGAGAGAGAGGATGGATACCACTACTCCCCTGAGTGGGCAGAGAGAAAATGGATACCGCTACTCGCCTGAGTGGGAAGAGAAAGGAGGGATACCAGTACTCGCCTGAGGCCTGAGTGGGGAGAGAGAGAAAGGATACCACTGCTCGCCTGGGTGGGGAGTGAGAGAATGGATGCCACTGCTCACCTGAGTGGGTAGTTAGAGGATGGATACCACTGCTCGCCTGAGTGGGGGTGGGTTGGCTACCACTGCTCTCCAGAGGGCAGAGGGAGATGGCTGCACTGCTCACTTGAGTGGGGAGAGAGAGGATGGATACCACTACTCGCCTGAGTGGGAAGAGATAGGAGGGATACCATTACTCGCCTGAATGGGGAAAGAGAGGATGGATACCACTACTCACATGAGTGGGGAGTGAGAGGATGCCTACCACTACTCGCCTGAGTGGGGAGAGAGAGGATGGATACCACTGCTCTCCAGAGGGGAGAGGGAGGATGGCTGCCCTGCTCGCCTGACTGGGGAGAGAGAGGACGGATACCACTACTCCCCTGAGAGGGGAGAGAGAAGATGGATACCACTACTCACCTGAGTGGGAAGAGAGAGGAGGTATACCACTACTCGCCTGAGTGGGAAGAGAGACAAGGGATACCATTACTCGCCTGAGTGGGGAGAGGATGGATACCACTACTCCCCTGAGTGGGGAGAGAGAAGATGGATACCACTACTCGCCTGAGTGGGAAGAGAGAGGAGGGATACCACTACTCGCCAGAGTGGGAAGAGAGACAAGGGATACCATTACTCGCCTGAGTGGGGAGAGGATGGATACCACTACTCGCCTGAGTGGGGAGAGAGAGGATGGATACCAGCGCTCGCCTGAGGCCTGAGTGGGGGGAGAGAGGATGGATAACACTACTCGCCTGAGTGGTGAGTGAGAGGGTGGATACCACAGCTCGCCTGAGTAGGGAGTGAGAGGATGGTTACCACTGCTCTCCAGAGGGGAGGGGGAGGATGGCTGCCCTGCTCGCTTGACTGGGGAGAGAGAGGATGGATACCACTACTCCCCTGAGTGGGCAGAGAGAAAATGGATACCACTACTCGCCTGAGTGGGAAGAGAAAGGAGGGATACCACTACTCGCCTGGGTGGGGAGTGAGAGAATGGATGCCACTGCTCACCTGAGTGGGTAGTTAGAGGATGGATACCACTGCTCGCCTGAGTGGGGGTGGGGTGGCTACCACTGCTCTCCAGAGGGCAGAAGGAGGATGGCTGCGCTGCTCACCTGAGTGGGGAGAGAGAGGATGGATACCAGTGCTCGCCTGAGTAGGGAGTGAGAGGATGGATATCACTGTTTGCCTGAGTGGGGGTGGGGTGGCTACCACTGCTCTCCAGAGGGCAGAGGGAGGATGGCTGCACTGCTCACTTGAGTGGGGAGAGAGAGGATGGATACCACTACTCGCCTGAGTGGGAAGAGAGAGGAGGGATACCATTACTCGCCTGAGTGGGGAGTGAGAGGATGCCTACCACTACTCGCCTGAGTGGGGAGAGAGAGGATGGATACCACTGCTCTCCAGAAGGGAGAGGGAGGATGGCTGCCCTGCTCGCCAGAGTGGGGAGAGAGAAGATGGATACCACTGCTCGCCTGAGTGGGGAGTGGAGGGGGGTGGCTACCACTGCTCTCCTGAGTGGGGAGTGAGAGGATGGATACCACTGCTCACATGAGTGCGGGTGGATAGCTACCACTGCTCTCCAGAGGGGACAGGGAGAATGGCTGCCCTGCTCGCCTGAGTGAGGAGAGAGAAGATGGATACCACTGCTCGCCTGAGTGGCGAGTAAGAGAGTGGATATCACTACTCTCCTGAGTGGGGAGGGAGAGGATGGATACCACTACTCGCCTGAGTGGGAAGAGAGAGGAGGGATACCACTACTCGCCTGAGGCCCGAGTGGGGAGAGAGAGGTTGGATACCAATGCTCGCTGAGTGGGGAGTGAGAGGGTGGATACCACTGCTCGCCTGAGTGGGGAGTGAGAGGATGTATACCACTGCTGGCCTGAGTGGGGGTGGGGTGGCTACCACTGCTCTCCAGAGGGGAGAGTGAGGATGGCTTCCCTGTTCGCTTGACTTGGGAGAGAGAGGATGGATACCACTACTCTCCTGAGTGGTGAGTGAGAGGATGGATACCACTGCTCACCTGAGTTTGGAGGGGGGTGGCTACCACTGCTCTCCAGACGGGAGAAGGAGGATGGCTGCCCTGCTCGCCTGAGTGGGGAGAGAGGGGAGAGATACCACTACTCGCCTGAGGCATGAGTGGGGAGAGCGAGGAGGGATACCACTGCTCAACTGAGTGGGGAGAGAGAGGAGGGATACCACTGCTCACCTGAGTGGGGAGTGAGAGGGTGGATGCCACTGCTCACCTAAGTGGGGAGAGAGAGGATGGATACCACTACCCTCCTGAGTGGGGAGAGAGAGGATGGATACCACTTCTCGCCTGAGTGGGAAGAGAGCGGAGGGATACCACTACTCACCTGAGTGGGGAGTGAGGGGGTGGATATCACTACTCTCCTGAGTGGGGAGAGAGAGGATGGATACCACTACCCTCCTGAGTGGGGAGAGAGAGGATGGATACCACTACTCGCCTGAGTGGGAAGAGAGAGGGTGGATATCACTACTCTCCTGAGTGGGGAGAGAGCGCGTGGATACCAGTGCTCGCCTGAGTGGGGAGTGAGAGGGTGGATATCACAACTCTCCTGAGTGGGAAGAGAGAGGAGGGATACCACTACTTGCCTGAGGCCTGAGTGGGGAGAGAGAGGGTGGGTACCACTGCTCGCCTGAGTGGAGAGTGAGAGGATGGATACCACTACTCGCCTGAGTGGGAAGAGAGCGGAGGGATACCACTACTCACCTGAGTGGGGAGTGAGGGGGTGGATATCACTACTCTCCTGAGTGGGGAGAGAGAGGATGGATACCACTACTCGCCTGAGTGGGGGGAGAGAGGATGGATGCCACTACTCGCCTGAGTGGGAAGAGAGCGGAGGGATACCACTACTCACCTGAGTGGGGAGTGAGGGGGTGGATATCACTACTCTCCTGAGTGGGGAGAGAGAGGATGGATACCACTACCCTCCTGAGTGGGGAGAGAGAGGATGGATACCACTACTCGCCTGAGTGGGAAGAGAGAGGGTGGATATCACTACTCTCCTGAGTGGGGAGAGAGCGCGTGGATACCAGTGCTCGCCTGAGTGGGGAGTGAGAGGGTGGATATCACAACTCTCCTGAGTGGGAAGAGAGAGGAGGGATACCACTACTTGCCTGAGGCCTGAGTGGGGAGAGAGAGGGTGGGTACCACTGCTCGCCTGAGTGGAGAGTGAGAGGATGGATACCACTGCTCACCTGAGTGGGGAGAGAGAGGAGGGATACCACTACTCGCCTGAGTGGGGAGAGAGAGGATGGATACGACTACTCGCCTGAGTGGGAAGAGAGAGGAGGGATACCACTACTCGCCTGATGCGTGAGTGGTGAGAGAGAGGGTGGATACCACTGCTCGCCTGAGTGGGGAGTGAGAGGGTGGATACCACTGCTCGCCTGAGTGGGGCATGAGAGGATGGATACCACTGCTCGCCTGAGTGGGGGTGGGGTAGCTACCACTGCTCTCCAGAGGGGAGAGGGAAGATGGCTGCGCTGCTCGCCTGAGTGGGGAGAGAGAGGATGGATACCAGTGCTAGCCTGAGTGGGGAGTGAGAGGGTGGAAATTACTACTCTCCTGAGTGGGGAGAGAGAGGATGGATACCACTGCTCGCCTGAGTGGGGAGAGAGAGGATGGATACCAGTACTCGCCTGAGTGGGAAGAGAGAGGAGGGATACCACTACTCGCCTGAGGCCTGAGTGGGGAGAGCGAGGATGGCTGCCCTGCTCGCCTGAGTGGAGAGTGAGAGGATGGATACCACTACTCTCCTAAGTGGGGAGAGAGAGGATGGATACCACTACTCGCCTGAGTGGGAAGAGAGAGGAGGGATACCACTACTCACCTGAGGCCTGAGTGGGTAGAGAGAAGATGGATACCACTGCTCGCCTGAGTGGGGAGTGAGAGGATGAATACCACTGCTTGCCTGTGTCGGGAGTGGGGGGGTGGCTACCACTGCTCTCTAGAGGGGAGAGGTAGGATGGCTGCCCTGCTCACCTGAGTGGGGAGAGAGAGGAGGGATACCACTGTTAGCCTGAGTGGGGAGTGAGAGGATGGATACCACTGCTCGCCTGAGTGGGGGTGGGGTAGCTACCACTGCTCTCCAGAGGGGAGAGGGAGGATGGCTACGCTGCTCGCCTGAGTGGGGAGAGAGAGGATGGATACCAGTGCTCGTCTGAGTGGGGAGTGAGAGGGTGGATATCACTACGCTCCTGAGTGAGGAAAGAGAGGATGGATACCACTGCTCACCTGAGTGGGGAGTGGGGGGGTGGCTACCACTGCTCTCCAGAGGGGAGAGCGAGGATGGCTGCCCTGCTCGCCTGACTAGGGAGAGAGAGGATGGATACCACTACTCGCCTGAGTGGGGAGAGAGAGGATGGATGCCACTACTCGCATGAGTGGAAAGAGAGAGGAGGGATACCACTACCCACCTGAGTGGGGAGTGAGGGGGTGGATATCACTACTCTCCTGAGTGGGGAGAGAGAGGATGGATACCACTACTCGCCTGAGTGGGAAGAGAGAGGAGGGATACCACTACTCGCCTGAGGCCTGAGTGGGAGGAGAGAGCGTGGATACCACTGCTCGCCTGAGTGGGGAGTGAGAGGGTGGATACCACTGGTCGCCTGAGTGGGAAGTGAGAGGGTGGATATCACTACTCTCCTGAGTGGGGAGAGAGAGGATGGATACCACTGCTCGCCTGAGTGGGGAGTGAGAGGAGGGATACCACTGCTCACCTGAGTGAGGAGTGGGGGGGTGGCTAACACTGCTCTCCAGAGGGGAGAGCGAGGATGGCTGCCCTGCTCGCCTGACTGGGGAGAGAGAGGATGGATACCACTACCCTCCTGAGTGGGGAGGGAGAGGATGGATACCACTACTCGCCTGAGTGTGGAGAGAGAGGAGGGATACCACTACTCGCCTGAGTGGGGAGAGAGAGGAGGGATACCACTACCCTCCTGAGTGGGGAGAGAGAGGATGGATACCACTACTCTCCTGAGTGGGGAGAGAGAGGAGGGCTACCACTACTCGCCTGAGTGGGAAGAGAGAGGAGGGATACCACTACTCGCCTGAGGCCTGAGTGGGGCGAGAGGGTGGATACCACTGCTCGCCTGAGTGGGGAGAGCGAGGATGGCTGCCCTGCTCACCTGAGTGGGGAGAGAGAGGATGGATACCACTACTCGCCTGAGTGGGGAGAGAGAGGATGGATGCCACTACTCGCATGAGTGGAAAGAGAGAGGAGGGATACCACTACCCACCTGAGTGGGGAGTGAGGGGGTGGATATCACTACTCTCCTGAGTGGGGAGAGAGAGGATGGATACCACTACTCGCCTGAGTGGGAAGAGAGAGGAGGGATACCACTACTCGCCTGAGGCCTGAGTGGGAGGAGAGAGCGTGGATACCACTGGTCGCCTGAGTGGGAAGTGAGAGGGTGGATATCACTACTCTCCTGAGTGGGGAGAGAGAGGATGGATACCACTGCTCGCCTGAGTGGGGAGTGAGAGGATGGATACCACTGCTCACCTGAGTGAGGAGTGGGGGGGTGGCTAACACTGCTCTCCAGAGGGGAGAGCGAGGATGGCTGCCCTGCTCGCCTGACTGGGGAGAGAGAGGATGGATACCACTACCCTCCTGAGTGGGGAGGGAGAGGATGGATACCACTACTCGCCTGAGTGTGGAGAGAGAGGAGGGATACCACTACTCGCCTGAGTGGGGAGAGAGAGGAGGGATACCACTACCCTCCTGAGTGGGGAGAGAGAGGATGGATACCACTACTCTCCTGAGTGGGGAGAGAGAGGAGGGCTACCACTACTCGCCTGAGTGGGAAGAGAGAGGAGGGATACCACTACTCGCCTGAGGCCTGAGTGGGGCGAGAGGGTGGATACCACTGCTCGCCTGAGTGGGGAGTGAGAGGGTGGATACCACTGCTCACCTGAGTGGGGAGTGAGAGGATGGATACCACTGCTCGCCTGAGTGGGAAGTGAGAGGGTGGATATCACTACTCTCCTGAGTGGGGAGAGAGAGGATGGATACCACTGCTCGCCTGAGTGGGGAGTGAGAAGATGGATACCACTGCTCACCTGAGTGAGGAGTGGGGGGATGGCTACCACTGCTCTCCAGAGGGGAGAGGGAGGATGGCTGCCCTGCTCGCCTGACTGGGAAGAGAGAGGATGGATACCACTACCCTCCTGAGTGGGGAGAGAGAGGATGGATACCACTACTCTCCTGAGTGGGGAGAGAGGATCGATACCACTACCCTCCTGAGTGGGGAGAGAGAGGATGGATACCACTACTCTCCTGAGTGGGGAGAGAGGATCGATACCACTACTCGCCTGAGTGGGAAGAGAGAGGAGGGATACCACTACTCACCTGAGGCCTTAGTGGTGAGAGAGAAGATGGATACCACTGCTCGCCTGAGTGGGGAGTGAGAGGATGGATACCACTGCTCGCCTGAGTGGGGAGTGAGAGGATGGATACCACTACTCGCCTGAGTGTGGAGAGAGAGGATGGATACCACTACTCGTCTGAGTGGGAAGAGAGAGGAGGGATACCACTACTCGCCTGAGGCCTGAATGGGGAGAGCGAGGATGGCTGCCCTGCTCGCCTGAGTGGGGAGTGAGAGGATGGATACCACTACTCTCCTGAGTGGGGAGAGAGAGGATGGATACCACTGCTCGCCTGAGTGGGGAGTGAGAGGATGGATACCACTGCTCGCCAGAGTGGGGAGTGGGGGGGTGGCTACCACTGCTCTCTAGAGGGTAGAGCTAGGATGGCTGCCCTGCTCACCTGAGTGGAGAGAGAGAGGAGGGATACCACTACTCGCCTGAGGCCTGAGTGTGGAGAGAGAGATGATGGATACCACTACTCGCCTGAGTGGGAAGAGAGAGGAGGGATACCACTACTGATCTGAGGCCTGAGTGGGGAGAGAGAGGGTGGATACCACTGCTCACCTGAGTGGGGAGTGAGATGATGGATACCAGTGCTCGCCTGAGTGGGGAGTGAGAGGGTGGAGATTACTACTCTCCTGAGTGGGGAGAGAGAGGATGGATACCACTGCTCGCCTGAGTGGGGAGTGAGAGGAGGGATAACACTACTCGCCTGAGGCCTGAGTAGGGAGAGCGAGGATGGCTGCCCTGCTCGCCTGAGGGGAGAGTGAGAGGATGGATACCACTACTCGCCTGAGTGGGAAGAGAGAGGAGGGATACCACTACTCACCTGAGGCCTGAGTGGGCAGAGAGAAGATGGATACCACTGCTCGCCTGAGTGGGGAGTGAGAGGATGAATACCACTGCTTGCCTGAGTCGGGAGTGGGGGGGTGGCTACCACTGCTCTCTAGAGGGGAGAGGTAGGATGGCTCCCCTGCTCACCTGAGTGGGGAGAGAGAGGAGGGATACCACTGCTCACCTGAGTGGGGAGTGAGAGGGTGGATCCCACTGCTTGCCTGAGTGGGGAGTGGGGGGGGGGTGGGGTGGCTACCACTGCTCTCCAGAGGGGAGAGGGAGGATGGCTGCGCTGCTCGCCTGAGTTGGGAGAGAGAGGATGGATACCAGTGCTCGTCTGAGTGGGGAGTGAGAGGGTGGATATCACTACGCTCCTGAGTGAGGAAAGAGAGGATGGATACCACTGCTGACCTGAGTGGGGAGTGGGGGGGTGGCTACCACTGCTCTCCAGAGTGGAGAGCGAGGATGGCTGCCCTGCTCGCCTGACTAGGGAGAGAGAGGATGGATACCACTACTCGCCTGAGTGGGGAGAGAGAGGAAGGATGCCACTACTCGCCTGAGTGGAAAGAGAGAGGAGGGATACCACTACCCACCTGAGTGGGGAGTGAGGGGGTGGATATCACTACTCTCCTGAGTGGGGAGAGAGAGGATGGATACCACTACTCGCCTGAGTGGGAAGAGAGAGGAGTGATACCACTACTCGCCTGAGGCCTGAGTGGGGAGAGAGAGTGTGGATACCACTGCTCGCCTGAGTGGGAAGTGAGAGGGTGGATATCACTACTCTCCTGAGTGGGGAGAGAGAGGATGGATACCACTGCTCGCCTGAGTGGGGAGTGAGAGGATGGATACCACTGCTCACCTGAGTGAGGAGTGGGGGGGTGGCTACCACTGCTCTCCCAGGGGAGAGCGAGGATGGCTGCCCTGCTCGCCTGACTGGGGAGAGAGAGGATGGATACCACTACCCTCCTGAGTGGGGAGGGAGAGGATGGATACCACTACTCGCCTGAGTGTGGATAGAGAGGATGGATACCACTACTCATCTGAGTGGCAAGAGAGAGGAGGGATACCACTACTCGCCTGAGGCCTGATTGGGGAGAGAGAGGATGGATACCACTACTCATCTGAGTGGGGAGAGAGAGGATGGATACCACTACTCGCCTGAGTGGGAAGAGAGAGGAGGGATACCACTACTCGCCTGAGGCCTGAGTGGGGAGAGAGCGCGTGGATACCACTTCTCGTCTGAGTGGGGAGTGAGAGGGTGGATACCACTGCTCGTCTGAGTGGGGAGTGAGAGGGTGGATACCAGTGCTCGCCTGAGTGGGGAGTGAGAGGGTGGATATTACTACACTCCTGAGTGGGGAGAGAGAGGGTGGATACCACTGCTCGCCTGAGTGGGGAGTGAGAGGATGGATACCACTGCTCGCCTGAGTGGGAAGTGAGAGGGTGGATATCACTACTCTCCTGAGTGGGGAGTGAGAGGATGGATACCACTGCTCACCTGAGTGAGGAGGGGGGGGGTGGCTACCACTGCTCTCCAGAGGGGAGAGCGCGGATGGCTGCCCTGCTCGCCTGACTGGGGAGAGAGAGGATGGATACCACTACCCTCCTGAGTGGGGAGAGAGAGGATGGATACCACTACTCGCCTGAGTGTGGAGAGAGAGGAGGGATACCACTACTCGCCTGAGTGGGGAGAGAGAGGCGGGATACCACTACCCTCCTGAGTGGGGAGAGAGAGGATGGATACCACTACTCTCCTGAGTGGGGAGAGAGAGGAGGGCTACCACTACTCGCCTGAGTGGGAAGAGAGAGGAGGGATACCACTACTCGCCTGAGGCCTGAGTGGGGAGAGAGGGTGGATACCACTGCTCGCCTGAGTGGGGAGTGAGAAGATGGATACCACTGCTCGCCTGAGTGGGAAGTGAGAGGGTGGATATCACTACTCTCCTGAGTGGGGAGAGAGAGGATGGATACCACTGCTCGCCTGAGTGGGGAGTGAGAGGATGGATACCACTGCTCACCTGAGTGGGGAGTGGGGGGGTGGCTACCACTGCTCTCCAGAGGGGAGAGCGAGGATGGCTGCCCTGCTCGCCTGACTGGGGAGAGAGAGGATGGATACCACTACCCTCCTGAGTGGGGAGAGAGAGGATGGATACCACTACTCGCCTGAGTGTGGAGAGAGAGGATGGATACCACTACTCATCTGAGTGGGAAGAGAGAGGAGGGATACCACTACTCGCCTGAGGCCTGACCGGGGAGAGCGAGGATGGATACCACTACTCTCCGGAGTGGGGAGAGAGAGGATCGATACCACTACTCGCCTGAGTGGGAAGAGAGAGGAGGGATACCACTACTCACCTGAGGCCTTAGTGGTGAGAGAGAAAATGGATACCACTGCTCGCCTGAGTGGGGAGTGAGAGGATGGATACCACTGCTCGCCTGAGTGGGGAGTGAGAGGATGAATACCACTACTCGCCTGAGTGTGGAGAGAGAGGATGGATACCACTACTCGTCTGAGTGGGAAGAGAGAGGAGGGATACCACTACTCGCCTGAGGCCTGAATGGGGAGAGCGAGGATGGCTGCCCTGCTCGCCTGAGTGGGGAGTGAGAGGATGGATACCACTACTCTCCTGAGTGGGGAGAGAGAGGATGGATACCACTGCTCGCCTGAGTGGGGAGTGAGAGGATGGATACCACTGCTCGCCAGAGTGGGGAGTGGGGGGTTGGCTACCACTGCTCTCTAGAGGGTAGAGCTAGGAATGCTGCCCTGCTCACCTGAGTGGAGAGAGAGAGGAGGGGTACCACTACTCGCCTGAGGCCTGAGTGTGGAGAGAGAGATGATGGATACCACTACTCGCCTGAGTGGGAAGAGAGAGGAGGGATACCACTACTGACCTGAGGCCTGAGTGGGGAGAGAGAGGGTGGATACCACTGCTCACCTGAGTGGGGAGTGAGAGGATGGATACCACTGCTCGCCTGAGTGGGGGTGGGGTAGCTACCACTGCTCTCCAGAGGGGAGAGGGAGGATGGCTGCGCTGCTCACCTGAGTGGGAAGAGAGAGGATGGATACCAGTGCTCGCCTGAGTGGGGAGTGAGAGGGTGGATATTACTACACTCCTGAGTGGGGAGAGAGAGGATGGATACCACTGCTCGCCTGAGTGGGGAGTGAGAGGATGGATACCACTGGTCACCTGAGTGGGGAGTGTGGGGGTGGCTACCACTGCTCTCCAGAGGGGAGAGCGAGGATGGCTGCCCTGCTCACCTGACTGGGAAGAGAGAGGATGGATACCACTACCCTCGTGAGTGGGGAGAGAGAGGATGGATACCACTACTCGCCTGAGTGTGGAGAGAGAGGATGGATACCACTACTCATCTGAGTGGCAAGAGAGAGGAGGGATACCACTACTCGCCTGAGGCCTGATTGGGGAGAGAGAGGATGGATACCACTACTCATCTGAGTGGGGAGAGAGAGGATGGATACCGCTACTCATCTGAGTGGGAAGAGAGAGGGGGGATACCACAACTCGCCTGAGGCCTGAGTGGGGAGAGCGAGGATGGCTGCCCTGTTCGCCTGAGTGGGGAGTGAGAGGATGGATACCACTACTCACCTGAGGCCTGAGTGGGGAGAGAGAAGATGGATACCACTGCTCACCTGAGTGGGGAGTGAGAGGATGGATACAACTGCTCGCCTGAGTGGGGAGTCAGAGGATGGATACCACTGCTTGCCTGAGTGGGGAGTGGGGGGGGGGTGGCTACCACTGCTGTCTAGAGGGGAGAGGTAGGATGGCTGCCCTGCTCACCTGAGTGGGGAGAGAGAGGAGGGATACCACTACTCGCCTGAGGCCTGAGAGTGGAGAGAGAGATGATGGATACCACTACTTGCCTGAGGCCTGAGTGGGGAGAGAGAGGGTGGATACCACTGCTCGCCTGAGTGGGGAGTGAGAGGAAGGATACCACTGCTCGCCTGAGTGTGGGTGGGGTACCTACCACTGCTTTCCAAAGGGGAGAGGGAGGATGGCTGCGCTGCTCGCCTGAGTGGGAAGAGAGAGGATGGATACCAGTGCTTGCCTGATTGGGGAGTGAGAGGATGGATACCACTGCTTGCCCGAGTGGGGAGTGCGGGGGTGGCTACCACTGCTCTCTAGAGGGGAGAGGTAGGATGGCTGCCCTGCTCACCTGAGTGGGGAGAGAGAGGAGGGATACCACTACTCGCCTGAGGCCTGAGTGGGGAGAGAGAGGGTGGATACCACTGTTCGCCTGAGTGGGGAGTGAGAGGGTGGATATTACTACACTCCTGAGTGGGGAGAGAGAGGGTGGATACCACTGCTCGCCTGAGTGGGGAGTGAGAGGATGGATACCACTGCTCGCCTGAGTGGGAAGTGAGAGGGTGGATATCACTACTCTCCTGAGTGGGGAGTGAGAGGATGGATACCACTGCTCACCTGAGTGAGGAGTGGGGGGGGGGTGGCTACCACTGCTCTCCAGAGGGGAGAGCGCGGATGGCTGCCCTGCTCGCCTGACTGGGGAGAGAGAGGATGGATACCACTACCCTCCTGAGTGGGGAGAGAGAGGATGGATACCACTACTCGCCTGAGTGTGGAGAGAGAGGAGGGATACCACTACTCGCCTGAGTGGGGAGAGAGAGGCGGGATACCACTACCCTCCTGAGTGGGGAGAGAGAGGATGGATACCACTACTCTCCTGAGTGGGGAGAGAGAGGAGGGCTACCACTACTCGCCTGAGTGGGAAGAGAGAGGAGGGATACCACTACTCGCCTGAGGCCTGAGTGGGGAGAGAGGGTGGATACCACTGCTCGCCTGAGTGGGAAGTGAGAGGGTGGATATCACTACTCTCCTGAGTGGGGAGAGAGAGGATGGATACCACTGCTCGCCTGAGTGGGGAGTGAGAGGATGGATACCACTGCTCACCTGAGTGGGGAGTGGGGGGGTGGCTACCACTGCTCTCCAGAGTGGGGAGTGGGGGGGTGGCTACCACTGCTCTCCAGAGGGGAGAGCGAGGATGGCTGCCCTGCTCGCCTGACTGGGGAGAGAGAGGATGGATACCACTACCCTCCTGAGTGGGGAGAGAGAGGATGGATACCACTACTCGCCTGAGTGTGGAGAGAGAGGATGGATACCACTACTCATCTGAGTGGGAAGAGAGAGGATGGATACCACTACCCTCCTGAGTGGGGAGAGAGAGGATGGATACCACTACTCGCCTGAGTGTGGAGAGAGAGGATGGATACCACTACTCATCTGAGTGGGAAGAGAGAGGAGGGATACCACTACTCGCCTGAGGCCTGACCGGGGAGAGCGAGGATGGATACCACTACTCTCCGGAGTGGGGAGAGAGAGGATCGATACCACTACTCGCCTGAGTGGGAAGAGAGAGGAGGGATACCACTACTCACCTGAGGCCTTAGTGGTGAGAGAGAAAATGGATACCACTGCTCGCCTGAGTGGGGAGTGAGAGGATGGATACCACTGCTCGCCTGAGTGGGGAGTGAGAGGATGAATACCACTACTCGCCTGAGTGTGGAGAGAGAGGATGGATACCACTACTCGTCTGAGTGGGAAGAGAGAGGAGGGATACCACTACTCGCCTGAGGCCTGAATGGGGAGAGCGAGGATGGCTGCCCTGCTCGCCTGAGTGGGGAGTGAGAGGATGGATACCACTACTCTCCTGAGTGGGGAGAGAGAGGATGGATACCACTGCTCGCCTGAGTGGGGAGTGAGAGGATGGATACCACTGCTCGCCAGAGTGGGGAGTGGGGGGGTGGCTACCACTGCTCTCTAGAGGGTAGAGCTAGGAATGCTGCCCTGCTCACCTGAGTGGAGAGAGAGAGGAGGGATACCACTACTCGCCTGAGGCCTGAGTGTGGAGAGAGAGATGATGGATACCACTACTCACCTGAGTGGGAAGAGAGAGGAGGGATACCACTACTGACCTGAGGCCTGAGTGGGGAGAGAGAGGGTGGATACCACTGCTCACCTGAGTGGGGAGTGAGAGGGTGGATATCACAACTCTCCTGAGTGGGAAGAGAGAGGAGGGATACCACTACTTGCCTGAGGCCTGAGTGGGGAGAGAGAGGGTGGGTACCACTGCTCGCCTGAGTGGAGAGTGAGAGGATGGATACCACTGCTCACCTGAGTGGGGAGAGAGAGGAGGGATACCACTACTCGCCTGAGTGGGGAGAGAGAGGATGGATACGACTACTCGCCTGAGTGGGAAGAGAGAGGAGGGATACCACTACTCGCCTGAGGCGTGAGTGGTGAGAGAGAGGGTGGATACCACTGCTCGCCTGAGTGGGGAGTGAGAGGGTGGATACCACTGCTCGCCTGAGTGGGGCATGAGAGGATGGATACCACTGCTCGCCTGAGTGGGGGTGGGGTAGCTACCACTGCTCTCCAGAGGGGAGAGGGAAGATGGCTGCGCTGCTCGCCTGAGTGGGGAGAGAGAGGATGGATACCAGTGCTAGCCTGAGTGGGGAGTGAGAGGGTGGAAATTACTACTCTCCTGAGTGGGGAGAGAGAGGATGGATACCACTGCTCGCCTGAGTGGGGAGAGAGAGGATGGATACCAGTACTCGCCTGAGTGGGAAGAGAGAGGAGGGATACCACTACTCGCCTGAGGCCTGAGTGGGGAGAGCGAGGGTGGATACCACTGCTCGCCTGAGTGGGGAGTGAGAGGGTGGATACCACTGCTCGCCTGAGTGGGGCATGAGAGGATGGATACCACTGCTCGCCTGAGTGGGGGTGGGGTAGCTACCACTGCTCTCCAGAGGGGAGAGGGAAGATGGCTGCGCTGCTCGCCTGAGTGGGGAGAGAGAGGATGGATACCAGTGCTAGCCTGAGTGGGGAGTGAGAGGGTGGAAATTACTACTCTCCTGAGTGGGGAGAGAGAGGATGGATACCACTGCTCGCCTGAGTGGGGAGAGAGAGGATGGATACCAGTACTCGCCTGAGTGGGAAGAGAGAGGAGGGATACCACTACTCGCCTGAGGCCTGAGTGGGGAGAGCGAGGATGGCTGCCCTGCTCGCCTGAGTGGAGAGTGAGAGGATGGATACCACTACTCTCCTAAGTGGGGAGAGAGAGGATGGATACCACTACTCGCCTGAGTGGGAAGAGAGAGGAGGGATACCACTACTCACCTGAGGCCTGAGTGGGTAGAGAGAAGATGGATACCACTGCTCGCCTGAGTGGGGAGTGAGAGGATGAATACCACTGCTTGCCTGTGTCGGGAGTGGGGGGGTGGCTACCACTGCTCTCTAGAGGGGAGAGGTAGGATGGCTGCCCTGCTCACCTGAGTGGGGAGAGAGAGGAGGGATACCACTGTTCGCCTGAGTAGGGAGTGAGAGGATGGATACCACTGCTCGCCTGAGTGGGGGTGGGGTAGCTACCACTGCTCTCCAGAGGGGAGAGGGAGGATGGCTACGCTGCTCGCCTGAGTGGGGACAGAGAGGATGGATACCAGTGCTCGTCTGAGTGGGGAGTGAGAGGGTGGATATCACTACGCTCCTGAGTGAGGAAAGAGAGGATGGATACCACTGCTCACCTGAGTGGGGAGTGGGGGGGTGGCTACCACTGCTCTCCAGAGGGGAGAGCGAGGATGGCTGCCCTGCTCGCCTGACTAGGGAGAGAGAGGATGGATACCACTACTCGCCTGAGTGGGGAGAGAGAGGATGGATGCCACTACTCGCATGAGTGGAAAGAGAGAGGAGGGATACCACTACCCACCTGAGTGGGGAGTGAGGGGGTGGATATCACTACTCTCCTGAGTGGGGAGAGAGAGGATGGATACCACTACTCGCCTGAGTGGGAAGAGAGAGGAGGGATACCACTACTCGCCTGAGGCCTGAGTGGGAGGAGAGAGCGTGGATACCACTGCTCGCCTGAGTGGGGAGTGAGAGGGTGGATACCACTGGTCGCCTGAGTGGGAAGTGAGAGGGTGGATATCACTACTCTCCTGAGTGGGGAGAGAGAGGATGGATACCACTGCTCGCCTGAGTGGGGAGTGAGAGGATGGATACCACTGCTCACCTGAGTGAGGAGTGGGGGGGTGGCTAACACTGCTCTCCAGAGGGGAGAGCGAGGATGGCTGCCCTGCTCGCCTGACTGGGGAGAGAGAGGATGGATACCACTACCCTCCTGAGTGGGGAGGGAGAGGATGGATACCACTACTCGCCTGAGTGTGGAGAGAGAGGAGGGATACCACTACTCGCCTGAGTGGGGAGAGAGAGGAGGGATACCACTACCCTCCTGAGTGGGGAGAGAGAGGATGGATACCACTACTCTCCTGAGTGGGGAGAGAGAGGAGGGCTACCACTACTCGCCTGAGTGGGAAGAGAGAGGAGGGATACCACTACTCGCCTGAGGCCTGAGTGGGGCGAGAGGGTGGATACCACTGCTCGCCTGAGTGGGGAGTGAGAGGGTGGATACCACTGCTCACCTGAGTGGGGAGTGAGAGGATGGATACCACTGCTCGCCTGAGTGGGAAGTGAGAGGGTGGATATCACTACTCTCCTGAGTGGGGAGAGAGAGGATGGATACCACTGCTCGCCTGAGTGGGGAGTGAGAGGATGGATACCACTGCTCACCTGAGTGAGGAGTGGGGGGATGGCTACCACTGCTCTCCAGAGGGGAGAGGGAGGATGGCTGCCCTGCTCGCCTGACTGGGAAGAGAGAGGATGGATACCACTACCCTCCTGAGTGGGGAGAGAGAGGATGGATACCACTACTCTCCTGAGTGGGGAGAGAGGACCGATACCACTACCCTCCTGAGTGGGGAGAGAGAGGATGGATACCACTACTCTCCTGAGTGGGGAGAGAGGATCGATACCACTACTCGCCTGAGTGGGAAGAGAGAGGAGGGATACCACTACTCACCTGAGGCCTTAGTGGTGAGAGAGAAGATGGATACCACTGCTCGCCTGAGTGGGGAGTGAGAGGATGGATACCACTGCTCGCCTGAGTGGGGAGTGAGAGGATGGATACCACTACTCGCCTGAGTGTGGAGAGAGAGGATGGATACCACTACTCGTCTGAGTGGGAAGAGAGAGGAGGGATACCACTACTCGCCTGAGGCCTGAATGGGGAGAGCGAGGATGGCTGCCCTGCTCGCCTGAGTGGGGAGTGAGAGGATGGATACCACTACTCTCCTGAGTGGGGAGAGAGAGGATGGATACCACTGCTCGCCTGAGTGGGGAGTGAGAGGATGGATACCACTGCTCGCCAGAGTGGGGAGTGGGGGGGTGGCTACCACTGCTCTCTAGAGGGTAGAGCTAGGATGGCTGCCCTGCTCACCTGAGTGGCGAGAGAGAGGAGGGATACCACTACTCGCCTGAGGCCTGAGTGTGGAGAGAGAGATGATGGATACCACTACTCGCCTGAGTGGGAAGAGAGAGGAGGGATACCACTACTGATCTGAGGCCTGAGTGGGGATAGAGAGGGTGGATACCACTGCTCACCTGAGTGGGGAGTGAGAGGATGGATACCAGTGCTCGCCTGAGTGGGGAGTGAGAGGGTGGAAATTACTACTCTCCTGAGTGGGGAGAGAGAGGATGGATACCACTGCTCGCCTGAGTGGGGAGTGAGAGGAGGGATAACACTACTCGCCTGAGGCCTGAGTAGGGAGAGCGAGGATGGCTGCCCTGCTCGCCTGAGGGGAGAGTGAGAGGATGGATACCACTACTCGCCTGAGTGGGAAGAGAGAGGAGGGATACCACTACTCACCTGAGGCCTGAGTGGGCAGAGAGAAGATGGATACCACTGCTCGCCTGAGTGGGGAGTGAGAGGATGAATACCACTGCTTGCCTGAGTCGGGAGTGGGGGGGTGGCTACCAC